>NC_056728.1:1977689179-1977752468 GCF_019279795.1 Protopterus annectens | reverse complement strand
CAACTCATTCTTGTGGAGATATCAACCCTAACCCCAGCCCCAAAACTAATACAGCCCACACCACTTCCCTACCTATCACTCAGCCCCAACGTTTTCTAAACCTCCCCATAAAAGGTACCAGCATACTACTACTAAATATCAACATCAGAAGTATTCTTAACAAAGTTCAAAAGTTACATGCCGCATTCTCTCTTTACTCTCCAGACATTGCTGTAATAACTGAAACATGGCTAAAACCTGACAGCAGCAATAACTAAATTTATACCACCAGGATGCAATATTCTTAGATTAGACATAAAAAAAAAACAAAAGAGGGGACAGCATAGCCTTTCTAATTAAAAATAATCTCATTCTAAAACCCATACATTTAGTCACCCGTGACTTCAATAATGCAGAAATAATGTTTACTAAACTTACAATAAACTCTAAAAACACTTAAATATAGTTGGTGTCTACATCCCTCTCGGTAAGAACCTCCTCACTATTGAACACATTCTACATTTGACATCAAAAACCCTACCACAAGAAACAATCATCATGGGCAATTTCATTTCGACATTGATTGGTACACCTGTGACTCACAGAGTTCAACTAATCTCATAAACCTTCACAGCTTCACCCAATTCATTTATTCTCCTACTAGGGTTGACTGTAAGTTAAAAAGGCAGTCCATTTTGGACTGAATCCTAACTAATAGACTCATTCCCTTTCTACAAACAGGTTGTCTACCAGATACCTTTAGTGACCATCTCCTTACCTATCTTCTTAGACACTGTGTAAATCAATTGAAACTTAACACCTACCACCAAATTTGTAATAAAAGAAACTTTAGTTCTAAAGAATTAATTTCCACCCTTAAACATTGTAATTGGTCACCACTAAAATATCTCCTTCTGCAGGAAGCCATAGATTATTTTAACTCCACCTTCCTTATCATCTTAGACAAACTAGCTTCTCCTAGGACTATAAGAATAAGATCCAATTTTCCACCATGGTTAAAAAAAGACACAAAACCACTATTAAAAACAAGAAATAAAGCTTGGTAAACATGGCACACTAGCAAAACTAGAGGGGATAAATAAGCATATTCACAACTAAGGAATAAAGCCAAAAGGCAAATCAGACAAGACAAAATAAATCATTATAGCAATATCCAATCAAATCATCAGAATCAACCTAAAAAATTCTGGTCAGCTATAAAAAGAAATCCTACAACCAGGACTAGTTAGTACACCCTCCCCATCATCCATAAATGCTAAAGACAGTACAGCAATGCTTTTTATAAATATTTAATAGACTCTATCTTAGCCCTTGAAAATAACAACTGCTCTACTCCTCCACCACTCCATACAAGAACAAGTCAGGACTGAAAATCCTTTTCCTTCCAACCTGTCCCTACAGAATCTATAAAAATATCTAAACAAGCTTTAGCCAACAGCCCTTGCAGCTGATCATTTACTTGCATAGTATCTTAAAAACCTTGGGTAAAGCCATCTCCTATCTGTTATCCGCCCTCATCAACCAATCCATCTCCGAACATAATGTGCCAACCATCTGGAATGTACACATTATTCCATTGCATAAAGACATTAACTCAACAGAGCTGTCCAACCACCATTCTATAGCAATCTTATCACCATTATCTAACATTGTAGGGAGATGCATCCATTCTCAATTACTAAACTGTATCTTGACTAGCAATCTTCTTCTGACACTCAGCATGGATTTCAACCAAAACATATCATTACTACTGCTCTGATGTCCTTTACTAATGCCATTAATCAGCATAGAAATGATGGTAACTTAGTATCTTCTATCTTTCTAGATCTATCCAAAGCTTTTGATACTGTCTCTCATAACAAACTGTTAAAGACTCTTTCTGAACTTAAACTTGTCCATTCTGCACTTGCATGCTTCCAGGATTATATAACTGGATGTCAGCAAGCTGTAAAATGGCAAAAAACTCTCTTCCCTACAGGTGGTCACTTTGGGAGTCCCTCAAGGATCTGTCATTGGTCCTCTTCTGTTCACCTTATTTACTAGCCATCTTCACACCTCTACCCTTCATGCATCCCTTGTCCATTATGCAGACAATTCAGCTCTAGTTTGTCCTGCTCCAACACCAAAACAACTTCAGCATATAACCCAACAGTCCTCAGCAGTAGAATCTTGGCTAGCTAACACGCAACCTCTTTCTTAACCCCAATAAAACTAAGCTCATGCTTTTTCAACCCACAAGAACCACTGACCCTCCCCCTTCTTTCAGTATCTCATCAATAAATAACACAATTTTTTCTTCAGTAAGCCATACTAAACTTCTCAGTGTGATCATAGACAGTAACCTAACATCCGATATTCACATAGCTCAGACAATAAAGAAAGTCCATAAAAAACCTGGTATCCCATACCGAAGTAATCAATTTCTAACAAACAACACAAAAGCCACCATTGCCAGAACCCACCCTGTGTCCACCCTCCTGTACGCTTCTCCAGTTCTCACAAATCTAAAGAAATCTGATTTAAGTAAACTTGATACCTGCTATAATAAAATTGTGAAGTTTGCCACGGAATCAAACTGTAGATCTCACCACTGCCTAGCACTAAGACAACTCTCCTGGTTAGGACTACCCAGTCTCTTAGCTTACAACCAGCTGGCCATGGCCCATGAATTACTTAAGCAACCAGAAAAAAAACTGTACTTCAAAATCTCTTCCAACCTAACATGACTAATTGTGTTCCGCGTTCCACCAACAAATCATTATTAAAGATATCCAAAGCTAATAATACTGCTGGAAAATCCCTTTACTGTAATTACATAGCCAAAATCTGGAATACTCTACCCTTAGAACTAAAAACTATCAGTTGCCCTAAGAAATTTAAAGAGATCCCTAAGACCCATTTAACTAATACATGGATAAACTGTTGTACCAACCCTCATTAAGAACATTGATATGCTCTAATACCAACCCTGGTTTTAAGAAAATCTGGCCACTCTATGTATTGTAAACACATATTATACCATTCATTTTTTTGTACACTGTATAAAATATGCCTGCATTACCCACAAATAATGTGTGGTTCCAAAGTAAACTATAAAATGTGTACTCTCTAGTCTAGATCGTTGTACATACTCAGTCATTTTTATTTTGTGTTTTTGTAATATTTTGTTTCATCAGTGTATCCTTGTACATTTTATTTGTTTATTAATTGTGGAGCTTTTCTCCTGGGCCCTCCACTGAAAAAAGACAGCTTGTCCAGTCTGACTTTCCCGGTAAATAAATAAATCAGTCAATAAATAAAAAAAATTTCTGAACTCCAGGCTCTTTCATGATAACATCAGTTTCCATAACAACAGGGTAACTTTATGGACAAACCCTTCCTTTTTACCTAAAGTGGCTTATGAACTAACATTAACCAAGTCATTCATTTACCGATCTTCTTTCCAAATTTTTCAAACAAGGGAGAATACATGCTACATCTCCTGGATGTGCATGGACAATTATGTTTTATCTACACAGAACTAAAGAAATCATAAAATCAGACCAGCTGTTTGTATCCTTCTCAACAAATCAACTGGGTTATCCAGTATCTAAAGTTACATTGGTTAAATGGATAACTAATTGCATTTTTTGAATCTATTCCCAACAAGGTATTTCTCTACCAAGACTGCCTAAAGCCCACTCAACTTGATCCATGGCCACTTCATCTGTTTTTTGGTCAAGAACGTTTGTTGATATTTACACAGCAGCCATTTGGTCAAATGCTTATACCTTTGTTACTCATTATAAACTGGACCTAATCTCCAGAAGTATAGCTGCCTTTTGTTCAGCACTTCTCTGGAATATCCTTCCTGATGGCCACCCAAGATTCAAATAGTTCTGTCCCATTCATTGAGGAAGAATGAAAAGGACAACATCAGATTTAAAAGTTGTGTACTTACCATAATTAAGCATCTTTGTTGTCCATTTTCATTCTTCCTCAACTCCCCCCTCCATCCATCCCCCTTCCCATAATCTTCTGGATGGACCTTTTGGGTTTCTTGTTGGAACTGAAAATTCCAGGTTTGATCCCTATTCTTTGAGTTATCCCTCATTTTAACTAATCAATGGGGATCTTATAGCAACAAACTCAGTCTGAGGTATTATGGGTGGACTGGGGCATTATGGGTAGAGGAAGGTGCTTGAGAGTTAGATCCAGTGCCTAAAGTATGCTGCAGAATTAGATCCAAGGATTGGATCCTTAACCTATTCATTGAGGAAGAATGAAAATGGACAACACAGATACCTAATTAGGGTGAGTAAATTACTTTTAATTTGCAGGAACCACATTATTTGGTGATTGACCTCCCCAGTAGTCACATGGGGCCAACTTTTCAACCTCCCATCCCCAATAGCTACTGAGACCACAAACACCTCCCTTCTGGGGTGGGGGATGAGGACATAATGAAGGAAAGATGTTTCAAGGCACATCGTCAGCAACATAGGCTAGACTTCCTATCAACATCTTGGAAATGAGAGTGGTTTTCCTAGCTTTGTAGGCATTTCAGGACTACTTTCCCAAGGGTGTGTCTTCTATCCAAATGAAAAACATGACAGTGGTCTGGTATATCAACAAGCAAGGGTGGACCTGTAAATACTTAGTTATGCCAGGAAACCATGTGAGTATTACAGTGGGTAATGTCTTCCCAATGCTTTTTAATAGCAATGCACATACTGGGGACTTACAGTGTTCTGGCAGACAGACTGAGCAGGTCTATCCTTCTGCCTCACTAGTGGTCCTGCAGTGAGTCAGTGGTGACTGTGAGTTGCAGTCCTGGGATCAGCCTTGCTGCAGCCTTTTTGCCTCCCACCCATACAGCAAATGTAACAGCTACTTTGGCCTAATTATTCCACAAGGACGCCACCAGGGGATGCTGTAATCCCAGTTGGCCTATGCCTCTTATATGCTTTTCCTCCATTTCTCCTAATAACCAAGTTTCTTCAGAAAGCCATGAAGTGCAAGTCAAAGGTAGTTCTCATTGTACCCTTTTGACTCCAACAGTTATGGATCCCCTTTCTCTGACCTCATCTGAAATACCTGGGTTCTGGATCCTCATCCATAATCTATATTACATTCATGCAGTCAGCCTCACTTAGATTTAAGAACACTGAAATTGATTGTATGTTTTTTTTTCAATTTCATTGATGGCCAGATGCCAGGCTTTGCAATCCAGTTGTGCACATTTTGACTTTGCCACAGAAATCTAGCACTTGAAAGGGTTACATTAGCAAATGGAAGATATCTGCTATCTGGCTTTCCCCTAAAGGTCTAGATCCTTTTTAAGCACAATTGCTATCTATCTTAGACTTCTTGACAAACTTGTTTTAGAAACATGCTAGTTTTTCTACCATCAAAGTGCAATTAGCAGCCATATCCAACTTTCACATAGGCCAAAACAAAAACCTCTGTTGCTTCCTTGAAAATCTCCAAAACCTTCTCAAAGGTAACTTTCCTTCTTAGACATAATCAGAGATTTAGTTTTTTATGGGATATAACTGTGATGTTTCAAGCCCTTACTAGTTCTCCTTCATTTTGAACTAGTCTTCTCAACTGAATTAAAATGTCTTGTCCTGGAAAACAATTTTTTCTAGTAGCAGTCATCTCAACTAGGAGAATCTCAGAGTTGCAGGCATTATCATACAGACCTCCATATATTATGTTTCATAAGAATATGGTTTTACTATGGACCAGCCTTCATGCTCTCCCTAAAGTGGCCTCAGAAGCAGATCTTAATCACATGATTAACCTACTTCTTTTCTTCTCAAATTTTTCAAAGGAGACTATACCTTACATTTTATAGATGCTTATCATCAACTGAGATTTTACTTGCATAGCACCAAAGATGCCAGGAAAATGATCCAGCTCTTTCTTTCCTTTTCAAAAGTCAAATTGGGTTAAGGAGTTTCCAAAGTGAATTTAATCTAGGTAGCTTTCTAACTGCATCACTTCTGTGTACAAGGAGATGGGGTTAGCATTACACACAAGCCTAAGGCTCACTCAGCTACTCAGCTAGAGCAGTGGTTACTATGCAACTTACTTTGCTAGAATATCAGTAATGATATTTGTGTTGTGGCTGTTTGGTCCATCCTTCATACCTCACTCTTTTGTGTTGCATTACGAGCTAGATGTACAATCCAGATCCTGTGCATCTTCTGGTTCTCCCATACCTCAGAATATCCTTCCATGAGACCACCCTGTTTTTTTCTGGTAGCTTGTGAATCTGTCCCATTTATTGAGTTGTACAGAAAAGATAACATCAGATATGAAAGTTATCTACAAATCATATTGCTAGATCTGTATGGTCTTATTCTGTCTGGCTCAACATTCTGTCCCTCTCTCCGCCTTCCTAAGTGGTCATTTTTTGGCTCTTGATTGATCAACTGGACCTGACCAGGGCCATGTCTTATAGACAGCCTACAGCTGCTTAGCATCCTTTATGTCCTGTTGCATAACTTAGTAAATCTGTGCTTTGTCTGTCAACTGGAGTACTAGGTCCAAGCAGGTAAAATTGATCTGAGGTATTCTAGGGGACTAGAGGAAATTATGGGTAGGGGAGGCACCAGAGCCATAGTGCCAAGCTCTTGAAAATAGCACCTTGGTCAGATTCAACAAACCATCTGTTGAGCCAGATGGAATAAAACAACATGGATCTGTCGTTATAGTAAGTAAATGACTTTTGATCTGGTGTTGTTTGCTCCATCTGGATTTAACCTCTGGAACTTCAGATCCATCCTGGATCTGACACCAGCCAATTCAAAAGCCTATAGCCCAGTTTGACTCCCTGCTGCCTCCCTTACGTTGCTATCTCCCTGCTTCTCCATCAACTCCCCAGATCTAGTTTTCTGTCATTGTATCTGAAGCTCGGACTTTGGTTCTGCTTGTTGATCATAGAATTATGGAGTCATAGGATCATAGGAGATTACTATGTTATCGACCCAGAGGTCATTTTAAGCCTAGCCATTTCATCCCAATGTAATACCATAGAAATGCTAGTCAATACCCAAGATTGCATGCAGTGATGACTGCCCATGTCCTGGAGGGTTGTATGTAGCTATCCCTGGTAAGAATTTATGGTGCCCCATCCACTTGCCCAGGTTCCTCTTGAACAATGTCATAGAGGTGCTCTTTTGGCATGAATTGGTAGCCTGTTCCAAGGATGCAGCAATCGCTGAGAGATAAAGCTGTCCCTCCAACATATCCTGTTTACATCACAGGCCATATTTATGTCCCTGAAATGGGTAGCCTTGGTCCCATTTGATTTACGAATAGTTCATTAGGTTTGGGTCTTGGATTGCTCTGTAGACCAGGCATAAGTCTACCCTAAGAAGTCTGTACAATATGTAGTACAGTGACAGGGACTTTAGTTGGTCTGGGATCCCCTTGATCTTCCTTGCTAGAAACCTCTGAGGTCTCTCCAATTGCTTTTACCCAGGTGCTTTGTATGGTAAGCATGGAACGCAGGGCATTATACTCCAATTATGGCACACAGATTACTGCTGAGTATACAGGAGTTATAACCCCTTTTTCTCTTGAGGCAACACTTTTAATAATCGACAGTGCTATGTATAAAGCCTTCCTTACTACAGTAGACACATGGTGTGGTCGGAAGATAAGGTCACAGTCAACTTGTGATCTCTCAGGTCCCTTTACCACTTTGTGGATATTTAGGTTATTGTTGTTGATTTGATAGTGTGAAGGGACATTTGTGACAAAGGGAATGATGATGCATTTCTTTTGAATTCAGTTTGAGACTGTGACTAATACACTAGTCATTGGTCTGTAGTGAGACCCTCTTGGAGTATACTAACATCATTTGAGTGATTCAGTGATTGCCCCTGGTTTGGAGTCGAGTCTGCAAACTTGGTCAGCCACAACCCCTTTGTTTTGACACATGAAAGTCTAAGAAGTATAGACCAAACAGTAGAGGACCCACCCCCCTGGTAACAGGTCTGTTGGCTCCTGTGGAGTCACCCATTTGATAGTGTTTGTCCAGTTTGTGAGACAGTTGGAAACCCATCTTACAATGAAGGGGGTGACATTCAGTTTGCTAGATTTATCAGCAATGCCTGAATGTAGGATTGTGTCAAAAGCCTTACCAAGTTGAGGTATGCTTTGTGCACAGATTTGCCCTCGTCAATGGCCTTGGTGACATTTTCAAAGAAATCCCCAATGAAATTCTAACAGGCAGCATCTACACTTGACAAAGTTGTATTGGTAGCAAAGGCATGGACGGCTCCTGATTCAGTGGACCCCACTCCCAGGAGACCCTCAAAATTTATCACGGCACCAGCAGATAAACAATTTCTGACCAAGGGAGTTTCTGTGGATGCTATTGTGGTTGCTGCTGCCACTAAGAAGGAACTAGCTGATCCTTCAGTGCCTGTCCATCCACCTAACAAGGAATCTAGGTCTATAGACAGGTATGGGAAGCGGATGTTCTCGTCAGCGACCTTTGCTATGCGTTCGCTGAACTACCTATGCCATTTTACTCGTCTTCAAAGGGACTTGATCAAAGAAGCGAGTGACATGTTGAAGGATCCTACAGCTGCGGGTTTTCAGGACAAGATGAACACTCAGCTGGCTACCCTGAACTCCATAGCTAACTCCTCCATGCGCCTCCTTTCGTATGCGGCTGATGGAGCGAGCAGGGCTGCAGGGACAGGTGTGGCCTTACGCAGGCATGCCTGGATGCGGCTATGCAACTTTGCGGACCCCTTTAAAACGTCTTTCACAAATTTCCCCCGTTTGATGGATCATCTCTTTGGTCCTCAAGTGATAGTAACCTTGACTAGGTGCGAGACGATGGCAAGACTCTTTCTGCCGCGAGTCCGTTTTCTACTCCTTCTAGGCCTTACCCCAAAGGCCAGAAAAGTGGGAAAATGTGGTTCCCATAAACAATCTCAAGGGACTTGCCTGACGACAGAGTCGGTTCCCGCCAGAGGCAGGGGGGGGAACAACAAGGGTAGACGGCGCCCTAGAGGCAGGGGGTCCAGAAACCAGGGCAATCGAGAAACTTTCTCCGATAAGCCCTTTCAGCATCCCTGAGGTGTTGCCCGACTGTCCACCTTCGGAGGCAGTCGGGGGAAGATTGGCACTGTACCCAGAAGCCTGGCTATCCCTAACTCAAGACAAGTGGGTACAGTCCATCATTTCCGAAGGCTATTCCATTCCCTTTGCATTCCAAACCAGTCAAAAAAATCCCTTCCAGATGTTCCACCCAATCAAAGGGATCTTGCAGCTTTGGAAATTTCAAAGCTACTTACAAAAAGAGCAATTCAGCCAGTTCCAGCAGACCAGCAAGGATCCGGAATCTACTCCAGGTTCTTTTTAGTTCCAAAGAAAACAGGGGACTGGAGACCAATTTTGGATCTCAGTATCTTGAACAAGTCTGTCAAGAAAACAAGATTTCGGATGGTCACACTACAGTCCACCCTTCCCCTATTGGGAAGAAAAAACTGGATGTGCTCTATAGACCTTCAGGATGCGTACTATCATATAAAAATGAACAGACGCTCCAGAAGATTCCTCCGCTTCAGGCTGGGAACCAGTCATTTTCAATTCAGAGCCCTGCCCTTTGGACTCACCACTGTCCCGGTGTTTACCAAATGCATGGCAGTGGTAGCTTCTCACCTGAGACGTCAAGGATTCCAGGTGTTTCCATATTTGGACGACTGGCTCCTCACAGCTCCCACCAAGCATCTTCTTCTAATGGCCAGAGACTACACTTTTCGCATTTGTCAAAACTTAGGCATCTCAATAAATTGCGAAAAGTCTGTTTTGTCGCCTTGTCATGCTATTACCTTCATAGGCGCAAATCTAGACACAGTCAACATGTCTGCGAGACTAACAGATCAGAGAATAACAGACATACGCAAACTGGTCTCGCTTCTCTTCAGCAGCAACAGAGTCAAAGCCAGGTTAGTTCTGAAAGTATTAGGGATTATGGCGGCTGCCATACCTCTGCTTCCATTAGCCAGATTCCACATGAGAATCCTTCAATGGATGCTCTTCACACAATGGTCATACCAACAACTTCCGATGTCTCACACCATTATGATTACGCAAACATGCAAGAATCATCTTCGGTGGTGGATGTCTTCCCCTCAGCTCCTCTTGGGAAGACCCTTTGTTCCTTCCCCTCCGGTTGCTACTCTGACAACGGACGCCTCCCTGATCGGGTGGGGGGGGCATTATCAGGGCAGAACTGTCCAGGGCATATGGCACCAGGCGAATGCCACTTGCACATAAATGTTCTAGAGATGAGAGCAGGGGGGTTTTTTTTTCCATTGGATGGGGGGGGGGGGACGGAAATTACTATGTTATCGACCCAGAGGTCATTTTAAGCCTAGCCATTTCATCCCAATGTAATACCATAGAAATGCTAGTCAATACCCAAGATTGCATGCAGTGATGACTGCCCATGTCCTGGAGGGTTGTGGGCGCTATCCCTGGTAAGAATTTATGGTGCCCCATCCACTTGCCCAGGTTCCTCTTGAACAATGTCATAGAGGTGCTCTTTTGGCATGAATTGGTAGCCTGTTCCAAGGATGCAGCAATCGCTGAGAGATAAAGCTGTCCCTCCAACATATCCTGTTTACATCACAGGCCATATTTATGTCCCTGAAATGGGTAGCCTTGGTCCCATTTGATTTACGAATAGTTCATTAGGTTTGGGTCTTGGATTGCTCTGTAGACCAGGCATAAGTCTACCCTAAGAAGTCTGTACAATATGTAGTACAGTGACAGGGACTTTAGTTGGTCTGGGATCCCCTTGATCTTCCTTGCTAGAAACCTCTGAGGTCTCTCCAATTGCTGCAGGTGCTTTGTATGGTACATGCGGAACGGGGCATTATACTCAATTATGGCACAGATTACTGCTGAGTATACAGGAGTTATAACCCCTTTTTCTCTTGAGGCAACACTTTTAATAATCGATTGTGCTATGTATAAAGCCTTCCTTACTACAGTAGACACATGGTGGTCGAAGATAAGGTCACAGTCAACTTGTGATCTCAGATCCCTTACCACTTTGTGGATATTTAGGTTATTGTTGTTGATTTGATAGTGTGAAGGGACATTGTGACAAAGGGAATGATGATGCATTTCTTTGAATTCAGTTTGAGACTGTGACTAATACACCAGTCATTGGTCTGTGTGAGACCCTCTTGGAGTATACTAACATCATTTGAGGATTCAGTGATTGCCCCTGGTTTGGAGTCGTCTGCAAACTTGGTCAGCCACAACCCCTTTGTTTTGACATGAAAGTCTAAGAAGTATAGACCAAACAGTAGAGGACCCACCCCGCTGGTAACAGGTTTGCTGGTTCATGTGGAGTCACCCACTTTGATAGTGTGTGTCCAGTTTGTGAGACAGTTGGCAACCCATCTTACAATGAAGGGGGTGACATTCAGTTTGCTAGATTTATCAGCAATGCCTGAATGTAGGATTGTGTCAAAAGCCTTTACCAAGTTGAGGTATGCTTTGTGCACAGATTTGCCCTCGTCAATGGCCTTGGTGACATTTTCAAAGAAATCCACGAAATTTAACAGGCAGCATCTACACTTGACAAAGTTGTATTGGGTACGATCCACGGTTTGGAGGTCACCTATGTCTTTATTTATGAGGTCCATAATGATACTTTCCTTGGCCTTTCAGATGAGGATGGGTCAGGCTTATGGGTCTGTAATTCCCTGGGTCTGTTGCTAGGTCACCTTTGTGGAGGGGAATAACTGTTGCTGTTCTCCATTCCACAGGAACAAAGCCTGTAGTTTGGTAGGCTATGACTGAAAAGGTTACTTAATGCTGATGCTAGTTCATGTTTTAGTCTGTTTAGAAGACAGCCTGGAATGTTGTCTTGTCCCATAGAGGCTCTGTTTTTTTACCTTGGACAAGGTTTTGAGGACCTGCTCTTCAGATATGTGCGGGGGGTTGAGGCTGAGGAGGGTCCTTTTCCATTTCGAAGGCTATTCCATTCCCTTCGCCGTGCATTCCAAACCAGTCAAAAAATCCCTTCCAGATGTTCCACCCAATCAAAGGGATCTTGCAGCTTTGGAAATTTCAAAGCTACTTACAAAAGAGCAATTCAGCCAGTTCCAGCAGACCAGCAAGGATCCGGAATCTACTCCAGGTTCTTTTTAGTTCCAAAGAAAACAGGGACTGGAGACCAATTTTGGATCTCAGTATCTTGAACAAGTCTGTCAAGAAAACAAGATTTCGGATGGTCACACTACAGTCCATCCTTCCCTATTGGGAAGAAAAACTGGATGTGCTCTATAGACCTTCAGGATGCGTACTATCATATAAAATGAACAGACGCTCCAGAAGATTCCTCCGCTTCAGGCTGGGAACCAGTCATTTTCAATTCAGAGCCCTGCCCTTTGGACTCACCACTGCCCCGGTGTTTACCAAATGCATGGCAGTGGTAGCTTCTCACCTGAGACGTCAAGGATTCCAGGTGTTTCCATATTGGACGACTGGCTCCTCACAGCTCCCACCAAGCATCTTCTTCTAATGGCCAGAGACTACACTTTTCGCATTTGTCAAAACTTAGGCATCTCAATAAATTGCGAAAAGTCTGTTTTGTCGCCTTGTCATGCTATTACCTTCATAGGCGCAAATCTAGACACAGTCAACATGTCTGCGAGACTAACAGATCAGAGAATAACAGACATACGCAAACTGGTCTCGCTTCTCTTCAGCAGCAACAGAGTCAAAGCCAGGTTAATTCTGAAAGTATTAGGGATTATGGCGGCTGCCATACCTCTGCTTCCATTAGCCAGATTCCACATGAGAATCCTTCAATGGATGCTCTTCACACAATGGTCATACCAACAACTTCCGATGTCTCACACCATTATGATTACGCAAGCATGCAAGAATCATCTTCGGTGGTGGATGTCTTCCCCTCAGCTCCTCTTGGGAAGACCCTTTGTTCCTTCCCCTCCGGTTGCTACTCTGACAATGGACGCCTCCCTGATCGGGTGGGGGGGGCATTATCAGGGCAGAACTGTCCAGGGCATATGGCGACCAGACGAATGCCACTTGCACATAAATGTTCTAGAGATGAGAGCAGTGCTTTTAGCGTTGCAAGCCCTTCAAGACTCTCTTCCATTGGGAACGATAGCAATCCAGATGGACAATATGTCTGTAGTGTGGTATATCAACAAACAAGGCGGAACCAGGTCCTATCCCCTATGTCGAGAAGCACTCAGACTGTGGCAATGGGCGATTTCTTCTCAGCGTTTTCTGATAGCAACGCACATCCCCAGGAAGTCCAATCAAATCGCGGACAAGTTGAGCAGAGCTATCCTCATGCCTCACGAGTGGTCTCTGAAAGATTCTATTGCGAGAAAAATTTTTCTCAAGTGGGGTCAGCCTTGCTGCGACCTTTTTGCTACACCCCAAAACAGCAAGTACAGAGATTATTTCACCCTATTCCGTTACCAGGCCAGTCCAGCAGAGATGCTCTAGTCCAAGTTTGGCCCGGGGACTTCTGTATGCATTTCCTCCCTTCCCACTAATTTCTCAAGTGATACAGAAAGCTATCGCTCAGAAGGCCTCTCTGATCCTAATTGCTCCTTACTGGCCTCGACAGGTTTGGTTCCCCTTTCTACATCAATTTCTGTTGGAGCAACCTTGGCATCTGGACCTAGTTCCATATCTTTTGATCCATCAATCGGGTCAGTTGCATCGCTCCCTCCTCTCTCTGAACCTCACTGCTTGGTTCCTCCAGTTCCTACCCTAGCCAGGCTTCCTCAAATATCTCACACTGTTCGAGATATTTTAATAGCTTCACACAAATCTTCCACTCGAAAAATGTATCTTAGTAAGTGGAAACGTTTTGCCTATTGGGCTCAAGGAAGGGACTTAGATCCTTTCACTGCTCCCATCCATATGGTTCTTGATTTTCTAGCTGAACTCTTTCATGCAGGTTCATCTCCTTCTACTCTCAAAGTTCAATTGGCAGCTATATCTAACTTTCATGTGGGTATTTCAGAGTCTGCCATTATGTCCCACAAGCTTTGCAAAGCATTTTTGAAGGGAGTTTTTCTACTCAGACCTCCTATAAGAAATCCTCCTCCTCCTTGGGACCTTAATTTAGTTCTCAGTTCTTTGATTCTCCCCCCTTTCGAACCTGCAGCTGCCTGTTCATTAAAATTGCTATCATGGAAAACTCTCTTTCTCGTAGCTATTACTTCAGCTAGAAGAGTTTCAGAACTTCATGCACTCAGCTGTCGACCTCCTTATCTGTTGTTCCATAAAGACAGGGTATCCTTACGAACCAACCCGTCCTTTTTACCTAAAGTGGCCTCTGCATCTAACCTAAATCAAAGCATTGACCTCCCTGTGTTTTCCAGGGTATTCTAATAGGTCTGAACAAAATTGCATTGGCTGGATGTTCATCGTCAGTTAAGGTACTATTTGGATAGGACCAAACAATTCAGAAAAACTGACCAGCTGTTTGTCTCTTATGCAGAAGGCAGAAAGGGACTTTCTGTTTCAAGGTATCACTATCTAGATGGCTAACATCTCTGATTTCCATTGTTTATGAAATTAGACACCAAAAGCTGCCTAATAAACCTAAGGCCCATTCCACCAGAGCTTTGGCTACTTCTATAGCTTTCCAAGACAGACTGCCTATTGACACCATTTGTGCAGCGGCTACTTGGGCTACTCCTCATACTTTCATTTCACATTATAAGTTGGATTTAGCTTCCAGACATAGAGCTAACTTTGGTACCACTGTTCTCAAGAGTCTGTTCCGTTAGGCCACCCGGGACAAGGTGCTAGGGACGCGGTCCCATCCAGCAAGAATGAAGGCGAGATAGACAACTTAACATATAGAAGTTATGTTCTTACCATAACGTTCCATGTTAGTTGTCTTCTTCTCGCCTTCTTCTTGCGTCCCACCCTCCTTCCCCCTGGCCTGGACAGACCTAGAGGAGTTTGATTGTGACCTCTCTTTCTACCACCTCTTTACTATAGGTATATGCTCTGCTGTGCATATTTTCCTGGATCAGGCTGTAGGTCACCCTTTCTCTTCTCCCTTATTTATAGAGGTGGACTTTCTTACCAGTTATTCTGGTTCTATTATTAGCTGGGCCTAGCTCACAAACGAGATCTGAGGTAACTCACGCCTAGCATTGTGGGATATAAGGGGAGCCTCGAGCCGGTGGAACCAACTCTCGAGCTTTTAGAGTGGCCGAGTCGGAGCCGAGGTCGGCTCCGAACCCATCCAGCAAGAAGAAGGCGAGAAGAAGACAACTAACATGGAACGTTATGGTAAGAACATAACTTCTATTTATGGTATTTACCCCCTCCAAAACTCATAACTTGGATAGATCTCTATTCTCCATCACCAGCCAAAACAACACATCTCTTGAGCTAGTATCTGAAACCAAACTATTAGGAGTCCAAATTGATGACAAGCTCAAATTCAACTCCCACCTCCTACTAAATATAAAAAAAACTCACCAAAAACTAGGCCTGCTCTACCGTCACAATCGGTTCCTCACCTCAACTACCAAAATTACTCTCTCTACCACATTTCTCCTTCCCTCCCTTCTCTATGGTGCCCCTCTTCTTATAAACCTACAATCTTCTCTGAAAACCAAGCTCTCATCTTGTTACAATAAAATAGCCAGATTCACCACCAGTAACAAATCATCCACCCATCACTGTGAACCTCTCCATAAACTCAACTGGCTACAGCTTCCCAACTACCTCTACTACACTCAGCTCACCTATGCACATAAACTCATTTTTCAACCATCCCTCTGTCCCTCTCTCTCAACTACCTTCAAAATGCATAAAACTCAAAGACTTCTAAGATCTAATAATCAAAACCTCCTAGAAGTTTACAGACCCCTACACCCTCCAGGACAAAACCTCCTGTCCTTCTCATTAGCACGCCTATGGAACTCCCTTCCCCCCTTCATTCGTACAATTGCAAGCCTGCCATCCTTTAAAAAAATCTCTACACTCTCATTTAACATCCTCTTGGGAATGCTCCTGTTCACATCCCTCATAACCTACTCTCGAATCCCAATCCTTTCCTCTTTACTTTTTCTCAAATCCCAGCTAGCAAATTCATGCCAGCTCCTAGCATACAACTCATTATTTGTACCCTGAAATTTTTAGCAAAAAAAAAAAAAAAATGCCTGTATCACTTGTTTTTGTTGATATTTTTTTCTAATCAGAATTTCTACAATGTTTTTTTTCTTCAATTTCTCATATAAACTATGTGTGTAACATAACCTTTGTATAATCTGTATGTGGAATATAATATTTGTATAATCTGTATGTGGAGCTTTTCTCCCCAGGACTCCATTGAAAATGGGTTCTTTAGGTATCCTGGTTAAACAACTGCAAATAAATAAATAAATAAAATAAATAAGGACGTCACCAGGGATGCTGTAATCCCAGTTGGCTTATGCCTCTTATATGCTTTTCTTCCATTTTTCCTAATAACCAAGTTTCTTCAGAAAGCCATGAAGTGCAAGTCAAAGATAGTTCTCATTGTACCCTTTTGACTCCAACATTTATGGATCCCCTTTCTCTGACCTCATCTGAAATACCTCCCTGGGTGCTGGATCCTCTTCCATAATCTATATTACATTCATGCAGTCAGCCTCACTTAGACTTAAGAACCCTGAAATTGATTGCATGTTTTTTTTTTCAATTTCATTGATGGCCAGAGGTGCCAGGCTTTGCAATCCAGTTGTGCACATTTTGTCTTTGCCACAGAAATCTAGCACTTGAAAGGGTTACATTAGCAAATGGAAGATATCTGCTATCTGGCTTTCCCCTAAAGGTCTAGATCCTTTTTGAGCACAATTGCTATCTATCTTAGACTTCTTGACAAACTTGTTTTAGAAATGTGCTAGTTTTTCTACCATCAAAGTGCAATTAGCAGCCATATCCAACTTTCACATAGGCCAAACCAAAAACCTCTGTTGCTTCCTTGAAAATCTCCAAAACCTTCTTAAAGGTAACTTTCCTTCTTAGACATAATCAGAGATTCAGTTTTTTTATGGGATATAACTGTGATGTTTCAAGCCCGTACTAGTTCTCCTTCATTTTGAACTAGTCTTCTCAACTGAATTAAAATGTCTGTCCTGGAAAACAATTTTTCTAGTAGCAGTCACCTCAACTAGGAGAATCTCAGAGTTGCAAGCATTATCATACAAACCTCCATATATTATGTTTCATAAGAATATGGTTTCAGTATGGACCAACCTTCATGCTCTCCCTAAAGTGGCCTCAGAAGCAGATCTTAATCACACGATTAACCTGCCTCTTTTCTTCTCAAAAATTTCAAACAAAGGAGACTATACCTTACATTTTATGGATGCTCATCATCAACTGAGATTTTACTTGCATAGCACCAAAGATGCCAGGAAAATGATCCAGCTCTCTCTCTCCTTTTCAAAAGTCAAATTGGGTCAAGGAGTTTCTAAAGTGAATTGAATCTAGGTAGCTTTCTAACTGCATTACTTCTGTGTTCAAGGAGATGGGGTTAGCATTACACACAAGCCTAAGGCTCACTCAGCTACTCAGCTAGAGCAGTGGTTACTATGCAACTTACTTTGCTAGAATACCAATAATGATATTTGTGTTGTGGCTGTTTGGTCCATCCTTCATACCTCACTCTTTTGTGTTGCATTACGAGCTAGATGTACAATCCAGATCCTGTGCATCTTCTGGTTCTTCCATACTTCAGAATATCCTTCCATGAGACCACCCTGTTTTTTTCTGGTAGCTTGTGAATCTGTCCCATTTATTGAGGTGTACAGAAAAGATAACATCAGATATGAAAGTTATCTATGAATCATATTGCTATATCTGCATGGTCTTATTCTGTCTGGTTCAACATTCTGTTCCTCTCTCCGCCTTCCTAAGTGGTCATTTTTTGGCTCCTGATTGATCAACCGGACCTGACCAGGACCTTGTCTTGTAGACAGCCTACAGCTGCTTAGCATCCTTTATGTCCTGTTGCATAACTTAGTAAATCTGTGCTTTGTCTGTCAACTGGAGTACTAGGTCCAAGCAGGTAAAATTGATCTGAGGTATTCTAGGGGACTAGAGGGAATTATGGGTAGGGGGGGTACCAGAGCCATGGAGCCAAGCTCTTGAAAATAGCACCTTGCTCAGATTCAACAAACCATCTGTTGAGCCAGATGGAATAAAACAACATGGATCTGTCGTTATAGTAAGTAAATGACTTTTGATCTGGTGTTGTTTGCTCCATCTGGATTTAACCTCTGGAACTTCAGATCCATCCTGGATCTGACACCAGCCAATTCAAAAGCCTATAGCCCAGTTTGACTCTGCCTCCCTTACCGTTATCTCCCTGCTTCTCCATCAACTCCCCAGATCTAGTTTGCTGTCATTGTATCTGAAGCTCGGACTTTGGTTCTGCTTGTTGATAATGGAATTATGGAGTCATAGGATCATAGGAGATTACTGTGCTTATCGACCCAGAGGTCATTTTAAGCCTAGCCATTTCATCCCAATGTAATACCATAGAAATGCTAGTCAATACCCAAGATTGCATGTAGTGATGACTGCCCATGTCCTGGAGGGTTGTGGGCACTATCCCCGGTAAGAATTTATGGTGCCCCATCCACTTGTCCAGGTTCCTCTTGAACAATGTCATAGAGGTGCTCTTTTGGCATGAATTGGTAGCCTGTTCCAAGGATGCAGCAATCGCTGAAAGATAAAGCTGTCCCTCCAACATATCCTGTTTACATCACAGGCCATATTTATGTCCCTGAAATGGATAGCCTTGGTCCCATTTGATTTACGAATAGTTCATTAGGTTTGGGTCTTGGCTTGCTCTGTAGACCAGGCATAAGTCTACCCTAAGAAGTCTGTACAATATATAGTACAGTGACAGGGACTTTAGTTGGTCTGGGATCCCCCTGATCTTCCTTGTTAGAAACCTCTGAGGTCTCTCCAATTGCTGCAGGTGCTTTGTATGGTACATGCGGAACGGGGCATTATACTCAATTATGGGATAGATTACTGCTGAGTATACAGGAGTTATAACCCCTTTTGCTCTTGAGGCAATGCTTTTAATAATCAAGTGTGCTATGTATAAAGCCTTCCTTACTACAGTAGACACATGGTGGTCGAAGATAAGGTCACAGTCAACTTGTGATCTCAGGTTCCTTACCACTTTGTGGATATTTAGGTTATTGTTGTTGATTTGATAGTGTGAAGGGACATTGTTTGTGACAAAGGCAATGATGATGCATTTCTTTGCATTCAGTTTGAGACTGTGACTAATATACCAGTCATTGGTCTGCGTGAGACCCTCCTGGAGTATACTAACATCATTTGGGGATTTAGTGATTGCCCCTGGTTTGGAATCGTCTGCAAACTTGGTCAGCCACAACCCCTTTGTTTTGACATGAAAGTCTAAGAAGTATAGACCAAACAGTAGAGGACCCAGCACTGACCCCTGCGGCACCCCGCTGGTAACAGGTCTGCTGGTCGATGTGGAGTCACCCACTTTGATAGTGTGTGTGTCCAGTTTGTGAGCCAGTTGGCAACCCAACTTACAATGAAGGGGGTGACATTCAGTTTGCTAGATTTATCAGCAATGCCTGAATGTGAGATTGTGTCAAAAGCCTTTGCCAAGTCGAGGTATGCTTTGTGCACAGATTTGCCCTTGTCAATTGCCTTGGTCACATTTTCAAAGAAATCCACGAAATTTAACAGGCAGCATCTACCCTTGACAAAGTTGTATTGGGTAGGATCCATGGTTTGGAGGTCACCTATGTCTTTATTTATGAGGTCCATAATGATACTTTCCTTGGCCTTTCAGATGAGGATGGGTCAGGCTTATGGGTCTGTAATTCCCTGAGTCTGCTGCTAGGTCACCTTTGTGGAGGGGAATAACTGTTGCTGTTCTCCATTCCAAAGGAACAAAGCCTGTAGTTTGGTAGGCTATGACTGAAAAGGTTACTTAATGCTGATGCTAGTCCATGTTTTAGTCTGTTTAGAAGACAGTCTGGAATGTTGTCTTGTCCCATAGAGGCTCTGTTTTTTACCTTGGACAAGGTTTTGAGGACCTGCTCTTCAGATATGTACGGGGGGTTGAGGCTGAGGAGGGTCCTTTTCCATTGTTGTGGCCTTGCCTTTGTTTTCTTGGACATCAACATTTTGCATTTATTGTAAAATGTGTTAATGCTGGATGTCCACCATGGCAGCTTGTTTTTAACTTGGGGCTCTGGTTTTGATTCTTTCTGGTACAGCTGAGTTTATACACTTATGCAAGTGATTGTACAGGGCTTTAGTGTAAGCTTCGGAATAGTTACCACTTCCAGCTTGGGGTGGGGCTTGGAATGCATTTATAACTTCACTTAGTAGGGTATAGTTTGCCTTCATGAAGTTTTTTTGTCCGATTTCACCCTTCTTGAGTTTTGTATTAGTGCTAGTTCGAAGGTGACTGACTTGTGGTCAGATTTAACTAATGAGGGTCCAGCGGTTGCGGTGGTGCATCTATTTGACATGTTAGTGAGGGCGAGATCTAGAATATTCATTCCTCTTGTCAGGGTATGAACAATTTGTTCCAGGGCATTTGAATTAACAAAGTCAAGGAACTTTTGCACTAGCGAGTTAGGGCTAGCATAGGTTTCCCAGCTGATGCTGGGATAATTGAAATCCCCTATAACCAGAGTGTTCAATAAAATTTGGATTGTCTCCAGTTTGGTCATATAGGCTTCATGGGCATTGTGACCCATGGGGGGATCTATAACTAGCTATGACTTGATTGGGGGTCTTTCCCATCGTAACCTGGACTTAAGGTAACTCCGTGGAGTTGTCCAATCTAACTAGACGGGAGGTGAATTTATCTCTAATATAGACTAAAACACTGCTTCCTCTGGTATTCACGCATTTATTTTGCAGTCTAAAGGTGTGGAAGGCATTGTAGCCTTGCAAGGCTGGGGTACTGTCTGAGGCCTTGAACCAGGTATCTGTGACTGCACAGACGTCTACATCTTCTAGTGATAAAAATTATTTCAGGGAGTGCAGGTTTTGGTTTAAGCTCCTGGCATTTAGCAACATGACCCTTAATTTCTTCTGACTGACTAATTTCACATTGGTGATGTTGTTTTTGAGACCTTGCTAAAAAAGGCACTGTGGGGGAGGCAAGGCTCTTTGACAGCAACCAAAAGCCTAGAGGTGCCAGGTGCAAACCGTCTCTGGCAAAGCAGTGAGGTTTGTCGACCATGGCTTCCCAGGCTGACAGGAACTGGATCCCCTTCGAATGACAGCAAAAACTAAGACAGGTATTGAAATCAGTCAATCTGATTTTGTCAATCTTAATTCATTCTTGATTGTTGGTTTCAGTTCCATCCTCGGAACTGATTTGACTGCTGTAACAAGCTCGCACCAGCCAGAAATTCTCGAGCTAAGGCTACCCATAGTGCCTCTCTTCCCTTCTCCTCAGATCTCATTTGCCGCATAGAGTTTTAGGATGCATCAACCATGCTCTCAAGCTAAGTGCTTATTTTTTTATATAACATCTTCTTTAAACCTTTCTTCTACCTATAAAAACTTGTTGACTTATCTTCTTGCCTAAAATTGATATCTTGTGTGTGTGAGTGCTGTACTTTTCCTCCGTTTTTACCTTTAGGTATTTCTTCATTATCATTGCTGGTATAGGCCCCTTCCTTCCCTCTTACCTTTGGTAAATCTTGAATGCCATCATTGGTATCCTTTCCTTCTTTTTACCCCTTCTGGATATTTTCTTTGTTACCATTGTTGGTATGTTAAAAAAAAGAATTATTTTTCTGGTTTTCTGTTACCTTTCTGCTGTTCTGTGCGTGTGAACAGTTTGTTGACTGTTTTTCTATAGCTGATTATGGTAGAGAAACAGAAGGGTACTACTGGTTTTAAGTAATGCAAGGAATATGGCAGTAAGATCCCCAACTTGGATGGGCATCTTTCTTGTGTATATTGCTTGGGGGTGCCACATTTGGAAGTCCAGCCACTGTGTGAGCTCTGCAAGGGTTTTAATGCTCAGACCTGTGCAGAGTGGCGTATCTGATCCTGAAAGGGCTGTTAAAATGCCCTTTTTCTGAGGCTTTGTCTGAAGCAGAGATGTCAAAGTCTCTGAAGAAAGAAGCAAAAAAGAGGAGCCACTCTGTTCCACTGTCTCCTCAATCTCATAACTCGAAATTGTCCAAAGGCCAGGTTTCTACTTTGGAACTGAAGCCTAAACAATCAAAATCGATACTAACAATTGTCTCGGCACTGAAGCTTATGATTCCTTCCATGGTGCCAATGACAACTCGAATGGAACTGCAAGTGTTACCATGGTACCGACCCCTTCATCAGTACCTATAACCCTCTCGGCATCAACAATAGTTTCACCCATATTGGTTACTTCCCCTCCAACAACTGGTCAGCCGACCAAGGTGCTGAAGGGCAAATCCCTGCCCAGGACTAGGTACTCCCAATTTATTGACCCTTTTTATGGTTAACAGTTAAGTCCTTTCATAGAATGTCCAGAATCTCCCTCAGGGATGTATATTCGTTCCACCAGAAGCCTTTTGGAGCTTGATGTAGTTAGGTTAGTGGATCAGTCTTGGAGCCAGAGGTCTTTCAGCCCCCTCTAAGACCTCTCTCCCATCAGGAGCCCAGGTCTACTCTCCAAGAACTCCATCCTATCTTCCTCCTTCAACCTCTCAGCAAGTCTTGGAGCCCTCAACTTTGACACCACTTCCAGTGCCAACTACTTCAGTGTCGCTGTTGGACCTCCAGAGCTGAATCGGTGGTCCTCGGCTCAGTCAGAGCTGACCCACCCTCAGGATCATGACTTGGCTACTGGCTCCAGGATCCCTAGTTCAGCACTGATTGTTTCCACAGTGCCGTCTACAGTCCTTGGTGCTTTGACAGTTCCAAGCCCTCTTTGGGCTCCTACTCTGGAGGTGAGCTCATCTGAGTGGGGTGTGTGAGGTTCTCTTTCTCGGTTTCAGGCTCCTATCCTTCTTCAGATGGGCCTGCCTTCCAGATTATGGCGAGGGCTCTTGCCTCAGCAGGCATGCAGTTGGCACCATCTCTGTCGGAGTGTCACATCTATGTATCCTCTGCTCTCAGCATTCACAACCTGCTACATAGGGGCAGCGGGCACAAGAGCAGCAAGACACCCTGCCACAGGGTACCTTGTCCTTGGAGTCCTCTTCAGACCTTCCCCCTAAGGAACCATACAGCTGACTATGAAGGACAAGGGTCCCCATTGTCACCCCCTGAAGAAGTCTCCTTCGGAGGCATCCTGGAAATCTTGAAACAGAGGGGTGATTGGACACCCACCAACCCTTACTCTGAGGAATCTGTCTTCTTGGAGGCTTTTTGAGCCCAACCCTCTACTTCTTGGGTGACCCCACCTGCCAATCCCAATGAATTGGTCAAACTAATCATGCAGTGTACTTGGAAGACCCCTGACACTATAGAGCCAATTCCCTGGAGACTGGACAAAATTCGTAGTGCACCAGAAGACCGACCCCACTGGTCTAAAGGCTTAGCAGTAGATGCTATGGTGGTGGGGACTGCCACAAAGAAGGAACTCACAGAGGAGAGTCCAACTGTCCATCCTCCAAACTGAGAGTCTCAGATGGACAGATTTGGGAAGCAGGTCTATGCTGCAATGACCTTTGCCATATGATCATTGAATTTCTTGGCACATTTTACCCGTCTTCAAAGGGATCTGAACACTGAGCTCTCAGGCACCTTGGCAGGGGCAGTGTTTGACAAGGTATGCGATAAAGTTGCCTCCCAGCTTGCGACCCTAGAATTGATATCCATGAGGCTTATTGCTCACACAGCCGAAGGGACAGCCAGGGCAGCATGTATAGGAGTTGTCATCAGGTGCCATGCCTGGATGCGCTTATGTGATTTCGCAAACTCTTTCAATTCTTCCTTTGTCAATGGTCCGGGTGGTACTACCTCGCTTTTTGGCCCAAAAGTCAGAGGCACACTAGCCAGGTGTGAGAAGAATGGAAAGACCCTTTCTGCTATAGGCAGGCATTTTTCTGCTCCTCAACAACCTTATTCCAGGAATCAGAGGAGTGGAAATATGTGGTTCAGGAAATCCCAAGGGCCTTTTCGGGACACACGTGGCAAGTTTTCTCCCCAGGGCAATGGGGGAACTCATCAGGAAGATGCCTCTCTTGTGGCAGAGGGGGCCCGCATACCCAGGGTTCCAGGGATTCTTTCTCTGGACAGCCCTACCAGCACTCCTGATGGACAACCCAGTTGCCTACCTCTGGAAGCAGTCAGGGGAAGATTCTCTCTGCACCACTTAGCCTGGCACTCAATAACATCAGATTCCTGGGTCCAGACGATGGTTACCAGAGGTTACCATATCCCCTTTGATCTTTATCTAAGACCTCAAAGGTGAATCCCCAATGTTCCACCCAGTCAGATAGATACAGCAGCACAAGAAATTCAAAAGCTGCTTCAAAAAAGAGTCATCCAAACAGCCCCACCAGACCAAATAGGATTAGTTTTTTTACTCAAGATTCTTTCTAGTGCCAAAAAAGACAGGGGGCTGGAGGCCAATTCTGGACCTCAGTGTCTTGAAGAAGTTTGTTCGACAGACAAAATTCTAGATAGTCACAGTACAGTCTATCCTTCCATTTCTAGAGAAAGACAATTGGATGTGCTCTATAGATCTTCAGGATGCGTATTACCACCTACAGATGGACAAGCACTCCAGAAGATAGCTCTGCTTCCATCTGGGAGCCCATCACTAGTAATTTCAAGAACTGCCCTTTGGTCTCACCACAGCCCCCAGGGTGTTCACCAAATGTATGGAAATGGTAGCAGCTCACTTAAAACTACAAGGATTCCATGTGTTTCCGTATCTAGATGACTGGCTCTTCACCACCCCCACCAGGCATCTAATACTTCTTGTCTTGGATGCCATCCTACACCTTGCAGAGTACATAGGCATTTCAATAAACAGGGAAAAGACAAAGCTGTCATCCATGCGAGAGATAGAACTCATTGGAGCAACATTCAACATGAACTCCCATATGGCTGCTTTACCTCATTACAGGCTGCAAAGGTTAAGATGACAGCTTCAAGTGATACTCTCTCAAGGCAAAGTCCCGGCTTGCTTAGTCTTACAACTCCTAGGGTCAATGGCTGCAGCTATCACTCTAGTTCCCCTGGTAAGGTACCACACGAGGCTACTTCATTGGCTCCTGGCATCACAGTGGTCTCTGTTAACACACCCAATGTCTTACCTAATCCACATAACCAACCGAAGCAAGCAGGATCTAAAATGGTGGATGAAATCAGAAGAGGAATCATGGAGTCGCCATTTCACCCCCACTCAGCCCAAGGTCAGTGACCATGGATGCATCCCTGATGGGGTGGGGGGGCATTTTCAGGGAAAAACAGTCCAAGGCACTTGGTTCCCCTCAGAGGCCAATTTGCATATCAATGTCCTAGAACTAAAGGCCATGCTTCTAGCATTGTAGGCATTTCAGTCGGTCCTCCTTTGGGGATAATTGCTATCTAATCAGACAACATGTCAGTGGTCTGGTACATTAAAAACAGGGAGGAACCAGATCCTACCCTTTATGTCGGGAAACCTTAAGAGTGTGGCAATCGGAGATAGCATCCAACTGCTTTCTGATAGCAATGCACATTCCAGGGAGTTCCAACATGATTGTGGACAAACTGAGCAGATGTATCCTCCTGCCTCATGAGTGGTCTCTCAATCCCAATGTAGCAATGAAGATATTTTGCCGATGGGGTCAGCCTTGCTGCAACCTATTTGCATCTTCCATAAACCACAAGTGCAGCAGCTACTTTGCTCTGTCCCTCCTCAGGGGGAGACCCTGAGAGATGCTCTTCTAGATGATTGGCCCCCAGGACTTCTTTACTCCTTTCCTTCCTTCCCCCTGATCCCCCAGTTTTTGAAGAAAGCCCAACAGTTGAGAAGCATAGTGATCCTCATTGCACCTTATTGGCCCCACCAAGTCTGGTTCACCTTTCTCTGGCCTCACCTAGCTCGCTATCCGTGGACTCTGGACCCAACCCCAGACCTGTTGTCTCATCTGCAGGGGTTGGTCCATCCCAACTGACACAGTCTCAAGCTGATGGCTTGGTACCTCCACTTCCAGTAATTGCCAGGCAGAATAATCTCCAGTACAAAAAATACTTCTGGCTTCCCATTAACCATCCACCAGAAGACTTTATCTTAGTAAATGGAACTGATTTGTGTTTTGGTGTCTTGTAGAAAGAATCAACCCTTTTTCAGCCTCGATTAATAAGGTATTAGAATATTTATCAACTATATTTGAATCAGGAGCCTCAGCTTCTACTCTTAGAGTTCATTTAGCTGCTACTTCAAATTTTCATAATGGCTTTGATGACCTTTCCTTAATGTCTCATCACCTTTGCAAAACTATCCTGAAAGGCGTTATGCATTTGCTTGGAATTTAAAATTAGTTTTGCAAAGTTTAATCCATCAGCCCTTTGAGCCAGCAGCCACCTATGCTATCATATTCTTATCTTGGAAGAACCTTTTCCTGGTGGCCATCATGTTAGCCAGGAGAATATCAGAATTACAAGGCTTTGTGTGTGAAACGTCCATATATCATTTTTCACAAAGAGAGAGTATCACTTAGGACTAACCCCTCTTTCCTTCCTAAGGTTGTATCGGACTCAAATATTAATCCATCTATAGACCTACCAGTTTTCTTCCCAAACTTCTCAAACAAGGGAGAATATTGTTTATACTTGTTGGATGTACACAGACAATTATGTTTTTACTTGAATAGAACGAAATTGGTTAGAAAATTGGACCAATTGTTTTTGTCCTTTTCAGGCACTCTACTGGGCAAACCAGTTTCAAAAAGTTACCTTATCAAAATGGTTGAGAGATTACATCACCTTTGTTTGTGAACAGAATAAACTAAACCTATCAACTAAGGTCAAGGCTTATTCTACCAGATCAGTTTCCACTTCAGTAGCCTTTCCTTCTTGAGCCTCTATGGATGACATTTGTGCCGTGGCAACTTGGGCTCCCCCGCATACTTTTATCACTCATTACAAATTGGATATAGTCTCCAGGGGAAGAGCATGCTTTGGCTCTATGGTGCTCAAGAATATCCTTCCATAGGGTCCCCTGGGACATAAAGTAGCTAGGGACTCTGTCTCAACAGTCTGAAATGAATGAAGATTAACAACATCAGATAAAGAAGTTATGTTCTTACCATAACATTCCATCTGTGTTGTTGATTTTCATTCATTTTTGACATCCCACCCTCCATCCCCCTACAAAGACTCCTGGAGGTTCGGATCTAGTCCTGGTTTTGTAGTAGGGCAGTTGCTCAGACAAAGCATCTACATTTTATTTCTGCAGGCAAAACTCGATCCGAGGAGAAGGGAAGAGAGGCAGTATGGGCAGCCTTAGCTCGAGAGTTTCTGGCTGGTGCGAGCTTGTTACAACAACCGAGATGGCTCTGACGATGGAACTGAAGCCAACAGTCAAGAATGATTGAAGATCGACAGCACAGATGGAACATTGTGGTAAGAGCATAACTTATTTTTCTCCTGTTTATACTGCGGCATCATTCTAGGTGAGGGTAGTATGCTGCTCATGGCTAGGGACATACCTGCCTGGGACACATACTCAGAGAGCTCAACCTAGTCTCTGTTCATACAGTCCAGTGATATACGTCTCAGGACGTTCACACCAACAAGAACTATGACAGAATCATAATGGTACTTGTTTCTGAGAGACCTGAGTGCATGCGTGATCTGACGAATCCTAGCACTGGACAAGCAGCTGACCATGACTCTCTCCTTGTCCAACCTGGTGAGTGGGACAACAGTGTGTCTTACTATTGAGTCTCCAGTGACAAAAAAAAAAAAGTTTTTTGTTGAGTGTTACACCTTACAGGCTGGGGTGAGACACTGGTGTTGCTATGTGGGAGGGTGGCATACTGAATAAGGTGTTCACTTTATAGCCACAAGGTGCAGGGATTGATTCTCACATGGGGTAATTAGCTGGGCTTGGAATGGCTGACAAGGACAGTTAGCCTGGTACTAATCTATAAACTTAGTTATAAACTTTATGTGTCATGGTTGCTGTGGGGACTGTGGTAGTTGTAGCAGTCTTGTGTTTTGGAGGTCTCTAATGTTTCAATATGTTTTTCAAGAGAACCTCCATGTATGTAGATTTTTGTGTTTGATGCATACTATGTGTATGAATAATGGTACTATGTGCACATGTAGTGGTGGGCGAGTTGACAACCTTTTTGATGTTACTGCTTTGAGTACGAGAGCATGGATTCAAGATTCTTTGTATAGGTGCATCTCTATGTTCACATGTAGTAGTGGGTGAGTTGGAAACCTTTTTGGTGTTTCTGCTTTGAGTAAGAGAGAGCATGGATTCAAGATTATTTGTATAGATACATCTCTCACACTCTGTAAAGGGCTGTCAGTGTACATGAGGTGATTGCTACACTGCCTCAAGAGACCCAAGTCATCAAGGTTGGCAAGAAGACAAGGGTAGCCAAACTGTCCATAATGTTAGGTTGAAGACTGTTGTCACTAGGACTGGCTTTTCAGAATTGGTCACAGAGGAGCTCAGTGGATGGATATTTCTGCCTGCTTTTTTTTTCTGGTGGTTTAATAGGTTACAGCTCACTAGCAGTATTTCTTTGACCGGAAAAGCACTAAGGTTGAGGGCTACACTAGTGAGCTATAGTTGTATCTACAGGAAAATTTGTTGAATTTAACTGTCCGGCTTTGATGCAAAATTGCGTGGCAGTGTTGTGCAATGTGCAAACAAGCAAAAACCTGATCAAATGCAGGGCCTAAATACCAGAAGCTAAAAACTTGAAAAAAAGCTTTAAAAATATTCAAAAGGACCAATGAGAATGTTTAATGTTAAGTTGTCTATCTCACTTTCATTCTTGCTGGTTGGGTTCAGAGCCGATCCTCGGCTCCAACTCAGCCATCTTCTAAAGCTCGAGAGCTACATACTGGCTCAAGGCCTTCCCATATCCCATGATGTCTGGCTCTAGAAACCCAGATCTCGTTTGCCACTTCTGCTGTGAGGTTGCTCTACTAGCTCAGGTTGTTTAACGCTTTTATATGTCTTTTTCTCTGTCATAAAACTAGTTAGTTTTAGAGTAGAAATTCTCATTTAGATATATCCTTTGTATTGTAGTTGTTTTCAAATCTGAATCCTTGTCTTTTCCCCTCAGAAACTCGTTTTTAGTTAGAGAGTTTCTCCTCCCCCTTTCTCTTTCCTTTTCCTCTTAAGGTTTTCCATTTAAGTTAGAGGATAACCTTACCTCTAAAATGTTTCCATTTAAGTTAGAGGGTAACCTTTTTTTTCTCTCTATCTCCTTTAAAAAAAAATCTTTTATTACTGTTAGTTAGTTTAGCTATAGTTAATTATAGTTGTTGGTTGTTGAAGTGTAGTTTGGTTCTGGTAACTGTAGTGTATTTTTGTTGTGGTTAGTTACCTTAACCCTTTGGTGTGTGTGTTTTTCCTTGTTTTTTCTTCTTTCAGGATGTCCAAGGATCCTAAGCCGGCCGGATTCAAGAAGTGTGACTCATGCTGTCAGAAGATGTCTCTGACAGATGGCCACACTTCTTGTGTTTATTGTCTGGGTGCCATGCACCTGCAGGACTCTTGCTCAATTTGCCATGCATTCAGTCCAAGAGTCCTGCAGGAGCACAAAAATAAGTTGATCCTTAGAGGTTTACTTAAACCTCAAGATTCACTGG
This sequence comes from Protopterus annectens, assembly GCF_019279795.1. Taxonomy (NCBI): domain Eukaryota; kingdom Metazoa; phylum Chordata; order Ceratodontiformes; family Protopteridae; genus Protopterus; species Protopterus annectens. The sequence goes on along the minus strand of NC_056728.1, from coordinate 1,977,722,657 downwards.
CTAAGGCTTAGCCCGTGAAATCTTCCACGGCACCTAAACCTTCGGCTCCCAGTTCTGAGCCGTCGTTGGATGAACCTGTGCCTTCCATCTCGGCTCCAGCAGGAACTGATGCTCCTCCCTCCCATTTGGCTCCAATACGTTCTTTGGAGCCCTCTGAGAGTTGAAAAAGGTCTAGATCTCCTTCTCTGGAGTCAATACACTTGGCTGCGAGATCACCTTTGCTCCAATCAGAGCGTAGTCATCGCTCATCCCACTCTTCTCGGTTCTCAAGACTTTTGGACCATGACTTGGAAAGAGTGGTCAGTAGACTGTTAAAACCGCAGGCCCTTGCTAAAATGTTGTCCAGCCCCCCTCATCAAGGGTCGGCTCCATCCACGTCTGCAGATATTCCTCCTCCTCCAACTCACCCTTTGAGCTCAGAGCCGGAGTTCATTGGAGTTTGAGTCGTGGAACCGTTGGCTCAGATACCTTCCCCTTCAGTTCCTTCGTCGGCTCCGATCACTTCCATGGTTCCATCCCTGGAGGGATCTGGCATCGGGACTCCCTTGTTGGCTCCGAGGGGGCAAGTGGCATCGGACTCTTGTCCGACCCCGCTCTCCCCCTCGGTGCTTCGGCTCAGGTGAGCTCGGCTCCCACATCAGCCTCGGAGCCGTCCCCCTCAGTGCGGAGAGAGATTCTGATTTCTTCCCAACTGGACCCCTCTCTGCATTCCGGTAGGGATGCCTTCGAGGTGATGAGGAGTGTACTGGCCCCTGAGTCAGTCCAACGATCAACCCCATCGACTCCTCCCCCTATGGTGCCTGCGTCAGTCTCTGCCTTTCTTCTAGACCCCAAGCATGAGGATACAGTGCCCCAGAACACCCCTTTGGGTGTATCTTCCTCTCCCGATGCCTCCCCTAATCATTCAGAGGAGCCACCTCGTAAAAGGAAATGCAAGAGGAAGCATGTTGACTCCCCTGAGTCTGTCACATCAGATACCAACTTAGAGGATTCGGAAGGGTCCCCGAGATCCCTCTCTGAAGATGTCTCCTTCTCAGACATCCTTGAGATGCTTAGGCAGAGGGGAAACTGGACTGCCTTAAGCCCTTCTGAGGATGAGTCGGTATTCCTGGACGCGTTTTGATCCCGACCTTCCACCTCCTGGGTGTCTCCGCCTTTTGACCCACTGATGTCTGTGGTGGCTCGGAAGGTGTGGTCAGCTCCAGACACAGTGGAACCGACCCCCAGAAGGCCAGCTAAATTCATTACTGCACCACAGGACAAGCAACTTTTGACCAAAGGTGTCCCCGTTGATGCCATGGTGGTAGCAGCAGCCACAAAGAAGGAGTTGGGTGAAACTTCTTCATCTGTCCATCCCCCTAATAAGGAGTCTAGGACGATGGACAGATATGGGAAGCGGTTGTTTTCTTCAGTGACTTTTTCCATGAAGTATCTGAATTACTTGTGCCACTTTACCCATCTACAGAGGGATCTCCTAAAAGAGCTTGGAGATACCCTCCAAGATCCATCAGCTGAGGGGGCCCACTCCAAGGTAATCTCCCAGCTGGCAAATCTTAATTTGATGGTGAACTCCTCTATGAGGCTCATTTCTTATGCAGCCGATGGTATGAGTAGAGCCACAGGCACAGGCGTTGCTCTAAGGAGACACGCTTGGATGCGGCTTTGTAACTTTGCAGAACCTTTCAGAGTGTCTTTCACCAACACCCCCTTTGATGGTTCCTCTCTCTTTGGATCACAGGTGAAGGACACCCTTACAAGGTGTGAGCAGGAAAGCAATACTCTCTCTGCTGTAGGAGTCCGTTTTTCCACTCCTTCCAGACCATATCCCAAGGGTCAGAAGAGTGGAAAGATGTGGGTCTGGAAATCCCAGGGAGCCTTTCCAGACACACGTGGTGAGTTTCCCTCAAGGGGCAGAGGAGGGAACAATAATAGACGCCGCCCTCGTGGCAGAGGGGGTCCGCAAAACCAGGGAAGCAGAGAATCTTTCTCTGACAAGCCCTTCCAGCATCCCTGAAGGGTTGCTCTGCTGTTAACCTCTGGAGGCAGTCGGGGGAAGATTATCGCTGTACCCAAGAGCCTGGCAAGACATAACACAAGACAAATGGGTACAGGCCATTTTATCAGGAGACTACAGAATTCCCTTTGTTCGTGCTCCTTTCTTGTCAAACAAGTCCCTTCCAGATGTTCCACCCAATCTAAGGGATCAAGCAGTTCAGGAAGTTTCAAAACTGCTAAGAAAAAGGGCCATCCAGCAAGTCCCAGCTGACCAGCAAGGATCTGGAATTTACTCAAGTTTCTTTTTGGTACCAAAAAAGACAGGGGACTGGAGACCCATTTTGGATCTCAGCAGACTAAACAGGTCTGTACAAAGAACAAAGTTTCGGATGGTCACGCTACAGTCCATTTTACCCTTCCTGGGTCAGGACAATTGGATGTGCTTCATAGATCTTCAGGATGTGTACTACCACATCAAAATGGACAGGTGCTCCAGAAGATTCCTGCGCTTCCGGCTGGGAGCCAGCCATTATCAGTTCAGAGCTCTGCCCTTTGGTCTCACCACAGCCCCCGGGGTGTTCACCAAATGTATGGCAGTAGTTACCGCTCACCTAAGATGGCAAGGATTCCAGGTGTTTCCATATCTAGATGACTGGCTCCTCACTGCTACCACCAGGCATCACCTTCTGCAAGCCAGAGACTATACTATCTAGACGTGCTCCAGACTAGGTATCACTATAAATTTTGAAAAATCTGCTTTGTCACCTTGTCAGTCTATCACCTTTATAGGCGCAAACTTAAATACAAAAGACAGGTCAGCCAGCCTTCCACCAGGCAGGGTGTTAGTCATTCGGCGGCACGTCCAGGTCTTGTTAGAATGCAAGAGAATTCAAGCCAGGTTTGTCCTCCAAATCCTGGGTCTCATGGCAGCAGCAATCATACTCATCCCTCTGGCATGTTTTCACATGAGGATCCTCCAATGGCTTCTTTTCACCCAATGGTCCTTCCAGCAGCTTCCCATGTCTCACTTGATTATCATCACAGAAGCATGCAAAAGCACCTGGTGTGGTGGATGGTCTCCTCATCAGTGCCCGTGGGCAGACCATTTGTACTTCCCCCTCCAGTTGCTACGGTGACCACGGATGCCTCCCTGATCGGGTGGGGGTAGCATTATCAGGGCAGAACAGTCCAGGGTACCTGGCAACCTCAAGAGCACCATCTGCACATAAACATCTTGGAGATGAGGGCCGTGCTTTTAGCGTTGCAAGCTCTTCAGGACTCTCTTCCTACTGGGACAATTGCAATTCAATTGGACAACATTTCAGTATTGTGGTACATCAACAAGCAGGGCGGAACCAGGTCATACCCCCTATGTCGAGAAGCACTCAGACTCTGGCAGTGGGCGATTTCTTCCCAACGGTTTCTGACTACAATGCATATCCCTGGGAAATCCAACGTCATAGCAGACAGGCTGAGCAGAGTTACTCTCATGCCTCATGAGTGGTCTTTGAATCAGGTAGTAGCGGACCAAATCTTCCACAAATGGGGGCAACCTTGCTGTGACCTCTTTGCCACCCCCCTTCAACAGCAAGTGCAGCAACTTCTTCTCTCTCCTTCCACATCCAGAGCATTCCCCCAGAGACGCTCTAGTCCATGATTGGCCTCAGGGACTTCTGTATGCATCCCCCCTTTTCCCCTAATTCCCAAGCTAATACAGAAAGCTACTGTATTGGGTTGCAGAATGATCCTCATTGCCCCGTACTGGCCTTGACAAATATGGTTTCCTTCATCATTATCTTATTGAGCAGCCTTGGATTCTGGACCCAGCTCCAGACCTCCTGATCTATCAACCAGGCTGGCTGCATCATTCCCTACAATCTCTCAAGCTCACGGCTTGGTTGCTCCACTTCCAACCTTAGCCAGGCTTCCTGATATCTCCCAATCGGTGCGTGAAATCATTTTATCATTGCACAAGTCTACCACTAGAAAAACTTACGCTAGTAAGTGGAAACGTTTTTCTTCCTGGGCAGAGGCTAAGAATATAGACCCCTTTTCAGCCCCTGTTCACCACATCCTGGAATTTCTTGTGGAGCTCTTTCATACTGGGTCCGCTTCCGCTACAATTAGAGTGCAGTTAGCCGCAATTTCAAATTTTCACATTGGCCTTTCAGAAAGTAGTATAATGTCTCATAAGCTTTGTAAGGCCTTCCTCAAAGGAACCGCTCTGCTCAGGCCCCCGGTTATAGATCCTCCACCCCTGTGGGATCTGAATTTGATTCTAGCCTCTCTAATTTTGCCCCCCTTCGAACCCGCAGCTTCCTGTTCTTTGGAAGTTTTTATCTTGGAAAACACTTTTTCTGGTAGCAATTACTTCAGCAAGAAGAGTTTCTGAACTGCAGGCTCTTTGTATCCGTCCCCCGTACCTAGTGTTCCACAAAGACAGGGTTGCTCTTAGGACTAATCCTTCCTTCCTTTCTAAGGTCTCTTCTGAGAATAACTTGAATCAGTCCATTGACCTTCCTGTGTTTTTCCCAACCATTCCAACAGGGGGGAATATAAGTTACATCAGTTAGATGTCCACATGCAACTGTGCTTTTATTTGCATAAGACTAAGGACTTCAGAAAATCGGATCAGCTTGTCCTCTCTTAGGCAGAGGGCAAACAAGGCCTACCAGTATCAAAAGTAACTTTATCTAGGTGGCTGACTTCTGTCATCACCTTTATCTATCAGCTGAGGAATAAAGAATTGCCTGTTAAACCAAAAGGCCACTCCACCAGAGCATTAGCCACTTCTGTTGCGTTTCAGGCTAGGTTGCCCATGAAATCTATTTGTGCAGTGGCCACGTGGACAAACCCTCATACTTTCATCTTGCATTATAAGTTGGACGTGGTTTCCAGGAGCAGAGCTGATTTTGGTTCCACTGTTCTGTAGAGTCTGTTCCACTGAGCCACCCAGGATATTAGGTGCTAGGGACGCTGTCCCAACCAGCAAGAATGAAGGCGAGATAGACAACTTAACATAAAGAAGTTATGTACCTACCATAACGTTCCATGTTAGTTGTCGCCTCTCGCCTTCTTTCTTGCGTCCCACCCTCCATCCCCCTATCCTACTAGACCGAGAAGAGTTTCTCTATGGATTTACACTGGCTGAGCCTTCTCTGGCTATCCCACTCTACCTGGTAGTCTCTAGTTGGGCTTATGTATGATAGGATAGGATTCCTTCATTATTTTGTCTGCTATTAGTCTTACCAAATGAGATCTGGGTTTCTAGCACCAGGCATCATGGGATATAGGGAGGCCTCGAGCCAGTATGTATCTCTCAAGCTTTAGAAGATGGCCGAGTCGGAGCCGAGGATCGGCTCTGAACCCAACCAGCAAGAAAGAAGGTGAGAGGAGACAACTAACATGGAACGTTATGGTAGGTACATAACTTCTTTTTCCAAGCCCTAGACCAAACTCTGTTTACCAGACAGGTCCAAATCAGCACAATCCTCTCACTAAAGTGCATATAAGCTCCTTTCAATCCAAGGTGGTCTGGAAAACATTATTTATTTATTTTATTATTAATTTGCATTTGTTTTCCAGGATAGTCTACTGGGCCTAAGAGTGCTCATTTTCAGTGGAGACCCAGGAATAAAAGCTCCACATATTACATATGCATTGATGAGATAAGCTTACATAACGACTGTTAACAGATTCAAGTTACTAGTAAGCAACATTATACAAAATACAAAACTAACAATGATTTACACCCAAGTACAATGTATACATGTTGATATATGCTCGGAACAAACAACCACTACATATAGACCCAGATGCAGCAAGCTTGTATCTGAATTTTGCTACAGCTACTAGCTTCCCTAATTTCAGTGGGAAACACTAGAAAATGTTTAACACAGCAGAAAAAATAGCAGTGAGACACTTAAAAAGTTTAAAAGAGAAGAAAATCGGCAAGGAGGCTGTAAAGAATGTTTTAAACAACTAACAGAGTTATTTAAACACTGCTTGGATGGAAAACCAGAACAAGCAGAACAGATAGCTTTAAAACAGTGTAAAATACCAGTAAATACTTAACAAACAGTGAAAATAGCAAAAAGAGCTCTGTAAACAGTGAAAAACAGCAATAAAATTTGATTTAACAGGCACAGTTATGCAGACAATTGCAGTACAACAGTGTAGTTTAGTACACATTATATAAATACAGTATAAAAATATGTGGCAGGCAATAAAAAGTGCAGTAAATAGTACAAATAAGCCAAAAAAAAACAGACAACTTAATAATTGTTTTCTGGCAGCTCAGAAGCCTCTAGTCATCTGGCATCTCAGCTCAGAGTTTTGGCTGGTAGCCCACCTGTTTAAATGCAGGGCCTAAATACCAGAAGCTAAACTTGAAAAAAAACTTTAAAAAGACTCAAAAGGCCAAATGAGGACCATTTAGGTTTACAAAGAAGTTAGAGTGTGATTGGTGAGATTTTCCTTATTTTACCTGTTTGAGTAGTGTTTTGCCATTTTCTGTTAGTTGTAGGTGGTTTTCAAGTAATTTCTTAGGGTGGTTAGCTTAGATATTTGCTCTTTCTTTTTCCTTACCGCCATTTTCCCCATTAATTTACTATGGTACTGCTGTCGTGTGTGTGTGTGTGTGTGTGTGTGTGTGTGTGTGTGTGGGGGGGCAGGATGTTTAAGGGCTTTAAAAAGTGCTTCTCCGGTGGGTACTTTAAATGTGCCTGCCATCTGGGTCTCAGTACTTTGACTCCAGTTGTTCCATCTGTGAGAGCTTCAACTCATGTGCTATCAATGAATGCAAGGCCATGTTCACGCTGAAAGGGCTTTTGCCCTCTAGCTCTTCCAGTTCTGTTTCTGCTTCCCGGGCTTCTCCCACAGCTCCCAAGACTGGGTCCAAGAAGCCTTGGCCACAAGACTCTAGGAATTCCAGGAGGTCTTATTTGGCCTCCACTTCTGGGATGGCTCCTTTGGGTTCTCCACATCCAAAAAGGTCCCTTGACCTTCGTCTTCCTTTGCAAAATCGGTACCAACTTCAGCACCAATACCTCAGAGCCAGTTGTCTTTGGAGCTGAAAGCAATAAAAATGACATCTCTAGTTCAGAGCATTCTGAGCCCCTTCCTGGTTAAAGGGGTGCCTTCGGCCAGGGTAGTGTCCCCCTTTTTCCACTTGTACTCCTCCTCTTCAGTCACTGGAGTCCTTCCTATCTCCACCAGACTCAGAGCCTCCCTGGTTCTGATCCGACATTCAGTGTCATATTCCTGTAGACCCTCAAAGCCATCCTCAGTGGCCTCATCTGTGCAGTCATCAGGGTTGGTGAGAAGAATCAAACATCCTGATCTGGAGCAGCTGATGATGGCCTTTTTTGCAGGCATAGATGCAATTAAAGCTTATTCCCTCGGATCCAGTTCAGACACCATGATACTTGTCTCCATCTTTCGGACTTCCTTCCTTGGCCCCTTCGGATCCAAGGTCTTCTTGGCAAGTTGAGTTTCCACCCTGCAGATTGGATCTGACAGCCTGGTAGTCTTCTGATGCATCCTGTTCCTTGGTAGGTTTGACTCTGTCTTGTTTGGGACCATTGGCACCTTGGAGCCATAGCACAGTGGCTGGAGAGTCTGGGTCTGTGTCAATGGTTCCTGCTTCAGAATCGTCACTCACTCTTGGAACTTCAGCTTTAGACATCTCAGCTCCAATCAGCATTAGGTCTAGACACTACTTCCTTGGGCTCGGGGTTTTCCTCAGTACCTTAGCATTCTGGATCCCTCAGGCCTGAGACGTCCTCCTCTGCCTTGACCTTTTATGTTTTTTGAGAGAATGTTCTCTACTTGACAGAAGGGTCAAATATCTCCAGCTGGCACTATTTTCTATTTTTCATCTGTTCCTCTGACCAGTCATCAACCTGTTCTGGGACAGCCTCCATCAACCAGCCTTTAGTCTGCACCCTTGCTGTGGCTACCCAACTCTTCTCTCTCCTCTTCAGCTTTGTCAGAGTGGGAGATTTTGGGGACTAGAAAGGGCAAGAAGAAGCACAATCCCTCAGCGAGATGCCTCCTTTGGATATTTGCTTCACCAACATGCAGGCTAGACCACCACAGCCCCCTCTCCAGAGGAATCAGTTTTTCTGGAGGTCTTTGGCTAAGGCACATCCATGCCTTGGGTGGTTCCGCCTCCAGATGTTCTTTCAGATCTGGTATCCTGGAGGCCATGAAAAGAACCCAACACAGTAGAACTTATTCCTAGGAAGCCAGACAAAGTTCATGTCCCTCCCAAAGACAGGCGTCGTTGGAGCAAGGGCCCAGCCATCAATGCCATTGTGGTAGCAGCAGCCACCAAAACAGAGATGTCTGAGGAATGCTCCTCAGTTCTCCCCCTGAACAGGGAGTGTCTGATGCAGAATTGATTAGAGAAGTAATCTTATCCCTCATCCACCTTTGCTTTGAGAGCTTTTAACTACTTATCTCACTTGAAAAGTCAACAACGAGACCTTGTCTCTGAAGTGTTAAGCACCCTCAAGACACAACAGTCTCCTTATACCCAGAAGAAGCGGGTGACTTAGTTGTCCACATTGACTTCCATTGCCAATATTTTAATGAGACTTATCTCTAACTTGGCTGAGGGAGAGTCCAGAGTGGCAGGTTCTAGGATTGTGATTAGGTGCCACACCTGGATGCTATTGTCCTACTTTGCTGACTGTTTCAAAGTGTCCTTCATCAGTGCCCCTTTTGACAGGTCTTCCATGTTTGGATCCAAGGTTAAAGATGAATTGATGAGCAGGAAATAAGAGGGGAAGACACTGTCCACTGTCGGAGTTCACTTTACCAGTCACTATCAGTTCAGGGCCTTGTCATTTGGTCTCACCATAGCACCCCCAATGATCCTTTTTTAGGAATCAGAAAGGGGGTAAGTGACTGTTCTTCATGAAGTCACAGTTCTTTTCCCAGGATGCTCATCCAAAATGATCCTCCTGAGGGGTGGGGGAAATCACAATTGATGCTGCCGTGGGGCAGAGGCAGTCTGCAGAATCAGGGCTACTGCAGGGCTTTTTATGGCTGGCCCTTTCAGTTATATTGAAGGGTTGTGTGACTGCTCATCTTCAGAGGCAGTCGGGGTTTGTCTAGCTGTCCACTCGAAAACTTGGGAGGCTATCACCTCAGACACCTGAGTGTTGACAGTCATATCCAGAGGTTATGTCTTTCCTTTCACAGAAGTTCCAAACTATCTCCCAGATGTTCCACCCCATCAGAGAGTTTACACAAAGGGAGAGATCCAAAAGCTGCTCATAAACCGAGTCATTCAAGAGGTTTCACCAGACTAGATAGGATCTGGGTTCTATTCCAAATTCGTTCTAGTACCAAAGAAAACAAAGGACCTCAGGCCAGTATTGGATGTAAGCAAACTAAACTAGTTCATCAAAAAGACCAATTTCTGGATGGTCATAGTGCCATCCATATTACCTCTTTTGAGGAAAAATTATTGGATATCCTTGATAGACCTCAGGGATGCCTACCATGACATCAGAATAGATTGGCATTCCCAGAGGTTACTTTGCTTCTGGCTGGCAGCCAGTCACTATCGGTTCAGGGCCTTGTCATTTGGTCTCACCATAGCACCCCCAGATGTTCACCAAGTGCATGGCAGTGGTTGTTGCAGCCTGGCTCTGTCTGCAGGGATTTCAGGTCTTCCCATTCCTGGACAATTGGCTCCTCACTGCTCCCACAAAGGCATCATTGATCTCAGTGATGAACTCCTTGCTGCAACTATGCGACAACTTAGGCATCACAGTCAATTGTCCTAAATCAAGCATTCAGCCTGTACATGTCTTAGAGTTCATAGGGAGTCATCTTGACATGGTCCATCAAACTTCCAGGCTCTCAAGCTCCAGAATATTCAGTCTTTGACCTCAGGTCCTTTCAGTGCTTGCAGTTCTGAAATCTATGGCTTATGTACTTCTGAGGCTTCTGGGTCATATGGCAGCACTGATAGGATTGGTCTCTTTAGCCAGATATCATACAAGAATCCTACAATGGGCTATGGTCATTCAGTGGTCCCTTCTAATGCATTCACTGGATTTCCCAATATGGCTGATGAGAGAGTGTCATGAGATGTCTTCATTAGTAATAACAGGGAGACTGTAATTCCTTCCCCTTCGGGCATGGTCTCCACAGACACCTCACTCCTGGGGTGGGGGAGATATTTTGAAGGGAGGACAGTTCAAGGGTCTTAGTCTTCTGCCAAAGCTCACATTCACATCAATATTTTGGAGATGAGTGCAGTCCTCCTGGCATTGCAGGCTTTTCAAGGCAATCTACCCAAGGGTGTGATTGTAACACAGATGGAGAACATCGGCCATTTGGTATGTCAACAAACAGATAAGAACGCATTCTTATCCTCTTTATCAGGAGGCCTTGAGGGTTTGGCAGTAGGCGATCTCCTCTCAGTAGTTTCTGGTGGCAATGCACAGGGAAGTCCAACATTCTGGCTGATAGCCTCAGCAGGAGAATTTTATTACCGCATGAGTGGTCCCTAAATCTGACAGCAGCAGCTTGGATTTTTCTGTGTTAGGGCACTCTGTGCTGCAACCTGTTTGCATCCCCATCAAACACCAGATTCAGCATCTATTACACCATTGTTCCCCCAACAGGACAGGTACCCATAGACGGTCTGACATTTGCTTGTCCCTCAGATATCCTTTATGTTTATCCCCCAGTTTCCCTGATAAGTAAAGTTTCTATATAAAACAACCCATTGCAGAGCTTCAGGGATCCGCATCACCCCTTTTTGGCATCACCAGGTGTGGTTTCCCTTCCTTTGGCCTCTTCTCAAACACCCCCCTTGAGTGTTGGATCCCATTCTGGATTTTACCTGTCATCCAGCTGTTCTGGATCCTCCATCTTTAGTCCCTCAAGTTGACAACATGGTTCTTCCAGTTACCTTGGTGGCCAGGAATCCCAAGCTTTTGTAGGCAGTTGTTCTTACATTTTCCTCTTCTTAGAAAGTATCCACTAGAAAAGTGTGTACCAGTAAATGGAAGAGATTTAACCTGATGTCAGTTTTAATTTTATCCTCACATGTGGGGCTCAGATCTGAGCCCTCAGATCTGATTTGGCCATTGCAATAGCTTGTGGCAACCAAAAAAGCTTTCGAGCACCCTCTCTTACCCATAAAGCCTCTCTCACAATCACCTCAGAACTCGTCTGCTGCTTTGTGAGGACATAGTGATCCTTGACACCTCTCAAGCAGTTAAGGTTTTTTTCTGTATTCATATTACCTTTCCTTTATAATTTTGTAAAATCTTTGCTCTTTGTCCTTTTAAAAGCGGCTTTTACTTCTTTCTGACTCTTCTCTGAGTTTTACTTGATTTTTTGCTACAGTAAAACATTCTTGCTATTTCACTTTCCTGCTCTCCCCTTCACTAGTATTATATTTAATAAAAAAATAGTATTAGTATTAGTGTTTCTCCTTAAGAAATTTTTCATAGTTGCTATCTCATTGAGTTGCATGGTTTTCTTCTTTTTTCTTGCCTTGGTTGAGTGTGCTTTGTTCTGATCATGGTAGAAAAACCAGGCAAGCTGGCTGGCTTTAAAAAATGTTCAAAGTGTGGTCACAGAATTCAAATCAGTGACTCACATATTATGTGTGTTTATTGACTTGGTTTTTCCCATCTCCAGGAGGACTGTTGCAAATCTTTTAATTACAGAGGTCTAGTAGAGCGTAAAAATAAGTTTATTTTGAAAGGCACATTGCCCTCCTCATTTGAGGAGGCCATTTCTGGCACAGAAAAACAGAAAATGATTCATCCTTTAAATCAGGATGCGCCAGTTCAGCTTCCTCCCTGTCCTCCAGAAGTTCAGACAGAGGAAGGAAAAGACCTTCATTGACTCCAAAGATTTCTATGGAGCCAGCTGCAAAGCTTGCCAAATGCCTGGATCAGAAGGAGGTTTCTTTGTCTCCCACAACTTCGAGGACTCCTCCATTGGATCTGGCAGCTTTGGATCTGAATCTTTCTATGTCTAAGGATAGGTCAGATCTGTTGCTGTTGGATCTGATGGGTGTCCATTTAAGCCATCTTTGCCCAGGACTTGGTAATCCTCATCTATAGATCCAGTGCCATCCAGGGTTCCATCACTGTTCTTGGAAAGGCCATAGTCACTGTCAGCATCCTTGACTCGCTCCACAGCCTTACAGAAGATGATGTGGAGAGGATGGTCAAGAAGATCCTCTGGGTACAAGGCTTTGCAAGGCCCCCTTTGGCAACTACTCTCAAGGCTCAGGAGGCCCAGATTTCATCATCCCCATTTCATGTTCCTCCTCCAACCCTCCCTGGAAGTTTCAGAGTTGGGTCCTATCCACCTGATTCTGTTGATGTCTCCTTCTTCGGCTGTGACTCCTTCTGTGAGTTCCTCACCCCAATCAATGCCGAGGACCTCCCGGGGGCATGGCGGTCTTGTTGGGCCCAAGAGGGTGGGTTCAACACAGAAGTTCTCTGAGCTCCCCACAATCTTGGAGTTTTGCCCAGATCAGCCCGTCCCTGACTTCAGCTTCGAGACTGCTGTCACCTGAGGTTGAGGGAGTGAAGACCACAGGATACCATCCTTTGGGTTGAGGTTCCTTCATTTCCCCTGGCAAAGTCAGCTTTCAAAGGTCTGGCGAGCACTATGTCTGCTTTGGCAGTCCAGACAGAGTCTGCCCCTATCAGATCCACAGCCTTCTTCCTTGCAGATGTTGCCCCATGTGTCTCGGCCAAACCTCCCACAGGGACAGCAGGTCCATAAGCCACAGGCTACCGATCAGGGTTCCCCCTCCTCCTCTGATACTTTCCCAGAGCCCCCCATGAAGGAGGATCCTCAGAAGAGGAGGTGCAAGAGGAAGCACCTAGACTCCATGGAAGAGTCCATCACTGAAGACACTGACTTCTCAGAAGGCTAGGGATCCACTTGGTCACTCCAGATGATATTTCCTTCGGGGACATCCTTGAGATCTTAAAGCAGTGGGTTAGCTGGAAGTCCAGCAATCCCTCATCTGAGTATTTGGTGTACCTGGAAGCTTTTGGATCCTGCCCATCTACCTTCTGGGTGACCCCGCCCACCACTGAGCTCACCGAGTTGATCTCTCGGCAAGTGTGGGAAGCTCCAGACTCCATTGAACTAATCTCCTGCAGACCAAATAAAATAATTAAAATAATAATGGCACCTGAAGATAAGTTTTGGTCAAGAGGTGTTCCAGTAGATGCTATGGTTGTGGCGGTGGGCACAAAGAAAGAACTTGCTGAGGAGAGTTCTACTATCCATCCTCCTAATAAGGATTCTAGGATGATGGATAGATGTGGGAACTATGTGTTTTCTTCAATGACCTTTGCCCTGAGGTCCGTGAATTATCTTTCTCATTTGACCAGACTACAGAGGGATCTGATCAAGGAGCTCACAGATAACCTCTCAGGAGCTGTGTCTGAAGAGGTACAGGCTTCAGTTACCTCACAACTGGCCACCCTATGCTCCACTGCAAACTCCTGCATGAGGCTTATTTCGCATGCAGCTGAAGGGGTGAGTAGAGCTGCAGGTTCAGGTATCTTTATGAGGAGGCAGGCCTGGATGCACTTGTATGAATTTGCTGAGCCCTTTAAATGTTTGTTTGTCAGTGCTCTGTTTGATGGCACTTCCCTATTTGGCCCAAAGGTTAGAGATACCCTGTCCAAGTACGAGAAAAATGGAAAGACCCTTTCTGCCATGGGCATTCATTTTTCCACTCCTCAGAGACCATATTCAAAAAATCAGAGGAGCAGTGGGAAAATGTTGTTCAATAAATCACAAGGGTCTTTTCCTCAAGTACGTGGTGAAAGTTACTCCCAGAGGCAGAGGTAGGAGCAATGATAGAAGATGCCACCCCCACAGCAGGGATGCTGAGCATCATGAAGGGTCCAGCGATACATTTTTTTGGGAAACCCTTCCCGTGCTTCTTAATGGAGGCCTGATTGCTCTTCTCTGGAGGCAGTCAGGGGTTGACTATCCCTGCACCTGACAGCATGGCTAAAAATAACAAACGACAAATGGGTGCAGAGGATAATATCCATAGGATACTATATTACTTTTTCCTGTCCACCGTCCCAAAATAAAAAAACTCCCCAATGTTCCACCCAGTCAAAGGGAGCAAGCAGACATTCAGATACATAAGGTGCTAGACAAAAGTGTCATCCAAGAAGTCCCACCAGACCAGCAAGGATCCAGTACTTATTCAAGGATTTTTTTGGTACCAAAAAAGACAGAGGACTGGAGACCAGTATTGGATCTCAGCAGATTAAACAGATCAGTTCAGAGGAGGAAATTCCAGATGGTCACAGTTCATTCCATCCTTCCATTCTTGGAAATGGAAGATTGAATGTGTTCTATGGACCTTCAGGATGTGTACTACCATGTAAAATGGACAGGCGATCCAGATGTCATTTGTGCTTCGAACTAAGAGCCAGTCACTACCAGTTCACAATACTGCTGTTTAGCCTCCCTACAGCTCCCGGTGTTCACCAAATGTGGCAGTAGTAGCAGCTCACTTGACACAGTAAGGATTCCGGGTGTCTCCATGTTTAAACGATTGGCTCATCACCGCCCTGACAATGCATCTACTTCTACAAGCAAGAGAAACAGTTCTTCAAACTTGCTGTTTCTTAGGTATGACAGTAAATTATGAAAAGTCAAACCTAGACCACTTTCAAGAATTGGACTTTATAGGAGCAAACATAAAAACAATCAAAATGATAGTACACCTTCCGTTATCAAGAGTGGTGACTATAAGAGATCATGTCAGAAAGTTAGTACTCAATTCAAATTCAAGAGTATCTGCTCAAACAGTACTTCAAGCCTTGGCTTCTATGGCAGCAGCAATAATACTGGTTCCACTAATGAGATTCTATGTGAGAGTATTACAGTGGCTCCTCGTGGTACAATAGTCCATCCTTCATCAACCTTTGTCAGCCAGTATAAGGATTACGAGTACATGCAAGATGGATCTGTCATGGTGGATTCACTCAGAACAGCTCATTCTGGGTCAGCCCTTTGTCTCCCACTTCCCAGGGCCACAGTGACCATAGATGCTTCCCAGCCAGGGTGGGTGGCATTATCTGGGAAGAACAGTCTAAGGCACGTGGTCTATTCAAGAGGCCAAGTTGCCCATAAGCATCCTGGAGATGAGAGCAGTGCTACTAGCATTGCAAGCCTTTTAGAATGGTCTGCCTTGTGTGACTAATGCGATTCAATTGGACAACATGTTGGTAGTCTGTTACATCAATAAGCAAGGGGGAACCAGATCAATCCCCTTATGTCAAGAGGTGCTCAGAGTGTGGCAGTGGGTGATCTCATCCAACCACTTTCTGGTAGCAGCACACATTCCAGGAAAGTCCAAGGTGATAGCAGACAGGTTAAGCAGGTCCATTATAATGCCTCATCAGTGGTTCCCCAATCAGAAAGTGGAGGAAGACATGTTCTGCAACTGGGGCCAGCCTTGCTGTGATCTATTTGTGTCTCCTCTAAACAACAAATGCAGCAGCTACTTTGCCCTGATCTCCCCAAGGGGGGCCTCCCAAAGGGATTTTTCTCACTCACGATTGGCCTTCCAGTCTGATCTGATGTTATCCATGTCACTATTTCTCACTCTTGGGTCTTGGATCTGACATTAGATCCAAGCCAGCACTTTACAGACAGCTTCAAGGTTTGAGCTCCTCCCACTCCTATGATCCCTTGCTGCCCTCTAATCTCTCAGATCTCATTTACCACATTCAGCTACAGATGTAGGTTTCTTGGCTCGGGTCCTGTTGTGGGATAAGTAGTCTGTTTTTCTTTCCCCCTTTTGGATATTTGTTGGCATTTGTTGGTATTTTTGTTACTGAATATATTTTAGAGTTCTCTTATAGCAGTAGCTTTAAACCTCCCCTCCTGGTTCATTAGATTTGTTGGGTTGTTCTGCTTTGGTGCTTTTTCTAGTAGTTGTGTGTTAGTGTTGTTTTTTTTCTCTTAGAATAGTTGCTTTACACTTTTCTAAGCTAGTTTTATTATTTGTTATCTGTGTGTGTGTGTGTCAGCTAGTTTACTTCTGGTACGACCTCTGCTTCTTTGACAGAATTGAGTTAGCTTGCCTCTTAGGTTTGGTCGGTATGTTTGACAAGCCTGTATGCTTTAAGTGGTGCTCCTTGTGTGGTCAAAAGATGCCTGTTTCCTATTCACATGAGGAGTGCCTTTACTGTTTGGGCACTGACCACCTGGAGGTTGAATGCAACATTTGTGCAGCATTCAACTCCAGAGCTTTGGTCGAGCACTGAAACAAACTCTTGTTGAAAGCATTGGCTCAAGGGGGGGTCCCTTGGCTCAATCTCCTCCCAAGTCTAGACCCATGGAGCACAAAAGGAAGGCCCCCCAGTCTTTGGGGGTCTTCTTCTGCCAAAAAGATGACACTGTTGGATCCCAGTCCATCGGATCCAACCCCAGCCTCAACTTAGTCAGATCCGATGCCCTCAGATTTCAAGATCCATAACCTTCACAGATCCGGGGCTTCCGCTCCTAAACATTTGGAACTGAGGTCTCAAGAATCAACCCCTGGATCCAAGGTCTCCAGCCTGAGGCCTTTGGATCTGGCCAGATCTGGACCACCATGGATCCAGTTCCCTTGGATCTGGGACATGTGGATTCCAGGCCTTCGGATCCCACCTTGTCTTCAGGTCTGAGGAGGTCGGATCCAGGATCAGTGTCAGATCCCACTATTATTATTGAGGATTCCACCTCAGGCTGTGGCTTGTGGCAGTCTCTTCTGTCTCCAAGTACAGAAGCCGTTCTTTAGAAGGGAAGTCCTTGGGATGTAGGCACCTATTCCCAGCTAGGTCCTTCACTTCCCCCAGATCCTACAGGTGTTTGCTGCTTTTGATATGGACAGGATGATGAGGTCCATTCTTAAAGCTCAAATTGACCTGAGGCTTCTCGCATCCCCTGCCATCTGCTTAGGGGGCCATCACCAATCCCCTCATTGGTTTCTCCTCATCTGACCAGATCGGTTTCGAACTTCCTGGCCTAGGACCATCCGGGAAGGGAAATGGGGACTTCCAGGGAGCCTTCTGCCCCTACCCCATCTGAGTCCCTGTTTCCTTCTGCTCAGCCTCCGCTGGGCAGATGGAGTCCCAGACATGAGCGGTTGCCCCCAAGTTCTTGGGTGGGGGTTCCAGTCCTCGTTTTTCAGACCAGTCCCTTCCTCTTGGTGCTTCGTTCCTTGACAGCTCGTGGCTGGTACTATTTGAAGGCCCGGAGGTGCTAGCTTGCTCTGGTCCTTCTCCCCAGGTGGGCCTTCCTACTGGGAGTGCGGATGGAGCATTGTCCAGTCCTTCAGCTTTCTGCATCATAGATTGGACCTTTTCCTCCCAGAGAGTTTCCTCCCTGTCCATCCAGGGACCATGCTAGCCCCATATTGTGGACCCTACTCATCCTCCCCCTGGTCAACCCTCTTGAACTAGTCTTCAGGTGGGAGCTACCCCACTCGGGTCCCCCTCTCTTCCGAGTCCTCCCCTGAGCCACCCCTGGAGGAGGTTCTTCAGAAGAGATCATGTAAGAGGAGACACTTAGAGTCCCCTGCTGAATCCTTCACAGAGGATACAGATCTCGATGAATGGTATGGGTCCCCCAGGTCTCTGCCCGAGGATGTCTCCTTTGGGGACATCTTGGAACACCTTAAGCTTAAGGATGGTTGGTTTTCCCTCCCCCCCATCCTATGAGGTGTCCCTTTTTCTGAAGTCTTTTTGGGTGGGATCATCTACCTCCTGGGTGTCCCCTCCAGCATATGAACTTGTTGACGTAATCGCCAGCAGGGCATGGAAGGAGCCCAGTACTGTGGAGCCTGTCCCCAAACAAGTTGAAAAGTTCCTTAGCTCCCCTTTCTCTCAAACAGTTTTGGTCAAAAGGCATGCCAGTTGATGCAATCTTGGTAGCTACCATCACCAAGCAGGAACTGGCAGAACAGAGTACATCTGTCCATCCCTCCAACCGTGAGTCTGAGGTGAATGACAGGCATGGAAAGCAGGTGTTTACCTCAGCCGCCTTTGGGCTACAGGTGCTCAATTATCTGGCACATTTCACCCGACTTCAAAGGGACCTGGTCAAGGAACTTATCACATCTCTTTCTGAGATACTTCTGTCCAGGGAACTAAGCAAGGTGTTCCCCAAACTATCCACACTTTCTCCCCTGGTTAATTCATCAATGAGGCTGATTGCCAATGCAATAGAAGGAGCCTGCCGTGTGGATGGCAAAGGCATCGAAATTTGATGTCATGCCTGGCTGCACCTTTGTGGATTTGTGGAGTCTTTCAAGGTGTCTTTTACCAATGCCCCTTTTGATGGTACTACCCTGTTTGGCCCTTCAGTCAAAGAAACTCTCACCCACAGTGAGCAGGAGGGCAAGACTTTGTCGGCTGTAGGAAACAGATTCTCCACCCCCCCAATGCTTCTTTTTCAAGATACAGCGAGGGGCTAGGAAGATGTGATTTCACAAGTCACAATCTGCCTTCCAGGATGCTTAAGATGAGCTCTCCTCTAGAGGTCAGAGGAGAGGGTCCAATGGCAGACACCGCATCAAGCACAGAGGGGTGTCGCAAAATCAGGGAGCCTGAGCACCTTTCTCTGAGAAGCCCCAGCAGTGCTCCTGAAATGCTGCCAGACTGTCCTGCCCCGGAGTCAGTCAGGGGTTGATTGTCCTTGCACCCTTTAGCCTGACCAAGTATCACAAAAGATTGTTGGGTGCTAAACATCATCTCCAGGGGTTATTCTATTCCCTTTTTCCAGTCTCCTTCAGTCATGAGATATTCCCCAATGCATCACCTCATCAATAGGAGCTAGCTCAGGAAGAAGTGCTCAGACTTCTTTGAAAAAGAACCATCCAAGACTTCCCCTAGGACAAGAATCCAGAGCTTACTATCACTTCTTTTTGGTGACAGAGAAGATGGGTGACCTGCCTCCAATCCTGGACCTCAGCAAACTCAGTCTCTCTGTCAAGAAGTCCAAGTTCCAGATGGCCGCTGTTCAGTGCATCATGCCCTTGTTGCACAAGGATGATTGGATGTGTTCTGTAAATCTCCAGGATGCGTACTATCACATCAAAATGAACAGGTGCTCCAGGAGACATCTCTGCTTTCATGTAGGGGCCATTCTTTACCAATTCAGAACCCTGCCCTTTGGTCTCACCACAGCCCCACAGGTGTTCACCAAGTGCATGGCAGCAGTCGCAGCTCACCTGAGACTGTATGGATTCCAGATGTATCCCTATCTCAACAAATGGCTCCTCACAGCCCCCATGAAGCATCGCCTGGCCACTGATTCGCAATATCTACTACAACCTTTCAGTCAGCTAGGCATCACTATCACAGTGAACCTCCCAAAATCCAACCTCACTCTGTCCCAAAACCTAGAGTTCATCAGGATTCAGTTGGACACTGTGTCAGAGATTGCAGAGCTCCTACCCTGGTGGGTGTACCTTGTGACACCCCTTCATTGACCCAGTAATCAAGGAGCCTCAATCCTCACCATTGGCAACAGTGAAGGACGTACACAAAGGGAAGATGAGAAGTACATACACAGTAAAGTACAATTTCCTTTAAGAGCACACAGAGATCACAGTCAGTCTGGGGCTGGTTTCTCCCTCTTTTTCCAGATCCCCAATAAGACTCCCCACTGGCACAGCTATAGGGTTGAGGTCTCACCCGAGTGGCCAAGCCAAAACCTCCAGCATCCTCTCTGTCCAACTAGTGCTTCATGTCCCCTGGCCAAGTAGCTGACACACACACACACACTTTGAGATTTGATTTATACATGAACCCAAATAAACACCTGGGAAAGGCTGGCACAGGTTTACTAGCTATGTCCCCTTGTGACCAGACTATAAGGTAGTACCAGCTGCCACCAGCCACTACTTGTCAACTACTTTTAAGGCCCTTGCCAAAGGGTGCTCAGTCTTACTGTGTAATGTTACTATTAATCCAAATGGTATTCTGACCAAGAGCAAGGCTACTTAGGGGTGGCCTGTACAGTGTCAAAAATACATGTGCAAGTACTCTATGAGATTAAATATGTCTCACAAATATCAGACACAAAGATAGGTTTAAATATATTTAATAATAAATAATAAAAGAACAAGACAATACTCAAACAACACAGTAACTACAGAGTTCACAATCACAGGAAATCTTTTAAAACAACATTGCAGGACAGTCTCAAATAAATACAGAAAACATCTAAACTAACCTTTACTATATTCCTATTTATATCTGAAAGAAATATACTATGCCCTAAATAACTTACTTACAGAGCAAGGCAAATGCAGATGATGGATGTTTGTAGATCCAGGACAAAATACAAAATGCCCAGTCTTTCTCTGAGAAAGTTTTTAAATTAATATCACATATTACTGCTGGTTTAGCCTGGATGACATCACTCTTTGTTAACAGAAACTTAACAAAATGTAACAGTTCTGTGTGAAAAATAAATACCTCTCAGATGTTTGGTCAGAACTGCAAGTCGTAAAACAATTAAACACTTACATTTGAAACCTAGTAATTATTTATGTCTCAAGACAACAGGAAAATGTCTAGCTGTAGACATTGTGGCTACTTACTGAGAGATAACACAATCATAACACTTTACTTTTCAACTTATTTTCTTGGAGGTTTGAAAGTTAACTCTGTATGTTCCAGCTTCTACTATTAAAATATACATTTTCACAGGTATATATTTTATATACATTTCTGTTCTTTTCCAGTAGGGTACACTGTGGTTATATTCTTGAAACTCAGTACATAACATACAGTTCAACACACACTTCTGCACCGGTAGTTTAATATACACATATCATGTAGTTCTCTTACATTTGTAAGACAAGAATATGAATTGTATTAATATTCACAAATGACATATGATTATTTACAAAATTCCAGATAGCTGAGCAGTGTCTCAAGCCCCTCCGAAAACTCAAGCTAGTTTTTTTAAGTGACCCTTGAGAAATGTTGCATGAGTGAGTTGAGCCTATGTGGGAATACTTTACCCCATTCCCTGTCTTGAGAGCCCATCTGCGTTGGTATTGCTAACTGCACTGCAGTGCCTCACTGTCATATCATGTTTGTTAACCTAGACTCCACCTTAGTAACTTGGCATTTTGCTGGTTGGATCAATGTAGCCATGTCAAGGGATTGTGGTTTGTAACTACAGTGAATTTCCTTCCATATAGTTAAGGCTGAAGTTTCTGCAGTGCCCATACTATGGCTAGGCATTCCTTTTCTACAGCTGCATAGCATTCCTCCCTAAGTTGGAGCCTATCACTGAGAGAAACCAGTGTGTACTCTTCTCCATCTAAAGAAACCTGGCTAAGTACAGCCCCCACCCCATGGCTTGAAGCATCCAACTGCACAACTAATTATTTGCTGTAATCTGGACTGGCTAATACAGGGGGTCCTCCTAAAAGCTCCTTTAAGATGCTGGAATACCTGCTCACATGCTGGGGTCCACACTACCTTATCTGGCCTGTTTTTCCTTGTCAGATCTGTGAGGGGAGCAGCTATGGTACTATAACCTATAACAAACTTTCTGTAGTACCCTGCTGTCCCTAAGAATGCCCTCACGTGCTTTTTGGTAACAGGGGCAGGCCATGTCTGAATGGCTTCCACTTTGGCAGGTTCTGGCCTGATCTGAGCACCCCAAACTCTGCATCCCAGGTAGGAGACCTCTGCCTTACCCAACTAACATTTGCTGGGCTTTCCTGCCCTCTGTAATCTGTCCAGCACCTCCCTGACATGCTGAAGGCGCTCTTGCCAGGAATGGCTGTAGATTGCAATATCATCTAGGTACTCAAGGGCAAAATCTCCTGCTCATTCTAGTATATGATCTACCAGCCTCTGGAAAGTTTCTGGGGCATTTTTCATCCCAAAGGGCATCTTTGTGAACTCATAGAAGCCAAAAGGAGGCACAAAGGCTGACCTCTGTCTAACACTGGGAGTCAAGGGCACCTGCCAGTAACCCTTAGTAAGATCAGTGGTGGTAAGATACTTAGCTCCTCCCAGCTGCTCTAGGGCTTCATCTGTCCTAGGCATGGGGTGAACATCTGACTCTTTGTAACTATTTTATTTCCTGTAGTCCACACAGAACCAGGTTCTGCCATCCTTCTTTGGTACCAGCAGCACTGGGGAGGGCCAGGGACTGCTGGAATCCTGAATTACCCCTAGATCCAACATTTTCTGTATATCCTCCCTCAGAGTCTGTTTGACTCTCTCAGGCACCCTATAAGGGGCCTGCTTAATAGGCCTTTGGGGTCCTGTATCCACATGGTGCTGCACCAGGTGGGTGCACCCAGGTTTCCCAGTGAACATGTCCCCAAACTCCTGCAACACTGCTTGGATTTCTCAAACCTGGGTAGGGGATAGCTGCTGTGACATTGCTACCCCTTCCACTGAGGTGTCAGGCCGAGCCTCACTGAGGAGATCAGTCACCTGATCCCCCAGACTCCTCCTGCAATCCACTGCAAATACTCAGCACAAGGGCCTCCCTATCATGGTAAGGTTTCATCATATTAACAATTTATGCCCCTGCCTCCTGCCTAGCAGTTCTACCATGTAGTTAATATCACTGACCTTCCTTACCACCTTGTAGGGTCCCTCCCAGGCTGCCTGCAGCTTGTTGTGTCTGACAGGAATGAGAACCATTGCCTGCTGCCTTACAGTATGCTCTCTAGCTCAAGCATTCCTGTCATACCAGACCTTTTCCTGCTGTTGGGCTTCTGCCGGGTTCTCCTGGGTAAAGCCCATGAGTTCCCTGAGCCTTGTCCTGAGGTTTAGGACATATGTCACAACAGACCTCTTGTGAAATTCAAACTCACCCTCCCACTCATCTCAAATCAAATCTAAAGGTCCCCTCACCCTGTGCCCGTACAGCAACTCAAAGTGTAAAAAACCTGTGGGATTCCTGGGATCCTCTCTGTAAGCAAACAACAGATGGGGCAAATATTTGTCCCAGTCCCACTTAAACTAGTCTACAAATGCCTGTAGCATCATCGTGAGTGTAGAGTTTAACCTCTCAACAAGACCATTAGTCTGGGGATAGTAGGGGTAGTCTTTAGGTGGTTCACCCCACAGTATTTCCACAGACAAGCTAGCAGGACTGACATGAAATTGCATGTCTGTCAGTCAGTATTTCTTTTGGGAACCCTACCCTGCTGAAAATCTCTAACAAAGTATTTGCCACCTTTTCTGCCTCAATGGAGGACAGAGCCACTGCCTCAGGGTATCTGGTAGCATAATCTACTAACACTAGGATATATTCTTTCCCTGTGGAACTTGGAGTACTCAGATGCCCCCACAGTATCCATAGCTACCCTGTGAAATGGCTCCTCAATCACAGGAAAAGGCATCAAAGGAGCTTTCCCCTGGTCTCCTGCCTTGCCTACCTTTTGGCACTCCTCACATGCCCTGCAGTACCCTGTTACATCGCTGGAAATCCCAGGCCAATAGAAGTTCTGAATAATATTTCTCTTTGTATGTTTTATGCCCATATGATCTGCAAAGGGAATATCATGGGCTATGGCTAGAAGTGGCAGATGGTAGGCTGTGAGCACTACCAGCTGCTGTATTCTCTCACTCTCTAGCCCTCACGTAGGGGTCCACTCTCTTTGCAGTAACCCTTTGTCCCAGTATACAGATTCCCCCTTCCCTTAAGAATCAGGTGCCTCCCTAGCTACCTCCCTCAGGCCTTGTAATGAAGGCAGCAACACACCAAACAGCCAATGCCTTTCTTCACTTTATTTAGACCTGGTACCTCGGCAATTCGCCTTCAAGGATCACAATAATTTACTGCACACTGTTAGCATGGTGACGTTAAAAAAATGTATGTTAAAGATCCCATTGCTCCCATATTATATGCCTTACCCAAAATTCATAAAGACATGGTTGATCCTCCTGGGAGGCCTATAGTTTCGGGAATAGGCTCCTATATGGAGAATGTTAACATTTTTTTGGATTCCCAGTTAAAGGTGCATTTGGATAAAGTAAGTGCTCACATTAGTAACACTCAAGATTTAATTAAGGTTATTTCCAAGTCAAGTTGGAATTCCGAGTACTATTGGGTGACCATTGATGTGAAGTCACTGTATACAAGCATAGATAAGAGATGGGGATTAGAGGCTATTAATAATATGTTGGGTGAGGGACCCAGAACTAACTTTTTGATTTTATTATTAGAATATTGTTTAACACAATAAGTTCAAAAAAAATTAACACTTTCTTTTCAATTATTTGTCTTTTTTTAACATACATATTACTGAATCTCTATTTACATAAATTATTTCAGTATATAGTTAATTATATACATTTCTGTTCTTTTCCAGTAGGGTACACTGTGGTTATATTCTTGAAACTCAGTACATAACATACAGTTCAACACACACTTCTGCACTGGTAGTTTAATATACACATATCATGTAGTTCTCTTACATTTGTAAGATAAGAATATGACCTATACATTATTCATAAATGACATATGATTATTTAAGCAAAATTCCAGATAGCTGGGATATGTCTCAATCCCCTCCAAAACTCAAGCCAGTTTTTAAGTGACCTCATAAATGTTGCTTGGAGTGGGAGTTGAGCCTATCTTGGGAATAATTTTACCCCATTCCCTGTCTTGAGCCCATCAACGTTGGCATTGCTAACTGCACTGCAGTGCCTCACTGTCATATCATGTTTTAAGTAACCTAGACTCCACCTAGTAACTTGGCATTTTGCTGGCTGGCTCATGTAGTCAAGTAAGCCAAGGGATTGTGGTTTCTGTAAATTACAGTGAATTTCCTCTTCCCTATAGTTAAGGCTGAAGTTTCTGCAGTGCCCACGCATGGCTAGGTATCTCTTTTCTACAGCTGCATGGCATTCCTCCCTATGTTGGAGCCTATCACTGAGATAAACCAGTGTGTACTCTTCTCCATCTAAAGAAACCTGGCTAAGTACAGCCCCCCCACCCCTATGGCTTCAGCTAATCCAACTGCACAACTAATTATTTGCTGTAATCTGGACTGGCTAATACAGGGGGTCCTCCCAAAAGCTCCTTTAAGATGCTGGAATACCTGCTCACATGCTGGGGTCCACACTACCTCATTTGGACTGTTTTTCCTTGTCAGATCTGTGAGGGGAGCAGCTATGGTACTATAACCTGGAACAAACTTTCTGTAGTACCCTGCTGTCCCTAAGAATGCCCTCACATGCGTTTTGGTAACAGGGGCAGGCCATGCCTGAATGGCTTCCAGTTTGGCAGGTTCTGGCCTGATCTGAGCACCCCAAACTCTATATCCCAGGTAGGAGACCTCTGCCTTACCCAACTAACATTTGCTGGGCTTCCCTGCCCTCTGTATTCTGTCCAGCACCTCCCTGACATACTGAAGGTGCTCTTGCCAGGAATGGCTGTAGATTGCAATATAATCTAGGTACTCAAGGGCAAAATCTCCTGCTCCTTCTAGGATATGATCTACCAGCCTCTGGAAAGTTTCTGGGACATTTTTCATCCCAAAGGGCATCTTTGTGAACTTATAGAAGCCAAAAGGAGGCACAAAGGCTGACCTCTCTCTAACATTGGGAGTCAAGGGCACCTGCCAGTAACCCTTAGTGAGATCAGTGGTGGTAAGATACTTAGCCCCACCCAGCTGCTCTAGGGCTTCATCTGTCCTAGGCATGGGGTAAACATCTGACTCTTTGTGACTATTTTATTTCCTGTAGTCCACACAGAACCGGTTCTGCCATCCTTCTTTGGTACCAGCAGCACTGGGGAGGGCCAGGGACTGCTGGAATCCTGAATTACCCCTAGATCCAACATTTTCTGTATCTCCTCCCTCAGAGTCTGTTTGATTCTCTCAGGCACCCTATAAGGGGCCTGCTTAATAGGCCTTTGGGGTCCTGTATCCACATGGTCCTGCACCAGGTGGGTGCACCCAGGTTTCCCAGTGAACATGTCCCCAAACTCCTGTAACACTGCTCGGATTTCTCGAACTTGGGTAGGGCATAGCTGCTGTGATGTTGCTACCCCATCCACTGAGGTGTCAGGCCGAGCCTCACTGAGGAGATCAGTCACCTGATCCCCCCAGACTCCTCCTGCAATCTACTGCAAATACTCAGCACAAGGGCCTCCCTATCATGGTAATGTTACATCATATTAACAATTTATGCCCCTGCCTCCTGCCTAGCAGTTCTACCATGTAGTTAACATCACTGACCTTCCTTACCACCTTGTAGGGTCCCTTCCAGGCTGCCTGCAGCTTGTTGTGTCTGACAGGAATGAGAACCATTGCCTGCTGCCTTACAGCATGCTCTCTAGCTCGAGCATTCCTGTCATACCAGACCTTTTCCTGCTGTTGGGCTTCTGCCGGGTTCTCCTGGGCAAAGCTCATGAGTTCCCTGAGCCTTGCCTGAGGTTTAGGACATATGTCACAACAGACTCCTTGTGAAATTCAAACTCACCCTCCCACTCATCTCAAATCAAATCTAAAGGTCCCCCTCACCCTGTGCCGGTACAGCAACTCAAAGTGTAAAAATTCTGTGGGATTCCTGGGATCCTCTCTGTAAGCAAACAACAGATGGGGCAAATATTTGTCCCAGTCCCTCTTAAATTGGTCTACAAATGCCTGTAGCATCGTCTTGAGTGTAAAGTTTAACCTCTCAACAAGACCATTAGTCTGGGGATAGTAGGGGTAGTCTTTAGGTGGTTCACCCCACAGTATTTCCACAGACAAGCCAGCAGGACTGACATGAAATTGCATGTCTGTCAGTCAGTATTTCTTTTGGGAACCCTACCATGCTGAAAATCTCTAACAAAGTATTTGCCACCTTTTCTGCCTTAATAGAGGACAGGGCCACTGCCTCAGGGTATCTAGTAGCATAATCTACTACCACTAGAATATACTTCTTCCCTGTGGAACTTGGGGTACTCAGATACCCCCACAGTATCCATAGCTACCCTCTGAAATGGCTCCTCAATCACAGGCAAAAGCATCAAAGGAGCTTTCACCTGGTCTCCTGCCTTGCCTACCTTTTGGCACTCCTCACATGCCCTGCAGTGCCCCGTTACATCGCTGGAAATTCCAGGCCAATAGAAGTTCTGCATAATATGTCTCTTCGTATGTTTTATGCCCATATGATCTGCAAAGGGAATATCATGGGCTATGGCTGGAAGTGGCAGATGGTAAGCTGTGAGCACTACCATCTGCTGTATTCTCTACTCTAGCCTCAGGGGTCCAGCTCTTAAGTAACTCTTTGTCCCCGTATACAGATTCCCCCTTCCCTTAAGAATCAGGTGCCTCCCTAGCTACCTCCCTCAGGCCTTGTAATGAAGGGTCTGAAAGCTGAACCTGTCTCTACTCTCTCTCTTTGTAACCCTTCCTAGCTCCCCTTCCACAGGAAGTCTGGTATCCTCTGAAAGCAGTGCCTCACTGTCAGCCTGGGTACTACTACTCACCTCTGCCCTTGCAGTCAGTCTGTCCAAGGGAACATCAGTATCCACAAGCAGCTGTAGCCACTATCGAATCTCACTGCTGGGTAACTCCACTCCTGAAGTAACCACCTCACCAGTCCTGGCTGCAAGTGTAGCTCTGTTTGGGTCTTCCCCAGGCTACTAGACCCACATGCTTGTCTCCAAGCCTGACTTTATGTACCTGCATGCACACAGGGTACTGCATTATCAAAATCATTCCATATCAGGACATCCTCAAACACACCTTCTTGCTTGCTTCCTTTTCCACCCTCCCAGTTAAAGTGAACAGTAGCCAAAGGTCTTTGGTATGGGTTCCTTCCTAAAGTTCTGACTGGAGTAGACTGCCCAAGCAGCTAATGCTCCTCTGTAACCATTGCATGCCTCACAATGGTTAGGTCAGAGGCTGTGTCTCTCTTAGCCATGGCCTCCTTCTCATTCAATAAGATAGGATATAATCTCTTGTGGTAGTTTGGTACCCTTGTTGTCTCGAAACAACATACTGTTGGCATTTTGTCATTCCCACTTACTGGCTCTCACACCTTTTATTCCCCACCTTGCTTTTGTGGACATCTATATGCTACATGGCCCCACTGGTTGCATTTAAAACATTTAACCCTTTGTCTTGGACGTGTACCTGGACTAGTGGCTTCCCCCTGCTACTGGTGGACTCTGTTGGGGCAGTCTGGGCTGTCCATCATGGGTTCCCTTAGACCCATGAGCCGCACTAGGTGTCCCTTTCCTGTCTATTGATGCCCTGCTTGCTAGGTATAGGTCTCCTTTCTTCCCCAACTCATTTGCAGCATTGCATTGTCTATCAGCTAACCATATTCTCATGTCTTCAGGTAAAGTGCTAAGGGCTTGTTCCCTCACCAAAAGGTCTGGCAGCCCTTCAAAAGTGGTGAGCTGACGTCTACTCACTCACCTATGAAAATAAATGCTTAGTTCAGCAACATATTCACACACTCTTTCATCTTCCTTGTGTCTATGCTCAGAAAATGTTTTCCTGTAAGCATCAGGTGTTAACTTAAAATATTCTAGCAAACAATTCTTTACAACATTATAATTTAAACAATCAGTATCAGACAGTTTAGAAATTACAGTTACAGCTTTACCATGGAGTAAGGGGGTCAGGAACCGTACCAAGAGTCCTTGGTCAACATTATACTGTTTACATACTCTCTCAAACATATGAATGAAACTTTCAAAATTGTTCCCCTTTGTAAATTGTGGAAGAAATTTACTGACCTTTGTTGCTTCTGGGGTTCGGTTACTCCCTTCCCCATTTCTTCCATGACTTTGGCAAAGAGTCAGCATCTCCTTTTCATGTTGTCTCTGCCTCTCATTCTCCTCAGCCTCAAAATGTCTCAGTCTCTCTACTGCTTCTATTTCCAAATGCTTGGCCTCTAACTCAAGTCTGTCTAACTGCAGACGGACTTTTAAGTCCTCTGTGGAAAGGTTGAGCTGTCCATTTTCTGAGAGTTGTACATCTCCACGGCCAGTCTGATTGTCCTTCTGGTTGCTATTCTGTGATGCAGCTGTGACTAAAGCTGCAATCATGTCTGCTTTAGTCAGGTTGACATGCAGCAGTCCTTTAGCCTAGCACATCTCAACCAACTGGCTCCTTGTCAGCTTGCCATACTCCTTTGATGACATGCTTGCCTGCTCTCCCTGACTAACTAAGCTAACAAAAAAATAAATAAAACAATTGTGATATGAACTGTGAATGTTCACTGCGTGGCTGATTGAGATTACAACCACCTTCAGTGACCACTGTACAGAGGCTACAGGAATTGAATATCCACACCACTACAAGCCAATGAATATGTGGTGTAGCTAACTCACCATTGTCAACCAATTAATATGTGATGTGGATATCCCACCACTGCCAAACAGTTAATATGTGATGCCCATGCACTGGCCCAGTAACCAAGGAGCCTCAATCCTCATCATTGGCTAGAGTGAGGGACGTACACAATGGGAGGATGACAAGTACACATACAGTAAAGTACAATTTCCCTTAAGAGCACACAGAGATCACAGTCAGTCTGGAGCTGATTTCTCCCTCTTTCTCCAGATCTCAACTAAGACTCCCCACTGGCACAGCTATGGGGTTGAGATCTCAGCTGAGTGGCCAAGCAAAACTCCAGCATCCTCTCTGTCTAGCCAATGCTTCATTTCCCTGCCCAAGTAGCTGAGACACACACGCACACATTTTGAGATTTGATTTATACACAAACACACATGCCTGGGAAAGGCTGGCACAGATTTACTAGCTATGCCCCCTTCTGCCCAGACTATAAGGTAGTACCAGCTGCCACTAGCCACTAGTTATCAACTACTTTCAAGGCCCTTGACAAAGGGTGCCCAATCTTACTGTGTAATGTTACTGTTAATCCAAATGGTAGTCTGACCTAGAGCAAGGCTACTTAGGGGTGGCCTGTACAGTGTCACCAAATACATAAGCAAGTACTCTAAGAGCTTAAATCTGTCTCAAATATATTAGCCACAAAGATAGGTTTACTATATTTAATAATAAATAGAGCAAGACAATACTCAGACAATACAGTATCTACAGAGTTCAGAATCACAGGAAATCTTTTAAAACAACATTGCAGGACAGTCTCAAATAAATACAGAAAACATCTATATTAATCTTTACTATATTCCTATCTATATATATATATATATATGTATATAGAGCATATATATATATATATATATATATATATATATATATATATATGCATATATATATATATATATATATATATATATATATATAAGGAAGGAAGGAATGCCCTAAATAACTTACTTAAAGAGCAAGGCAAATGCAGATGATGGATGTTTCTAAGCCCAAGACAAAATACAAAATGCCTGGTCTTTCTCTGAGGGAGTTCTTAAATTAATATCACATATTACTGCTGGGTTAGTCTGGATGATGTCACTCTTTGTCACCTGCCTTCAGTTCCCAAACTAATAGAAACTTAACAAGGTTTAACATTTCTATGTGAAAAATACATATCTCTCAGATGCTTGCTCAAAACTGGAAGTTGTAAAACAATTAAACACTTTTACACTTGAAAACTAGTAATTATTTCTTTTTCAAGCCAATAGGAAAACCTCTAGCTCTAGACATTGTGTATGCTTACTGAGAGATAGCACAATCATAAAACACTTTACTTTTCAACTTATTTTCTTGGAGTTTTACACGTTAACTCTGTATGTTCCAGCTTCTACTATTAAAACATAAATTTGCCCAGATATATAGTTTGTATACATTTCTGTTCTTTTCCAGTAGGGTAAATTGTGGTTACATTCTTGAAGCTCAGTACATAGCATGCAGTTCAACAACACACTTCTACACCAGTAATTTAATATACTCAAAACATTTATTTCTCTTACATTTGTAATGTCAGATCCAAGACCCAAGAGTGATGAATTGTGACATAAGATAACACAGATACCAAGTTATGGTAAGTACACAACTCTTTTTATATGCCTTTCCCCCAACCCCATTTATCCCCAAATTTCTTCAGAAAGCAAACATGTTAAAGAGCGAAGTAATTCTCATTGCCCCGTATTCGCCTAGACAAATCTGGTTTCCCTTTATTTGCCCTCATCTACAGAAGAAGCCATGGAATCTGGATCCAATTCTGGACCTTCTGTCGCATCCAACAGGAATACCTCATCTGAACATTCACAGTCTCAAGCTGACAACTTGGTATCTCCAGTTCTGCTGAATGCCAGAGAACTTATACTCTCTTCCCTAGTGTCTTCTCATAGACTGTCTACACAAAAGTTGTATAGCAGTAAACGGAGAAGATTCCTACACTGGTCTCAACAGAACAGTGTAGATCCTTTTTCAGCTCCGATCCATGATATTTTAGAGTTTTTGACAAGGCCGTTTAATGAGGGAGCAGCTTATTCTACAATAAAAGTGCAGCTAGCTGCAATCTCTGACTTTCACATTGGTTTTGATGGTTCTTTCTTGGCATCATGTAAGCTATGCAAAGCTTTCTTGAGAAGACTCTTTGCTCAAACACTTATATCTGGGACCCTTCACCACCTTGGGACTTAAATTTGGTACTACAGAAAATTATACAGCCTCCCTTTCAACCAGCAGCTACCTGTCAGCTTAAATTTCTCTCTTGGAAAACTATATTCTTGGCAGCCATCATGTCCACAAGGAGAATTTCTGAGATTCAGGCATTGTCAGCCCAACCTCCATATTTAATCTTTTATAAAGACAGGATCACTTTAAGTATTAAACCTTCATTCTTACCAAAGATAGTTTCAGAATCTACTATCAATGAATCCATTAATCTGTCAGTTTTCTTCCCAAATTTCAGTAATAAAGGTAAATACATGCTGCATTTGCTAGATGTTCATAGACAACTATGTTTTTACCTTCATAGAACAAAGGACATAAGAAAGCAAAGTCAATTATTTGTTTCCTTCTCAGAAAATAGATTGGGTCTTCCAGTTACCAAGGTGGCTCTAGCTAAATGGATTATGAACTGCATTTCATATATTTACAAGAGTCAAGGTTTACAGCTCCCAAAATCTATCAGAGCTCACTCCACTAGAGCAGTGGCCACCTCTTCAGTTTTTCAGTCTATAGCATCCATGGATGAAATTTGTGCAGTAGCGACCTGGTCTACCCCATGTACCTTTATTACTCATTACAAGTTAGATTTAATCTCTAGGGGTAGGGCCCCTTTGGCTCAATGGTTCTAAAGAATATCTTTCCTTAAGGCCACCCAAGAAAAGGGTAGCTGGGGACTGTCTCTGACATGTGAGGATAAAATGAAAACTGTCATCAGATAAAATAGTTATGTACTCGCCATAATGTTCCATCTGTGTTTTGGCTTCTAGTTAAGTGAGTTGACCTAAATTTGTTATTGGCTATTATGAATGTCAGAAATGTATTTATTTATTGATTGATTGATTTTACATTTGGTTACCAGGAAAGTCTGACTGGACACATGCTCTTTTCAGCACAGGCCCAAGGAGAAAAGCTCCACAATTAAGACTTGTCACTCATTACATTTGAACATGAAGGATGGCAAATATATTTAGACATTATTAAAATATAGAAGAACAAAAGTTACAAGTTTTATGCAATTACAACATGAACAATCAACGTAGGGTATAGAGTTAGTTTGCCATTGCAAGTCAAAAAACATTAGGACACTTAACAGATACAGAAGTTGTTTTCTGATATGTTTTTATATTCAACAAACTTAGCTAGGTTCATAAGATACTAGCTGTAATAGTTAGAAGTAAAATATCAATAGGTTTATAAACGGGAGTGGGTATTGAGCTAGCCAGGGCTGACACAGTTACAGAAAAATAGTCTTATTCTTAGTTTAGGTAATTTCCTAATCTGTTATTTTCTATGATTATAAGCAAACAAGATCGGAGGTGATTGGGAGAGAGGCATTGTGGGTAAGGGAAGGTGCTGGAGAACCTTTTGGTTGCCACGAGTTCTTGCAATGACCAAGTCAGATCCAAGGGCTCAGATATGAACCCCGCATGTGGGAAAAAAATGAAAATGGACAACACAGATGGAAGATTACAGTGAGTACATATTTTTTTTTTTTTTGTGGGCAGTGGCTTGGGGGCTTGACCCCTTCTATGCTCACTTGGAGTCAGTCTTAGATTTTGAGTGTGAGTTGTGCAGCTTGAAATGCTTTCTACTATCAAAGTGGTTCTTGTTCCTTTCATATCTGCTTAGAACAGTACTTGTAGCTACCTCATTCAGGCTTTTCAAAGGTATTTTTCTTTTTCATCCTCCAGTATGGAATCTAGGCTCTCTCTCCCCGCCTTTGAGGTCCCAAGTCAAGAAAGTGATTCACAGCTCTTTTCTTCCAGCCTAACTGACCTTACAAGCCTTGGGATCCATGGCAGCAGCTATCACCCTCATTCGTCTGACCAGGTTCCAAACTTGGGATTTTCATGGTAAGGATCCCTC
>NC_056728.1:1977665464-1977688679 GCF_019279795.1 Protopterus annectens | reverse complement strand
CATCTGTGCTGTCCATTTACATTCTTCCTCAACTTCCTGCCCACCTACCCCCATTCTTTGCTTCTGGATAGATCTAAAAGTTGTACAGGAACCTTTATTCCTTGTTTGAGCTCCAACTTCCTTTCTCTTTTTTTAAATTTTTGTAATAGGCTTATTCCTTTCTATGTATGGGCAGCAAACTCAAGCTGAGGGACATTAGGTTGGTAGGACATTATGGATAAAGGGAGGAGCTTTAGAGTTCTTCGATCCAATGATCTGACAGAAACAGCCAAGTCAGATCCGAGTCTCAAATCCAAACCCATCAGTTGAGGAAGAATGAAAATGGACAACACGGATGGAATGTTTTGGTGAGTACATACATTTTTTGCTGGGCTCAGCAAGGATATGGATCCCTTTTCCTGCACCAATGCCATCTATTCTTGAATTTTTATCTTCAATTTTTAGTGAAGGGTCTAGCTTTTCTAATTTCCACCCGAGTGAAAATAACTCTACATTATCCTCTTTGAAGCTAAGCAAAGCTTTTCAAAAGGAAGCCTTTTTACTTAGACCACCGTTGAAGGATCCTAATCCTCCTTGGGATTTAGCTATTGTGCTTCAAGCCTTGAGTCAAGCTCCCTTTGAACCTTCAGCCAAAGCAGATTAAATTTTTGTCGTGGAAAACCATTTCTCTGATGTCAGTTTTCATTCTGTCCTTGACTGATGGGTTCAGATCTGAGCCCTCGGATCCAACTTCTCCATTGTAAAAGCTCATGGCAATCTCAAACTCTCAAGCTTCTCCCTTACCCAGTATGCATCATCCCATTACTTCAGATCTTATTTGCTGTTTCCAGCAAAAAGATGTGGTCTGTTGTTCTCTCAAGCTTGGGTGATAGGTAACCTTTTAAAAACTTAATTTTTTTCTCTTCAATTACTTATAACATTTTGTGGATTATGTTTTTTCTGTCTAATGGTTCATTCTCTCCTTTACCCTTCCAGAAATCTCTGTTTTGCCTTTTACCATTTGCAGTATTTTCCATTACTGTTGCTAGTAACTCCTATCTTGTACGATTATCGTAGTTTTCAGTATCATTGTTAGTACTTTGTTCCTTTCTTTTCCTTCCCTTCTGTTTAAAAAAAAACTGTTTGTGTTAAAAATTGTAATTCTGTGGGCATTTCTGCCTTTGTAGTTGTTGTGATTGTGCTTGGGTCTTCCCTTCCTTGGTGATGTCTGACAAAGAGAAGAGCTTGGCTGAGTTCAAAAAAATGTGGGAAATGTGGTCAGAATATCCCTATGTCTGATTCGTACACCTTGTATGTTTTTGGCTCGGGACCTCTCCACCTCCAGGAGAATTGTTCAATCTGCTATTCTTTCAACCCTAGGGCACTGGTAGATCACAGAAACAAACTTATTCTAAAGGGACTTTTGCCTTCATCCTTTGATGAAGCTATATGGACCTTCCAAAGAAAAACCTAAAAAGACAGCTTTTACTTCTCCAACCACTTCTTCTGTATCCTCTAGGTCCTCAGAGAAATCCAGCAAAAGAACATTTTCAGATCCTATTGTATTTTTAGATCATTCAAAGAAGAAACAAATATTATCAGATCCAACCCTTTTGTCAGATTTGTCTAAGTCTGGATACAAGCCCTTGGATCCACTGGCTTCTTCAGATCTGAAGTCTCTGACAAGTAAAGATTCATCGGATCCAAAGATCTCAGATCAGATACCTATTTGGCCTAGGATGAGGTACTCTCATTCAGTGGACCCGTTTCCATCTAGAGTGCCTTCCCTCCTTTAGTCTCCATTGGCTCTATCCTCCTGTTCATCCAGTAGTCTCATCGAAGAAGATGTAGAGAGGCTAGTGAGAAAGATACTCTTGATGCAGAGCCAGTCTGCTCCTTCCTTGCCTCCTACCCCATCGGGTCAGGAAGACCATGCATCCACTACTCCTCCTCTACCAATTCCACCTTTGACTCTTCTCCAGGTTTCAGAACCTTTGGATCCAAATTGTCCAGCACTGCCTGCTTCGGATCTGAGGATTCTGACATCCCCGGGTACGAGACTTGCTCTGAGCTCTTCAGTTCAGTTGGATCTGGAGAGCTCTCAGAGCCAATTCTACCCTGTCAGGTCTGAGGTGGTGCAGTTGACTCCGAGTGTTTCAGAGCCATCTCTGCATCTCGGACCCTCAGCAATGTTTGTTCGGGTCTGACTTTGGCCTCTGGGTAGCTGTCCTAGGAGCAGGCCAGGACTAGGGATCAAAGGATTGGCCTCTTAGATCTGTGTCCTTAGCCTTCCTCAGAACAGTCTGCCTTCAAGGTTTTGGAGAGAGCTCTGTCTGCACCTCAGACCCAGGTGATGCCTCCCCTTTGAATCTTATGTCTTCTTCTGTTTCATCTCTGTGCCTTGAGTCTCATCTATCCTCTTTACAGAGACAGCTGAGACCAAAACCCCAGGCTTTCCAACACGGTATCCCCTCCTCTTCTGATACCTCCCCGGAGTACCCCACCAAGGGGGTCCCTAAGAAGAGGACATGCAAGAAGAAGCATATTGATTCCCCTGAATCAGTCACTAAGGACACATATTTTGATGAGGGCTACGGGTTCCCACTGACACCTCCTGAGGATGTCTCATTCAGGGACATCCTAGAGATCCTGAAACAGAGAGGTGGCTGGAAGTCCAGCAACCCTTCATCAAAGGAATCTGTACTACCGGAGGCTTTTGCTACCGTCCATCTACTACCTTGGTGGTCCTGCCCGCTGATGAGCTCCTGGAGTTGGTCTCGCAGTGGGCATGGAAGGAACCTGATTCTACTGAACCCATTCCCAAGAAGCCAGATAAGATTATGAGCCTTCCAGAGTCTAAACTATTTTAGTCAAAAGGTCCTCCTGTTGATGCCATGGTCATGGCAGCAGCCACTAGAAAGGAACTTGCTGACAAAAGTACCTCTGTCCATCCTCCTGACAAGGAGTAGCGGGTGATTGACAGATTTGGGAAGCATGTTTATGCTTCAGCGACCCTTGCCTTAAGGACTCTGAACTACCTAGCACATTTTACTAGAATTCAGATGGATCTGATTAAGGAACTTTCAGGTACTCTCAAAGGAAATGTGTCTAAAGAGGTGAAAGATTCTGTCACTTCTCAGCTGGCAACCCTATAATCAATTTCCAACTCATCAATGAGGCTTATTTCTAACATGGCAGAAGGAACCTCAGGGGCACTGGGTTCAGTCATAGCCATTAGGAGACATGCCTGGATGCATTTGTGTGATTTTGTGGAGCTTTATAAGTCTACGTTCATCAGTGCTCCCTTTGATGGCACCTCTGTGTTTGGTCCCAAATTAAAATATATGTTTTCCAGGTGTGAGAAGGATGGAAAGACCCTTTCTGCCATTGGCATACATTTTTCCATGCCCCAAAGATCATTTTCAAAGAATCATCAGATGGTGGAAATATGTGGTTCAGAAAATCACAAGGATCTTTCTAGAACACATGTGAAGGGTTTTTCCCAGAGGCATAGGGGGAGGTTAAAATGGTAGATACTACCCTCATGGTAGAGGAGGCCCACATCATCAAGGGTCCAGGGATTCTTTCTTTGGCAAATCTTTCCAGTGCTGTGGAAAGGAGGCCTGATTGTTCCCCACAGAAGGCAGTTGGGGGTCATTTATCCCTGCACTGTTGAGCCTGGCTAGAAATAAGAAAAGACACTTGGGTGCAGAGGATCTTATCCAGAGGTTATATCATTCCATTTTCCCTTTGTCCTCTAAATTCCAGGAAATTCCCCAGTGTTCTATCCAGTCAGAGGGAACAAGCAGCCATTCAAATACAAAAGCTGCTAAACAAAAGAGTCATCTAAGAAGTCCCGCCAATCCAGAAATCATCTGGAACTTACTCAAGATTCATTTTATTCCCAAAGAAAACAGGGAACTGGAGATCAGTTCTGGACCTCAGCAGTCTGAACAACTTTGTTCGGAAAACAAAGTTTCAGATGGTCATGGTTCAATCCATTCTTCCATTTATGGAAAAAGACGACTGGATATACTCAAAAGATCTCCAGGATGGGTACTGTCATATAAAAATGTACAGACGATCCAGGAAATTCTTACGCTTCCATCTAGGAGCCAGTCATTATCAGTTCAGAGCACTGCCCTTTGGTCTCACCACAGCTCCCAGGGTATTCACCAAATGTATGGCAGTGGTAGCAGCTCACTAGAGATTGCATAGATTCTGGATGTTTCCGTATTTAAGACAACTGGTTCATCTCCACCCTGGCCAGGCATCAACTTATCAAGACAAGAGAAAAAGTAATCCACATTTCTGCACAGTTAGGTGTAACCATACATTTTGAAAAGTCACATCTTAAATCATCTCGAACTATAGAGTTCATAGGGGAACTACTCAACACAAGGTTAGCAATACCTTCTTTTCCCCTTGCCAGAGTTCACACCTTAAGATCGCAAGACAGCAAAATACTTTGTAGTACCACAGTCCCTGCTCATCTGGTCCTAAGCACTAGAATCAATGGTGGCAGCAATACACTTTGTTCTGCTGGTCAGATTTCACATGAGGATTCTTCAGTGGATGTTTGAAGTCTCAGTGGTCAATACTTCAGCTACCTCTATCTGCCCCAATTCAAATCTACAACGTGCAAAAAAGATTTGATGTGGTGGACCCAGTCGGAACAACTATTACAAGGCCATCTATTTGTCCCTTCTCAGCACAAGGCCATAGTGTCCACAGATGCTTCCCATCTGACATTAGGGAGGGCATTACCTGGGAAAGACAGTCCAAGCCACGTGGTCCTCCCAAGAAGCCAATTTGCATGTCAGTGTTCTGGAGTTGAGAGCAGTGCTTTTAGTGTTGCAAGCCTTTCAGGATGCTCCCCATCGGGAACAATTGTGATACAAACAAACAATATGTCAGTGATTTGATGCATCAGAAAACAAGGAGGAAACAGATCATACTCTCTATGTCAAGAAGCACTATGAGTGTGGCAATGGGCAATCTCTTCCAACCACTTTCTCTTAGCAACACACATTCTGGGGAAGACCAACGTGCTAGCAGAGAAACTGAGCAGATGCATTCTCTTACTTCATGAGTAGTCACTGAACCACAAAGTAGTGGACATGATTTTCCACAAGTGGGCCCAGCCTTGCTGCGATCTCTTTGCATCTCACCTAAAGAACAAGTGCAGCAGCTACTTTGCCCTCATCCCCCCAAAGGGGGAGTCACCGAGGGATGCTCTTCTTCATGATTGCCCCCCCATTTACTGTATGCTTATCCTCTGATCCCTCTGATATTAAAGTTCCTTCAGAGAGCTGCCAAGTTGAAGAGCAAGGTTATTTTCATTGCTCCTTTTTGGTCTCGACAAATTTGGTTCCCTTTCCTGTGGCCTCATATGATCCATCAACCGTGGATTCTGGATCTAGTTCCAGACCATCTGTCTCACCTGACAGAAGTGGTTCATCTGGATCTTCCAAAGCTCAAGCTGACAGCTTGGTTTCTTCATTTCTACTAATAGCCAGGCAACCTATGCTCTCTTTCTTGGTTTGCTGAATTCTATTATCTTTCCTCAAACCATCTACAAGGAAAACTTATAATAGCAAATGGAAAAGATTTGTGCATTGGGCACTTCAGAATGATGAGGATCCATTTTCTGTACCAATTCATACCATCATGGAGTTTTTGTCATTGCTTTTTGATCAAGGGGCTAGTTCTTCCACAATAAAGGTTCAGTTAGCAGCAATTTCTAATTTCCATGCTGGTCCTGATGGCTCTTCCCCTGCTTCGCATAAACTTTGTAAGACCTTTCTACTTGGAACACTTCTGCTGAGACCTCCAGTTAAAGATTCTACTTCACTGTGGGACTTAACTCTGGTACTGCAAGCTTTGGTTCTTCTACCCTTCAAACCTGCAAATACTTGTGACCTTAAATTTCTGTCTTGGAAGACTTTATTTTTGGTGGCCATTACTTTGGCCAGATGAATCTCGGAAATTCAGGCTTTGCCGGTGAAACCTCTATACCTAATATTTCATAAACATGGAGTTATATTGTGAACTAATGCATCCTTTTTACCCAAAGTTGCAACAGAATATAACATGAATATAACATTAATCATTCTATCAACCTACCAGTTTTTTTCCCCAAGTTATACAAACAAAGGTGAATATTTGTTGCATTCACTTGGTGTACATAGGCAATTACATTTCTACTTACACAGAGTAAAGGACTTCAGAAAGTTATACCAGTTATTTGTTTCTTTTGTGGAAAAGAAATTGGGCAAGCCAGTGTCTAGAGTTTCCCTAGAAAAATGGCTCACTAATTGCATTTCTTTCATTTACGATAAACTGAATTTGCCTTTAAGTAAGTAATTGCATGCTCATTCTACAAGATCCATAGCCTTTCATTCAAGAGCCTCCATGGATAATATTTGTGCAGCAGCAACTTGGGCTTCTCCTCACATCTTCATATCTCTTTATAAGCTAGACTTAGTTTCTAGAAGTAGGGCATCATTTGGCTCAGTGCTGCTCAGGAATATCCTTCCTTGAGGCCACCCTGGGATTATAGTAGCTGAGGATTCTGTCCCATCAGTCGAGGATGGAATGAAAATTGACATCAGATGAAGTTATGTACTTACCATAACGTTCCTTCTGTGTTGTCCATTTTCATTCGTCCTCGACTCCCCACCCACCATTCCTTATCTGACATCTAAAGAGCGAGTGGATAGAGCCAATCTTGGGATCTTTTCCTTGCCTTTTATGAGTCCAGATATAGCTTTTGTGCTTCTGCTATATTTCTGCTTAAAAATGTATTCTGTACGAGTGAAGTGTTAGTCTTTTGCTATAATCTGCAAACAAGATCTGAAGTGGTGCATTCTGGGTAAGGGAGAAGCTCAAGAGTTCAAGGTTGCTATGAGCTTTTACAAATGCCATGTCAGATCCGAGGGCTCGGATCCAAACTCATCAGTTGAGAAGGAATGAAAATGGACAACACAGATGGAATGTTATGCCAAATATATAACCCCCGGGATTTATGAAGCTCAGCGCAAGGCCGACGTTAGGCTTGCGCTGACCATATGGCGTGAAGATGGTGCAGTAGCGCCAAATGCATAATGTTAAGTTGTCTATCTCACCTTCATTCTTGTTGGTTGGGTTCGGAGCCGATCCTCGGCTCCGACTCGGCCATCTTCAAAAGCTCGAGAGCTGCTTACTGGCTCGAGGCCCCCCTATATCCCATGATGCCTGGCGCTAGATACCCAGATCTCGTTTGCTGCTTCTGCTATGAGGTTGCGTTTACTGGCTCAGGTCGTATTTTTTCACTTTATTGATATATATTTAGAACTTTTTGTATATTATTAGTTAGAATATTTAGTGTTCATACATATTTGTAGTATTTGTAGGTATTTGTTAAGGTTTAATTCTCCTTGAAAACTCATTTTTCTTCTTAGAGAGTTTTCCCCTCTCTACCCCACTCCCATTTTCCTTTTTAAGGTAAGCCGTTTCAGTTAGAGGCTTATCTTTGTTTCCTTGTTTCCTTTTTTAAGGTAGTAAAAATTTTTTTTCATAGAAATTGTGGTAGTTGTAGGTCCGTTTAGCCTTTCTTATATTATAAAGTGTGTGTGTGCTGTTAGGGTGTGGTAACTTGTGCGGACTGTGTGTGTTTTTTTTCTAGTTACCAACTTCCCTTTGTACTCTTTCTTTATATTTTGATTCTTCCTTTACAGGAATGTCTAAAGACACAAAAGTGTCGGGATTCAAGAAGTGTGACTCATGCTGTCAGAAAATGTTACTGACAGATGGTCACACTTCTTGTGTCTATTGCTTGGGCACCCTACACCTGCAGGACTCTTGTTCGGTGTGTCACGCCTTTAGTCCAAGAGTCCTGCAAGAGATTAGGAATAAGCTTATCCTTAGGGGTTTGCTTAAACCTGAAGGATCACCGGCCAAGGCTCAGTCAGTGAAACCTTCCAAGCCATCGAAGCCGCCGGCTCCCAGTTCGGAGCCATCGTCGGGTGTGGCATCTGCTTCAACTTCGGTTCTGGCTGGAACCAAAGTACCTATCTCAAAGCCAACTTCGGCTCCGACTGGAGCCGAAGTACCTATCTCCCAGTCGGCCCCGACTCTTCTGTCAGAACCATCAGGGAGTCGAAAACGCTCCAGATCACCATCCTTAGAGTAGATTCATTCGGCTCCGGGGTCACCTTTGTTGCAGTCGGAGAGAAGTCATCGATCCCACTCTTCTCGGTCGTCTAGACTATCTGACCATGATTTGGAGAGAGTGGTGAGCAGGCTTTTAAAATCACAGGCCCTGTCTAAAATGCTATCCAGCCCCCCTCATCAGGGTTTGGCTCTACCTGTCTCTGCAGTAGTTACTCCTTCGACTCATCTCTTGAGCTCGGAACCAGAGCATGCTGAGGCTGGGATCGTGGGACCATCGGCACCGATACCTCCCGTTTCGGTTCTGTCGTCAGCTCCAATCTCTTCCATGGTGCCGTCCTTGGAGGGATCTGGGCACCTGGACTCCCTCGTCGGCTCTGAGGGGGCGAGTGGCATTGGACCCTTGTCCGACCCCGTTCTCCCTCTCGGAGCTTCGGTGCAGGTGAGTTCGGCTCCTACATCGGCTTCAGAGCCATCTCTCTCAGTGCCAGGAAGGATTCCGGTCTCTTCGGAGCCAGAGCCTTCTCCGATATAAGGAAGTGGTGCCTTCGAGGTCATGAGGAGTGTGCTGGCATCTGAGTCAGCCTCACGGTCAGCCTCATAGGCTCCTCCCCCCATGGAGCCTGCTCCTGTCTCTGCCCCTCCTCCAGACACCAAGTGAGGGGAACAAGCACTCCAGGGCACTCCTTTGGGTGTATCTTCCTCTTCCGAGGCCTCCCCCATTCATTCAGAGGAGCCCCCTCGAAAGAGGAAATACAAGAGGAAGCATGTTGACTCCCCTGAGTCTGTCACTTCAGATACCGACTTGGAGGAGTCGGTAGGGTCCCCGAGATCCCCCTCTGAGGACGTCTCCTTCTCAGACATCCTTGAGATTCTTAGGCAGAGGGGGAACTGGACTACCCTTAACCCTTCCGAGGATGAGTCATTCCTGGGCGCATTTGAATCCTGACCTTCCACCTCCTGGCGGTGTCTCTGCCTTTCGATCCACTGATGGCTGTGGTGGCTCGAAAGGCATGGTCAGCTCCAGACACAATGGAACCAACTCCCCACAGGCCCACAAAATTTATTACCGCCCCACAAGACAAGCAATTTCTGACCAAGGGTGTTCCCATTGATGCCATGGTGGTAGCAGTGGCCACAAAAAAGGAGTTGGCTAAAACGTCTTTGTCTGTCCATCCCTCTAATAAGGAATCTAGGATGATGGACAGATATGGGAAGCGGATGTTTTCCTCAGCGACCTTCTCCATGTGGTTGCTGAACTATTTGTGCCACTTTACCCACCTTCAAAGGGATCTCCTTAAAGAGCTAGGAGATACCCTTCAAGATCCATCAGCTGTGGGGGACCATGCTAAGGTTGCCTCCCAGCTGGTGACTCTTAATTCAGTAGTAAACTCCTCCATGCGGCTTATCTCTTATGTAGCCGATGGCACGAGTAGGACCGCAGGCACAGGCGTGGCTTTGAGGAGGCACGCTTGGATGCGGTTATGCAACTTTGCGGAACCCTTCAGGGTGTCTTTCACCAACACCCCCTTTGATGGTTCTGCTTTGTTTGGACCACAGGTGAAGAATACCCTTACCAGGTGTGAACAGGAAGGCAAGGCTCTCTCTGCTGTGGGAGTCCATTTTTCCACTCCTTCAAGACTGTATCTCAAGGGTCAGAAGAGTGGGAAAATGTGGTTCCGGAAACCCCAGGGAGCCGTGCCTGACACACGTGGAGAGTTCCCCTCCAGGGGCAGAGGAGGGAACAAAAATAGACGCCACCCTAGGGGCAGAGGGGGTCAGCAAACTCAGGGACAAAGAGAATCTTTCTCTGACAAGCCCTTCCAGCATCCCTGAAGTGCTGCCCGGCTGTCCACCTTCGGAGGCAGTCAGGGGAAGATTTTCGCTGTACCCAAAAGCCTGGCAAAGTATAACACAAGACAAATGGATACTGTCTATCATATCCGAAGGCTACAAAATCCCCTTCCTTCGCACTCCACACATTCCCAAAAAATCCCTTCCAGATGTTCCACCCAATCTAAGGGATCAAGCAGTTCAAGAAATATCAAAACTGCTAAGAAAAAGAGCCATCCAGTCAGTCCCAGCAGACCAACAAGGATCCAGAATTTACTCAAGGTTCTTTTTGGTACCAAAAAAGACAAGGGACTGGAGACCCATTCTGGATCGCAGCAGACTAAACAGGTCTGTTCAAAGAACGAAGTTCCGGATGGTCAT
Source organism: Protopterus annectens (assembly GCF_019279795.1). Lineage (NCBI taxonomy): Eukaryota > Metazoa > Chordata > Ceratodontiformes > Protopteridae > Protopterus > Protopterus annectens. The sequence goes on along the minus strand of NC_056728.1, from coordinate 1,977,678,335 downwards.
GCTACAGTCCATTTTACCCTTTCTGGGTCAGGACAATTGGATGTGCTCCATAGATCTTCAGGAAGTGTACTACCATATCAAAATGGACAGATGCTCCAGAAGATTCCTCCGCTTCTGGCTGGGAGCCAGTCATTATCATTTCAGAGCTCTGCCTTTTGGTCTCACCACAGCCCCCAGGGTGCTCAACAGATGTTTGGCAGTAGTTACCTCTCACCTGAGACAGCAAGGATTCCAGATGTTTCCATATTTAGACGACTGGCTCCTTACTGCAATCACCAGGCATCACCTGCTGCGAGCCAGAGACTACACCATCCAAACTTGCTCCAAACTAGGTATCACAATAAATTTCGAAAAGTCTGCATTGTCGCCTTGTCAATCTATCTCCTTTATAGGTGCAAACTTAAATACAAAGGACATGTCAGCGACACTTCCAGTAGACAGAGTGTTAGACATTCGAAGACATGTGCAGATCTTATTAGGATGTAAAAAAATTCAGGCCAGATTTGTCCTAAGAACATTGGGTCTCATGGCAGCGGCTATCATATTAGTCCCCCTTGCACGTTTTCACATGAGGATTCTTCAGTGGATGCTGTTCACACAATGGTCCTTCCAGCAACTCCCAATGTCTCACATGATAATGATCACACAGTCATGCAAAAACCAACTTGTTTGGTGGATGGTTTCCCCATCATTACACCAGGGCAGACCATTTGTTCTTCCTCCTCCAGTAGCTACGGTGACCACGGATGCCTCCCTGATCAGGTGGGGGGGGGGGCATTTTCAGGGCAGAACAGTCCAAGGCACCTGGCAGCCTCACGAGTACCATCTGCATATCAATGTCTTGGAGATGAGGGCCGTGCTTTTAGTGTTGCAAGTTCTTCAGAACTCTCTTCCCACTGGGACCATTGCAATTCAAATAGACAATATGTCAGTAGTATGGTACATCAACAAGCAGGGCGGAACCAAGTCCTACCCCTTATGTCGAGAAGCACTCAGACTTTGGCAGTGGGCGATCTCTTCCCAGCGATTTCTGATAGCAGCGCACATCCCTGGGAAGTCCAATGTTATAGCAGACAGGCTGAGCAGAGCAATTCTCATGCCTCACGAGTGGTCTCTCAATCAGATTGTGGCGGACAAAATCTTCCGCAAATGGGGTCAGCCTTGCTGTGACCTTTTTGCCACCCCCTTCAACAGCAAGTGCGACAATTTCTTCTCTGTCCTCCCTCTTCCCCAGAGATGCTCTAGTTCACGATTGGCCTCAGGGACTTCTTTATGCATTCCCTCTCTTTCCCCTGATTCCCAAACTAATACAGAAAGCTACCACATTGGGATGCAAGATGATCCTCATTGCCCCTTACTGGCCTCGACAAATTTGGTTCCCGTTTCTGCATCATCACCTTCTGGAGCAGCCCTGGACCCTGGACCCACTTCCAGACCTCCTGATCCATCAATCGGGTGGGCTGCACCAATCTCTTCAATCTCTCCAGCTTACTACTTGGTTGCTCCACTTCCGACCTTAGCCAGGCTTCCGAACATCTCCCACTCGGTGTGTGAAATCATCTTATCCTCGCATAAGTCTACCACTAAAAAAACTTATGCTAGTAACTGGAAACGTTTTTCCCTATGGGCAGAGACCAGGAATATAGATCCCTTTTCAGCCCCTGTCCACCATATATTAGAATTTGTAGTGGAACTTTTTCGAGCTGGATCCTCTTCTGCTACGATGAGAGTTCAGCTAGCTGCAATTTCAAACTTTCATATGGGCCTAGCTGATACAAGCATCATGTCCCATAAGCTATGTAAAGCCTTTCTTAAAGGGAACACTCTACTCAGGCCCCCAGTAAGAGATCCCCCGCCTCCGTGGGATCTGAATTTGATTTTAGCTTCCCTGATACTGCCCCCACTTTGAACCTGCAGCTTCTTGTTCTTTGAAGTTTCTTTCTTGGAAAACCCTTCTACTGGTTGCAATTACGCTGGCTAGAAGAGTTTCCTTACCCCACTCTCAAATACTTATTTGTTTCTCATGACTAATTATTACTTCCAACTATTTCACTGTATACTCATTTTCCCCTAAACTTAATTGTAATTGTATTGATTGTTTACTGCTTTGGAGATTGAACCATATTGTTTGTATTTTTATGTATTTTTTTTACTTTGTATTTTTTACTATGATTGAAAAACATGTATCTAATAAACTTACTGTGGAGCTTTTCTCCCCGGGCCTCCACTGAAAATGAGCTCCCCAGCCCAGTGGACCTCCCTGGTAATCAAACTGAATAAATAAATAAATAAATAAATAAATTGTGTTCATCCTCCTTACCTAGTTTTTCACAATGATAGAGTTTCTCTTCGGACTAACCCTTCCTTTCTTCCAAAGGTTGCTTCTGATAATAATTTGAATCAGTCGATTGACCTGCCTGTGTTTTTTCCAAATTATTCCAGCAAAGCGGAATATAAAATGTTAAGTTGTCTATCTCGCCTTCATTTTTGCTGGATGGGTTCGGAGCCGACCTCGGCTCCGACTCGGCCACTCTAAAAGCTCGAGAGTTGGTTCCACCAGCTCGAGGCTCCCCTTATATCCCACAATGCTAGGCGAGAGTTACCCCAGATCTCGTTTGCCGCTACAGCTTCGAGGTTGGTTGTTTCTACCGGTTCTTGGTGAGTACTATTTCTTCTTGAAATTAGTCTTTAAAAACCCCTTTAATTTAATATATTTACTTAGTTTAGTGTAGTTTAGAAAACTTTTTATTCCCTTCCAAAAAATTTCCATTTCCTTTCCTCAAGAACCTTTGGTTCTTCCCTTGGGCCTATAGGCCTTTCCTTCCCTAGTGGAGTGTGTGTGTATTTTTGTAGTTTAAATTACTAGTACTGCTTTTTATTATAATTAACCTGACAGGGTGTAACTAGTGTGTTTGTGTGCGTGTTTGTGTACACCTGTTCAGATAAAAATGTCTAAAGAAGCAAAGGTCTCCGGATTCAAGAAGTGTGATGCGTGCTGTCAGAAAATGTCTCTGACAGACGCTCACACTTCTTGTGTCTATTGTCTGGGGCCTTTGCACCTGCAGGACTCCTGTGCTGTGTGCCATGGCTTCAGCCCCAGGGTCCTGCAGGAAAGAAAGAATAAATTGATTCTTAGAGGCTTACTCAAGCCAGAGGATTCCCTGTCTGTTTCAACAGGAAGCCCTCTAAGGCATCTAGGTCTTCGGCTCCGCAACTGAGCCGAGACCTAAGGTTTCTCAACCTTTGCCTTCATCGGCTCCGGCTGGAGCCGATAAGTCTCAGTCCACAGTTTCTGTGGCCCCTCGGCCGGAGCCGAGGTAGTAAGTTCCTGTCGGCTCCAACCAGACCTTCGGAGCCGACAACTAGAAGAGGTCCAGGTCACCATCTCTTGGCTCCGTTCATTCGGCTCCAGGATCTCCCTGCTGTCTGAACGGAGCCAAAGATCTCACTCCTCTAGGTCATCGAGGCTGTCGGATCATGACCTTCAGAGGGTAGTGAGTCGACTACTTAAGTCTGAGGCACTGGCCCAGATGCTTCAGAGCCCGACTCATCAGTCGATGCCTGCCCCGGTCCATCAATATATTCCTCCTTCGACTCTCTTGAGCTCGGAGCCGGGTCGCGGTCGAACCGAGACTGTGATTGCGCCGGAGCCGATACAATTGTCTTCGGCTCCGCTGCCAGCTCGTTTTCTTCCTTGGAAGAATCTCGGCGCCGACTTCCCTCGTCGGCTCCGAGGGGTGAGTGGCATCGGACCCTTGTCTGACCCCTCTCCCTCTCGGAGCTCGGTGCTGGTGAGTTCGGCTCCGACATCGACCTCGGAGCCATCTCTGTCGGTGCCGAGGGGGGTTCTTAGCTTCTCGGAGCGGGGACCTCTGGCTCTGCCTGACAGGGGTGCATTCGAGGTCATGCGGAGTGTGTTAGAGCCTGGCTCTACTCCACAGTCGGCTCCGTCCGCCCCTCCCTCTATGGTGCCTCAGGCTAAGTCGACTCACTCCCTCATCCCGGACCGCAGAGGGCCAGCTCTTCAGGAGCCCCTGTGGGATTTCATCCTCTTCCAAGGCCTCTCCTGATTTGGCAGAAGAGCCCCTCGGAAGAGGAAGTGTAAGAGGAAACACATTGACTCACCTGAGTCCATCACGTCAGACACAGATTTGATGATTCTGAGGGTTCCCCGTTCCCCTTCTGAAGATGTCTCATTTGCAGACATTCTGGAGATCCTGAAACAGAGGGGAAATTGGCCAGCCCTCAACCCTTTGGAGGACGAATCTGTGTATCTTGAGGCGTTTGGCTCTCGTCCTTCCACCTCCTGGGTGTCCCCCTTGACCCCCTCATGCAGGTGGTTGCTAAGAAGGCATGGACGGCTCCTGATTCAGTGGACCCCACTCCCAGGAGACCCTCTAAGTTCATAACAGCTCCAGCAGACAAACAATTTTTAACAAAAGGAGTTTCTGTGGATGCTATGGTGGTAGCTGCTGCCACAAAGAAGGAGCTAGCTGATCCTTCAGTACCTGTCCATCCACCTAACAAGGAATCTAGGTCCATGGATAGGTACGGGAAGCGGATGTTCTCCTCAGCGACATTTACCATGCGTTCGCTGAACTACCTGTGCCATTTTACTCGCCTTCAAAGGGACTTGATCAAGGAAGCGAGTGAAATGTTAAAGGATCCTACAGCTGCGGGTTTCCAAGATAAAATGAACACGCAGCTGGCTACCCTTAATTCCATAACCAACTCCTCCATGCGCCTTCTTTCTTACGCGGCTGATGGAGCGAGCAGAGCCGCAGGGACAGGTGTGGCCTTACGTAGGCATGCCTGGATGCGGCTATGCAATTTTGCGGACCCTTTCAAGACGTCTTTCACGAACTCCCCTTTGATGGATCATCTCTTTGGTCCTCAAGTGAAAGAAACCTTGACTAGGTGCGAGACTGATGGCAAGACCCTTTCTGCCGCCGGAGTCCGTTTTCTACTCCTTCCAGGCCTTACCCCAAAGGCCAGAAGGGTGGAAAGATGTGGTTCCGTAAACAATCTCAAGGGACTTCGCCTGACGACAGAGTCGCTTTCCCACCAGAGGCAGAGGTGGGAATAACAATGGTAGACGCCGCCTAGGGGCAGGGGGGTCCGCAGAACCAGGGCAATCGAAGCCTTCCCTGACAAGCCCTTTCAGCATCCCTGAGGTGCTGCCCGACTGCCCATCTTCGGAGGCAGTCGGGGGAAGATTGTCACTGTACCCAGAAGCCTGGCTATCCCTGACTCAAGACAAATGGGTACAGTCCATCATTTCGAAGGCTATTCTATCCCCTTTCTTCGCTTTCCAAATCAGTCAAAAAAATCCCTTTCAGATGTTCCACCCGCTCAAAGGGATCTAGCAGCTTTGGAAATTTCAAAACTGCTTGCAAAAAGAGCAATTCAGCCAGTTCCAGCAGACCAGCAAGGATCCGGAATCTACTCAAGGTTCTTTTTTAGTTCCAAAGAAAACAGGGACTGGAGACCAATTTTGGATCTCAGTGTCTTGAACAAATCAGTCAAGAAAACAAGATTTCGGATGGTCACGCTGCAATCCATCCTTCCCTTTGGGCAAAGGAAACTGGATGTGCTCTATAGACCTTCGGGATGCGTACTACCACATAAAGATGAACAGACGCTCCAGAAGATTCCTCCGCTTCAGGCTGGGAACCAGTCATTTTCAGTTCAGGGCCCTGCCCTTTGGTCTCACCACTGCCCCCGGTGTTTACCAAATGCATGGCAGTGGTAGCTTCTCACCTGAGACGACAAGGATTCCAGGTGTTTCCATATTTGGACGACTGGCTCCTCACAGCTCCCACCAAGCATCTCCTTCTGATGGCCAGAGATTACACTTTTCGCTTGTCAAAAGCTGGGTATTTCAATAAATTGCGAAAAGTCTGTTTTGTCGCCTTGTCGTACTATTACCTACATAGGCGCAAATCTAGATACGATAAACATGTCTGCAAGGCTAACACATCAAAGGATATCAGACATTCACAAATTGGTATCACTCCTTCTCAACAACAACAGAATCAAAGCCAGGTTAGTTCTAAAGGTGTTGGGAATTATGGCAGCGCCATACCTCTCCTTCCATTAGCCAGATACCACATGCGGATCCTTCAGTGGATGCTTTTTACTCAATGGTCATACCAGGAACTTCCAATGTCTCACACCATTGTGATCACGCAAGCGTGCAAAAAGCATCTCATGTGGTGGATGTCTTCCCCATCTCCTGTCGGGAAGACCTTTGTTCCACCTCCTCCGGTTGCTACACTGACAACGGATGCCTCCCTGATCGGGTGGGGGCATTATCAGGGCAGGACAGTCCAGGGCACATGGCAACCAAACGAATGCCACTTGCACATAAATGTTCTGGAGATGAGAGCAGTGCTTTTAGCGTTGCAAGCCCTTCAAGACTCTCTTCCCTTGGGAACAATTGCAATCCAGACAGACAATATGTCTGTAGTGTGGTACATCAACAAACAAGGCGGAACCAGATCATACCCCTGTGTCGAGAAGCACTCAGACTGTGGCAATGGGTGATTTCTTCTCAGCGTTTCTGATAGCAACGCACATCCCGGAAGTCCAATCATATTATGGACAAGTTGAGCAGAGCTATTCTCATGCCTCACGAGTGGTCTCTGAAAGACTCTGTAGTGAGAGAAATTTTTCTCAAGTGGGGTCAGCCTTGCTGCGATCTTTTGCTACTCCCCAAAACAGCAAGTGCAGAGAATATTTCACTCTATTCCTTTTACCAGGCCAACCCAGCAGAGACGCTCTAGTCCAAGTTTGGCCCCGGGACTTCTGTATGCATTTCCTCCTTTCCCACTGATCTCTCAAGTAATTCAGAAAGCTATCGCTCAGAAGGCCTCATTGATCCTCATTGCTCCTTACTGGCCTCGACAAGTGTGGTTCCCCTTTCTACATCGTTTTCTCTTGAGCGACCGTGGAATCTGGACCTAGTTCCAGATCTTTTGATCCATCAGTCGGGTCAGTTTCATCGCTCCCTCCCTCTCTGAACCTCACTGCTTGCTTCCTCCAGTTCCAACCTTAGCCAGGCTTCCTCAATTATCTCACTCTGTTAGAGATATATTGATAGCTTCCCATAAATCTTCCACTCGAAGATTTATTTGAGTAAGTGGAAACGCTTCTCATATTGGGCACAAGGAAAGGACATAGATCCTTTCACCGCTTCCATCCAACTAGTCCTTGATTTTCTAGCTGAACTCTTCCATGCAGGTTCATCTCCTCTACACTTAAAGTTCAATTGGCAGCCATTTCTAACTTTCATGTGGGTATTTCTGAATCTGCCCTAATGTCCCACAAACTCTGCAAAGCCTTTTTGAAAGGAGTTTTTCTTCTCAGACCTCCTATAAGAAATCCTCCTTCTCCTTGGGACCTAAATTTAGTTCTTGCTTCTTTGATTCTTCCCCTTTCGAACCTGCAGCTTCCTGTTCCTTAAAATTGTTATCATGGAAAACTCTTTTTCTGGTAGCTATTACATCAGCTAGAAGAGTTTCAGAGCTTCAAGCACTCAGCTGTCGCCCTCCTTATCTTTTGTTTCATAAGGACAGAGTATCCTTACGAACTAACCCGTCCTTTTTGCCTAAGGTGGTCTCGACATCAAATCTAAACCAAAGCATTGACCTCCCTGTCTTTTTTCCAGAGTATTCCAATAGGTCTGAACAAAAATTACACTGCCTGGATGTTCATCGTCAATTGAGGTACTACTTGGATAGAACAAAACAATTCAGAAAATCTGATCAGCTGTTTGTCTCCTATGCAGAAAGCAGAAAGGGACTTTCAGTTTCAAAGGTATCATTATCCAGATGGCTAACATCTTTGATTTCCCTTGTATATGAAATTAGACACCAAAAATTGCCTAATAAACCTAAAGCCCATTCCACCAGAGCTTTGGCTACTTCTTTAGCCTTCCAAGACAGACTGCCTATTGACACCATTTGTGCAGCGGCTACTTGGGCTACTCCTCACACTTTTATTTCTCATTATAAGTTGGATTTAGCTTCTAGGCATAGAGCTAATTTTGGTTCCACTGTTCTCAGGAGTCTGTTCCGTTAGGCCACCCCGGACAAGGTGCTAGGGACGCGGTCCCATCCAGCAAGAATGAAGGCGAGATAGACAACTTAACATATAGAAGTTATGTTCTTACCATAACGTTCCATGTTAGTTGTCTTCTTCCTTCTTCTTGCCCCACCCTCCTTCCCCCTGGCCTGGACAGACCTAGAGGAGTTGTGATTGTGACCTCTCTTTCTACCACCTCTTTCTTAGGCATATGCTGTTGTGCATATTTCCTGGATCAGGATGTAGGTCACCCTTCTTTCTTCCTGTTGTTAGAGGTGGACTCTGTTTAGAGTTATTCTGTTACTTTTATAAGCTGGGGTTAGCTTACAAACGAGATCTGAGGTAACTCTCGCCTAGCATTGTGGGATATAAGGGGAGCCTCGAGCCAGTGGAACCAACTCTCGAGCTTTTAGAGTGGCCGAGTGGGAGCCGAGGTCGGCTCCGAACCCATCCAGCAAGAAGAAGGCGAGAAGAAGACAACTAACATGGAACGTTATGGTAAGAACATAACTTCTATTTACATCAGTTGGACGTTCATAGACAATTACGCTTTTACTTGCATAGAACCAAGCAAGTCAGAAAATCAGACCAGTTGTTCCTGTCCTATGCTGAGGGTAAACAAGGTATACCGGTGTCGAAAGTAACTTTATCTAAGTGGTTGACATCTATTATTACATTTATATATCAGTTAAGGAATAAAGAGCTTCCTGCTAAACCAAAAGGTCACTCCACTAGAGCTCTAGCTACTTCAGTGGCCTTTCAGGCAAGATTGCCAATGGAAACTATTTGTGTGGCAGTTACATGGGCCAATCCTCATACCTTAATTTCACATTATAAGCTGAATGTGGCCTCCAGGAGCAGAGCTGATTTTGGTTCCACTGTTCTGAAGAGTCTGTTCTGATGAGCCACCCAGGATTGAGGTGCTAGGGACGCTGTCCCAACCAGCAAGAATGAAGGCGAGATAGACAACTTAACATTAAGAAGTTATGTACCTACCATAACGTTCCATGTTAGTTGTCTTCTCGCTGTCTTTCTTGCATCCCATCCTCCATCCCCCTATCCTAGTAGACCGAGAAGAGTTCCTTATGTTTTTTTATCACTGGCTGAGTCTTCTCTGGCTATTATTTCTCACTATCAGTCTCTCCAGTAGGTTCATGCATCCTACTACAGTTTACTGTATTATTATTATTATTATAATTGTTATTATTATGTCTGTAGTTAGGTTTACCAAAAGAGATCTGGGTATCTAGTGCCAGGCATCATGGGATATAGGGGGGCCTTGAGCCAGTAAGCAGCTCTCGAGCTTTTGAAGATGGCCGAGTCAGAGCCGAGGATCGGCTCCGAACCCAACCAGCATGAAAGAAGACGAGAAGAAGACAACTAACATGGAACGTTATGGTAGGTACATAACTTCTTATTAATGAAGGTGCGCTGCCGCCACAGCCACATGCATAGGAAATGAGTGCGAGTGCATAGGGCCTGTCGAAGTGCCGCTCGGAGGCGTGGAAATGTCAGCTGTTGACGTGCAACCTAAAATACTTGCATATAACAATTTGCATGCAATAGTAATCACATCTGTCAGTGTCCGTGGATACTGAAACGTATGCAAAGCATGCAAGACAGTTCCTACGAACACAAAATGAAGAAGCAAACACAAATGCACAGTAGAAAATAACGAGTCCCCATCCCTCGAACAAATGACATTGAAAACCGTGTGCCAGTAGTCCAATGCAGTGTAGATAGTTATACCAAGTGGAAGTGAAATGCATCATGTTAGCGAGCCGCCAATAGCTACGTCCAGCCCAGTGGTTAGGGTCACCAGCTGTCCCACATTGTGAGGGAGATTACACAGCTGGGCAGATGTGTCCATAACAAAACCACAATAAATGTAGATATCTAGCGACCGTATGACAGAATTATATCCCACAATGCATGTAATAGTCACATACAATAGGTATGTCCGTATTTAACATACCATATGTGACAAGAAATAGAATAAGCATGAAAACAAAACAGAAGGAGCATATAAACTGCTACAACAATAAGGCAACATGTAGGCTTAAAGGAACAGTATTATCCGTAGCATTGACTGTGGGTATGTGTTGTCCAGTACAATCGGATATGTGTCCGGAATATATCCCATCCTGGACATAGGAAAAGGTGGCATCCTACCAATGATCAGAGCAGTCAGCCAAAATCCGCACATATGCGGTCCAAGCCGTACTTGTCAGGATGTGTCGTTGAACGAGTATTACCCGGGTGTACCAACCATGTCATGAAAGTTAAGTATGGGCGTGTACCTATGTGCGTGATGTATAGCATGTGGAAGATGAAACATGCCAGGGTAGTCCACACAACCATACAAGTACTTGACATATGTAGTGTATGCAATGTGTTACCTTGACCATGTCATGGACCATCAACCAAAGCAGTGATGGATGGAGTGTCAGGAATATGTGTGTGTGGGGGATGGGTAATGGTATATTCCTCAAAGGCGAGACTGTGTCGTATGCAGAATAGGTGAACTGGAGGTGTATGAGGGAGCAGCGGGTGAATCAGAAAGAAACACAAAGAACATGTATACACATCTGCAATACAACCTGACAGGCCATACTGTAGAACACAATCCCACAAACATATAAATATTAAAATGTGCGATACAAATGTACAGAAATGTCACCGGCACATACCCACTGAATGGTCCTGATGGAACAGGCCAATTCAAATGCAACACACCTGGATACAGAATGGAATACCCATCATCCCTTCCACAGCACACAACTAGCCCCCATACCGGAACGTCCACCAAATCCAGCCATACTTGGGCTACTAGCTTGGCGCAGCCACATCTACACATAGTGACCACTACTCATATGTAGTAGGCAGTGTCACCCTAGGCAGTTTCAGGGTTGCAAACTATGTATCCCTTGCATGTAAAACCCCCCAACACATTTTCGTAAAACCAAAAGAATGGTCGGTATTGGTCTTGTTAAATTTTTGGATATCCCTCATGGGATAAGTAACTTGTGTAAACATCAGAATGGGTATCAAGACATGATGTCCAGTCCTGTAGACATCTGGACACAAGTTGGAATGTGCAGTAGTGGTGCACGAGACTGTCCAGCCCTAGATGGTCATGCAGAACCTACTACCCAGGATCAAACACCTGCCCGTGACGCACTTGTCCCGACATGAATAATCAAGAGAATATATTGTACACATTCATGTAGTGGCACTTGGAAATAGGGTGATGAAAGCACTGACGTAAACAGGATAACCCCTGATCCACTGTGTGAGAGAAAGTCACTGTGTGGGTAGGTGTGTCCTGACCAACAATGATATAATGCCAAATGTCCTGTGATTGTAGGAAATAACTATGTACCATACTGCATGTAGCAGTTGCCGAAAGCTGTCATGTCAGGATAGAAAATATGTAATTCATACAAGAAACAGACTAACAACTAAAGTGCTAAAGGTATAGGCTCTCAGCTAGGAAAATAATGAATGTTCTAAACCTGCACTGACCGTGGGTATGTGTTGGCCTAAACAATCTGGTGTCCCCAGAATATATCCCAACCTGTACATATGACAATGTGTCAACCCTGCCAATGGTCAGAGCATTCGCACAATAACTGGCCAGCCACTTAATCACTCACAAAGCCAGTGACCTTTGGAGGAAAGGTGTTGAACAAGAATGACTAATTACAACAATTAAGAGTAAGAGACGCATTTAACTGCAGAAAACTAGTAGTAATATGAATCTGTCAACACGTTCCAGGTTAATAGTACTAATATGGTAGAAGTGTCCGTGATTGTCCCTGATTTGTCATAGCCTTGTCCCTGTCACTGTAGAAACTAGTCCCCAAGTATCACAGAGGTCCGTACACATATGTACACCAACCGTCACATTTGTTGACAGGACTATTGCATACCTGTAATGAATTTATAACTGATGTCCAGAATAATATTCATTGTATATATAAATGAATGAAATAGTCAAATGTGAAGGGAACTACGTGGAAACCCCCCCAAATGTGAAGGGAACTATGTGGAAACCCCCCCACCCACCCACCCTGTATTATGTCGTGGAACCACTCCCCGCCCTATATTATGTAGTGCCGACCTAATAATGTGGTCAGAGGTGCCCAAACACCTGTGTTTGTAAACACAGGTAAAATGTTAAAATCTGGACTAACTGTCCATGTGCTACGTCTGATATTTGAACAGCTACAGGGCAGTTCTAGTCACCAGTTGGACAAGCCTAAACCTGGACCAGCACATAAACACTCTGACAATCAAACACACATATGTGGGAGGACTATAAGCGTAGGAGTTCTGAATATCCTTGGAGTGAGTAGACATGCAGCATGGATCCAGAGCAGTAGGAAATAGGGAATGTCGGAAGTGTAGTACTGTGGTTTTTCCAGCAGGAGAATGGATGCCTGCTGTGTAAGTGAAGCGGTGAGGCATATGTCAGAGTAGCTATGAACCATGGGTATACATATAAATGAGGCAGAACAACAATAGTGTAGTGGTTAGAGCATCCGCCTAACGTAAAGGCATTCCCGGTTCAAGTACGACTATAGCACATATTAATTTATTGTGTAATGAATGCCTCTGTGCTGTAAAGGCAACATTTATACATGTAAAGGTGACCGTGTGTTTCGCATGGGGCCGTTAACCGGATTCCATCAATCAAAGTGGTACTTTCATAAGGAATAAGGCACATGCAATCACAAAGAAGTGGCAGTAAACATATGTAACTCAGAATAAGTAGATGCAAGTG
>NC_056728.1:1977605464-1977662964 GCF_019279795.1 Protopterus annectens | reverse complement strand
TTCCTCCTTGAGACCTTCATTGGAGGGATCCAGGCATCTAGTCTCTCGCCGGCCCGAGGGGCGAGTGGCATCGGACCCTTGTCCGACCCCGTTCTCCCTCTCGGAGCTTCGGCGTTGGTGAGCTTGGCCCCGACATCTGCCTCAGAGCCTTCCCTCTCAGTGAGGCCTGGGGTTCCTATCTCTTCGGAGTGGGAACCTTTTGGTCTCTCTGATGGGGGAGCCTTTGAGGTGATGAGGAGTGTACTAGCCCCTGGGCTTAGTCAACGGACAGTTCCATCAGCTCCTCCCACCACAGTGCCTGCTGACGTCTCTTCCCACTCTCTTGCTCCCAGACCCAGAGATCCAACGCCTCAGGTTTCCCCATTGGGAATATTTTCCTCTTCCGAGGCTTCTCCTGATCTGTCAGGAGAACTCCGAGGGGGCGAGTGGCATCAGACCCTTGTCCGACCCCGTTCTCCCTCTCGGAGCTTTGGCGTTGGTGAGCACGGCCCCGACATCTGCCTCGGAGCCTTCCCCTCTCGGTGAGGCCTGGGGTTCCTATCTCTTCGGAGCGGGAACCTTTTGGTCTCCCTGATGGGGGAGCCTTCGAGGTGATGAGGAGTGTACTAGCCCCTGGGCTTAGTCAATGGACAGTTCCATCAGCTCCTCCCACTACAGTGCCTGCTGACGTCTCTTCCCACTCTCTTGCTCCCAGACCCAGAAATCCAATGCCTCAGGTTTCCCCATTGGGAATATCTTCCTCTTCTGAGGCTTCTCCTGATCCATCAGGAGAACTCCGAGGGGGCGAGTGGCATCGGACCCTTGTCCAACCCCGTTCTCCCTCTCGGAGCTTCGGCATTGGTGAGCTCGGCCCCGACATCTGCCTCGGAGCCTTTCCTCTCGGTGAGGCCTGGGGTTCCTATCTCTTCGGAGCGGGAACCTTTTGGTCTCTCTGATGGGGGAGCCTTCGAGGTGATGAGGAGTGTACTAGCCCCTGGGCTTAGTCAACAGACAGTTCCATCAGCTCCTCCCACTACAGTGCCTGCTGACGTCTCTTCCCACTCTCTTGCTCCCGGACCCAGAGATCCAATGCCTCAGGTTTCCCCATTGGGAATATCTTCCTCTTCCGAGGCTTCTCCTGATCCGTCAGGAGAACTCCCCCATAAGAGGACATGTAAGAGGAAACATTTAGACTCCCCTGAGTCTACTACATCAGATACTGACTTGGATGAGTCAGAGGGGTCCCCAAGGTCCTCCTCTGAGGATGTCTCATTTTCAGACATCCTTGAAATCCTTAAGCAGAGGGGGAACTGGCCCTCCCTTAATCCCTCCGAGGATGAGTCAGTATACTTGGAGGCGTTCGGATCTTGACCCTCCACCTCCTGGGTGTCTCCGCCTTTCGACCCTCTCATGGAAGTAGTGGCTTGGAAGGCGTGGATGGCTCCAGATTCGGTGGAACCTACCCCCAGGAGACCTTCAAAATTTATTACAGCCCCACAAGATAGGCAATACTTAACAAAAGGTGTCCCAGTTAATGCCATGGTGGTGGCTGCTGCCACCAAGAAGGAATTAGCTGATCCTTCAGTACCTGTTCATCCTCCTAATAAGGATTCTAGGACTATGGACAGGTATGGTAAGCAGATTTTTTCTTCAGCGACTTTTGCCATGAGATCGCTGAACTACTTATGCCACTTCACCCGCCTTCAAAGAGATGTTCTTAAAGAGTTGGGAGAAGTTTTACAGGATCCGTCAGCTGCTGGGTCTCAGGATAAGATTAGCTCACAGCTAGGAATCCCTAACTCCATTGCTAACTCCTCCATGTGGCTCATTTCTTATGCAGCCGATGGAGCAAGTAGGGCCGCAGGCACAGGAGTGGCTTTAAGGCGTCAGTCCAGGATGCAGCTTTGTAATTTTGCAGACCCCTTCAAGGTGTCTTTCACAAACTCCCCATTTGATGGCTCAACCTTGTTCGGTCCTCAAGTGAAAGACACTTTGACTAGATGCGAACAAGATGGCAAGACTCTTTCTGCCGTAAGAGTCCGTTTCTCCACCCCTTCTAGACCTTACCCCAAAGGACAGAAGGGAGGGGAAATGTGGTTCCGCAAATCTCAAGGAGTCACGCCTGATGCACGAAGTCAGTTTACCCCCAGAGGCAGAGGGGATAACAATAATAGATGCCGCCCTAGAGGCAGAGGGGGTCCGCAGAATCAGGGTAGCAGAGAGCCTCTTTCTGACAAACCCTTCCAGCATCCCTGAGATGATGCCTGATTGTCTGCCTTTGGAGGCAGTCGGGGGAAAATTATCTCTGTACCCAATAGCCTGGCTTTCCCTTTCTCAAGACAAATGGGTACAGTCAATTATATCCGAGGGTTACAAAATTCCCTTTATTCAAACCCCAGTTCAACAAAAGGGAACCCTTCCAGACGTTCCACCCGGTCTAAGGGAACTAGCAGTACTAGAAATATCAAAACTGCTAGTAAAAAGAGCCATCCAGCCAGTCCCAGCGGACCAAACAGGATCCGGAATCTACTCAAGGTTCTTTTTAGTTCCAAAAAAGACAGGGGACTGGAGACCAATATTAGATCTGAGCAAACTCAACAAGTTTGTAAAGAAATCAAGATTCTGGATGGTCACGCTTCAGTCCATTCTGCCCTTTCTGGGCAAGGACAATTGGATGTGCTCGATAGATCTTCAGGATGTGTACTATCACATAAAAATTCACAGACGCTCCAGAAGATTTCTCCGCTTTCGGCTGGGAACCAGTCACTTCCAATTCAGAGCCCTGCCCTTTGGACTCACTACAGCCCCCAGAGTGTTCACCAAATGCATGGCAGTGGTTACGGCTCACCTGAGACGTCAAGGATTCTAGGTGTTTCCATATCTAGATGACTGGCTCCTCACTGCCACCACCAGGCATCAGCTTTTCCAAGCCAGAAATTACACAATTCACACTTACAGAGGGCTAGGAATTTCTATAAATTTCGAAAAATCTGCCTTATAGCCTTGTCAATATATTACTTTTATAGGCGCAAATTTGGACACCATACAACTTTCTGCAAGGTTGACAGACCAAAGGATCTTGGACATTCAAAGACATGTCCAAGTGATTATATTCAGCAACAAAATTCAGGCCAGATTTGCTCTGAAAGTACTGGGTCTTATGGCAGCCGCCATAACACTTCTTCCCCTCGCCTGCTTTTACATGCGGCTGCTACAATGGATGCTGTTCACCCAATGGTCCTTTCAACAACTTCCCATGCGTCACGAGATCATAGTAACTCCAACTTGCAAAAGACATCTGACTTGGTGGATATCGTCCCCTCAAATCCATCAAGGCAGACCATTTGTTCCTCTTGCCCTGGTTGCCACGGTTACATCGGACGCCTCCCTGATCGGGTGGGGAGGGCATTATCGGGGCAGAATGGTCCATGGCACTTGGCAACCTTTCGAGTACCATCTGCACATAAATGTTCTGGAGATGAGAGCAGTGCTTTTAACGTTGCAAGCCCTCAACGACTCTCTTCCCCTGGGAACTATTGCAGTCCAAACGGACAATATGTCCGTAGTGTGGTACATAAACAAACAGGGCGGAACCAAGTCCTATACACTGTGTCGAGAGGCTCTCAGACTTTGGCAATGGGAAATCTCCTCTCACCAGTTTCTGATAGCAACGCACATCCCCGGGAAATCCAGCATCATAGCGGACAGATTGAGCAGAGCTATTCTCATGCCTCACGGGTGGTCTCTCAAACAGTCAGTGGCGGAAGAGATTTTTCAGAAGTGGGGCCTTCCTTGCTGCGACCTTTTCGCTACACCTCAAAACAGCAAATGCCCAGACTTCTTCTCTCTCTTCCCCCTTCCAGGCCATCCCCCCAGAGATGCTCTAACCCAAGATTGGCCCCTGGGACTTCTTTATGCTTTTCCTCCTTTTCTGCTGATACCTCAGCTAATTCAGAAAGCAACTGCCTTGAGAGCCAAGTTGATTCTCATTGCCCCTTATTGGCCTTGACAGATTTGGTTTCCGTTCCTACATCATTACCTCTTGGTACAGCCATGGCATCTGGACCCGGTTCCAGATCTTCTGACCCACCAGTCAGGTCAACTGCACCAATCCATACCTTCTCTCAACCTCACTGTTTGGTTGCTCCACTTCCATCCTTAGCCAGGCTTTCTATGATTTCTAATCCTGTACGGGATATCATAGTAGCTTCCCTAAAATCTTCTACCAGAAAGATCTACACTAGTAAATGGCAACGTTTCTCTTTCTGGGCAAAAGCTAGGAACATAGACCCCTATACTGCTCCAATTCATTCAGTGTTGGACTTCCTAGCTGACATTTTTAATTCAGGATCCTCTTCTTCCACAGTAAAAGTTCAATTGGCAGCCATTTCAAATTTTCATATAGGCTTTTTGGACCACAACATTATGTCACATAAACTTTGCAAGGCATTCCTTTGAGGTATCTTTTTATTGAAACCTCCTATTAGAGACCCCCCACCACAGTGGGATCTAAATTTAGTTTTAACATCCTTGATTCTTCCCCCGTTTGAACCTGCAGCTGCCTGTTCCTTGAAATTGCTTTCTTGGAAGACACTTTTTCTTGTTGCCATTACATCTGCCAGGAGAGTATCTGAGCTTCATGCTCTCTGTGTTCGCCCTCCCTATGTAATATTCCACAAAGATAGGGTATCCCTAAGAACTAATCCGTCTTTCTTACCAAAGGTGGCATCTCAGACTAACCTAAATCAGTCCATTGATCTTCCAGTATTTTTCCCGAATTATTCTGATAGAGCTGAACAAAAGTTACATTATCTCGATGTTCACCGTCAGCTGAGATATTATCTGGATAAGACAAAAATTTTTAGGAAATCTGATCAACTTTTTCTATCCTATGCAGAGAACAGGAAAGGCCTTCCAGTTTCTAAGGTAACTTTATCTAGGTGGCTGTCTTCCGTGATCACTTACATTTATCAGCTCAGAGGCAAAGAGTTGGTTTCTAACCCAAAAGCCCATTCTACCAGAGCTCTAGCTACATCTACAGCTTTTCAAGCTAGACTTCCAATAGACACTATTTGTGCAGCAGCCACAAGGGCCTCTCCTCATACCTTTGTCTCACATTACAAATTAGATTTGGTCTCCAGAGACAGAGCAAATTTTGGCTCCACCGTTCTCAAGAGTCTGTTCCATTGAGCCACCCAGGATAGAGGTGCTAGGGACGCGGTCCCATCCAGCAAGAATGAAGGCGAGATTGACAACTTAACATTTAAAAGTTATGTACCTACGATAATGTTCCATGTTAGTTGTCTTCTCTCGCCTTCTTTCTTGCGTCCCGCCCTCCTTCCCCCTAGCCTGGTCAGACCAAGAAGATTATACATCTTCTATTAAGAGGTTATTACATTTTTCTAGCTGTTCATGTCCTAGTGTCACTAGATTATGTGGATCCTTTCTAGAGGGTTATGATGTTATTTAGTATTTTTTATTTCTTCCTCCTAAGTTGGAAGAAAATACTGCTATTTCTTTAGCTACCAAATGAGATCTGAGTAATCTCTGCCTTGCATCATGGGATATAGGGTTGCCTCGAGCTGGTAAAATTAGCTCTCGAGCTTAGCAAGTGCCGAGTCGGAGCCGAGGATCGGCTCCGAACCCATCCAGCAAGAAAGAAGGCGAGAGAAGACCACTAACATGGGACGTTATGGTAGGTACATAACTTCTAACTATGCAATTATGGACACAGGAGGGCTAGGGTATGTTGCGCTGGTTGCAATGGAGTGGCCCATGGAGGTCAGCTAGTACATAGGTGCGAATCCCAGATAGAGCGTCATCTGCGTGGAGACATGCGTGAATGTGCGTATCGTCGTTGGACGTTGTGCATCAGGGCCTGCAGCCCGGCATGTAAAACCTATCTGCCAACCATGAGCGGAACAGAGTTCTGCTGTGACAACCCCAAACCGGGAAAAGCAGAAAGACACAACTACATGCAGACATCAATATGTTGACGTACAATCTCAGTAACACAAATACTCATTCTGTTAACATTAATAATATGAATGTGCACAGAAACAAACACAGTAGCAGGAATAATAGGCTGCGCATACGAGTAATAGGTCGAATGACACTGTATCACATCACATTTATCAGCGGCACCCAGACATGAAAAACGTGTGACATCTGTCCGCTGTATAACGTGCAGTATACTAATCACAAGTTCACCGGAGTGAAGTGCCGGTGTCATAATGACTAAGGCAATAGTATGCTGTTGAAGCAGAGATAAAATCCAATACGCATGTGTAAGTGTCTATGTCCGGGAAATGTGTAGGTTAACGGACACACAGATGTATATATAAATAAAAACGTATATATATATATATATATATATATATATATATATATATATATATATTTATATAGACACACACACACACACACACACATATATATATATATATAGATATATACACACACACAAGATATAATACATATATATATATATATATATATATATATATATATATATATATATATATATATATATATATATATATATATATATATATATATACACACACATACACACACACACACACAACAGGAATTGATATATAAAAATACTGCGAGAAAGCCAATAAGTGCCTCTACCAATAAAGGAATAAACGCGATAACCAAACTGTGTATCAATCGCGTTTTAATAAAATATAACGTAATATAACGTAAAATAACAATTACAGTGATATATTAACTGAAAGCCAGTTCTGATGAAGCCCAGTTTTTTTGGTGAAAGCGCTTAACTAGCTTGTTTGTTTGCTTGTTCTTTTCCACCAGTTTGTCCTTTTTACCATCAGTTTGTCTGTTAGTTTGGAGTTGTCCGTTTTGTTATTTTACGTTATATTATGTTATATTATATTAAAACGCGATTGATACACAGTTTGGTTATCGCGTTTATGCCTTTATTGGTAGAGGCACTTATTGGCGTTCTCGCAGTATTTTTAGTTTCAGTTGTCGTTGCATTTTACTATTTGTAGGTATTGATATATACACATGCACACAAAACAAATATATATGTCATTGTAGATGTACATAACTAGATTACTTTACAGCAATTAGGGGTAACATATTTACAGCCCAGGCATATGTGACTGGGAGGTCCAATAAATAAACGTTGTACCCCCCACACCACCCAGCTAGGCCGGTCAGATATACAGACAGGCAATAAAGATAAATACACTGCTGCTGTCCAAAACACCGACAGGAAAGTACCAGTGGGAGAGATCTGCAAGGTCTACACTTTAAACATGGATAACGGTGTCCCTTGCGGGACCCCAAAAATTCAGTGTACATGTGAACCCATTGTCATTGATGTGAGCAGGATGTAGGTGTACATGGAACAGTAGGTTGTGCAAGTGTGATAATACATGGGTTGACAAAACGTACGACGTGTCCCGAGACAGGGAGAGTGGGCAATGTGTAGGGGTGTGCTCATACCCCAGCTGCGCTCACAGTAAGTATTTGTCATGAGTGCTGTAGAGAGGTGCCAGGTAGGTGAACCATGGGTATGCAATAATGGGCTTAAGTGTGCAGGTGCTGGTTGGCAGAGATGTAGTAGGCCCACCCAGTGGAAGTCATTAATATTCCTATGTGGGCATAGCAGATGCCTATACCACTCAAACCTGAAGAGCACATCTACCGGATAGTCTGTAAACCATCGGGGGAATACATAGGGACCAAATCAGTGCCGTGTACCTGATTAGCATGGATGTCCATAGTTATGAATCAGAATGTAACAAAGTCCAACTAAACACTTCCAGAACTAGTGATATTAGGTGGGCAGGTGGCGGAATACAGGTAATGACAAATGACAACATGTATGAGTCATAAACACCATGTACCTCGACAAACGTGAATGAATACATATGCTCTGTGACTGTCAATGTGTCTGGTTAATAGAACCAATTGTCTAAATGTGTCCCACAGGGTGTTATGCATTGTTCCTGATACAGTGTTCATTCTCCACCATTGGTATGTGAGGTCTGCTAGTGACAGAAAGTGCATAATTTGCTGACCACCTTAGGTAGATGATAGCATAATAGATGAGGTTTACCACCTGTATGCCTTTGAGGGACACAGCCGTCTGGGCAGTTGTGTCCTGCAAAATGAATGTTATGGCACATGGCTTGTGAGTTTGGGAAAGGAGGCCATATACTGTGTGTAGTGGTGTCAGAAATTAATTTGTTGTATCAGAAACAGCTACATGTAATAGGAAACAGTATTAGCAATTATAATGCTACAAGAATAACCTTAATGTATGCAAACCTTTGAAGTAGTCAGTTTACTACTGGCTGTGGGTATGTGTTGCCTTGACACATGTGATAGCTCTACATATAGGATCTATAGGGCCGCCACCATTCTGAGAGGCCAAAGTGGGACCTGCTCTGTAGAAATGTCAGATGTACCAGGGCAGAACATACCTACAGCCATGCATAGTACAGAAATATACATATCAGCACAAATCAAAGCGTAGTCTAGCAGTAGTAAAGTTGCTTATGCTACTACATATAACATATCGACGTGTCAGGTATACAAGACCTGTAACAAGCAACCACTACAGACACGTAGAATATGAGAATGTCCCCTAATTAGGACAGTTGCAATGGCTAGAGTATTGTCACATGACATATGCTTAATGAGGGACTGTCCCATGCAAAGTGGAAAAGGTGTTACTCCTACAGTCTCCCGTCGTGCAATCTGAAAGGTGAAAAACGTACAATAGGTATGCGGTAGCATGACTCAGTGGACAGCTGCGTTAACAAAATAACATTCACATGTCAGCATTGCAAAGTATCGGTTCCCATGTATCAGGCAGATGGGAGCAGATCGTATGAGGAACACGCATATAATATGATTACATCACTGGACAGGCTGCCGAGTCCGTACAGTCGAATGCCTGCCGTCGCCAAATGGTTAGACATACCCAATACTGTAGTCATGTAGTCCGATGTAATACGCATCACAAGGGATCACACACACCCAGTGTGAGTGACAAATGTAAGCACAAATGTCGGTGAGCAAGTGGCTGTAAGCGTGTTTGTCTACCAGTATGCCAGTAGTGCACTGTCAAAGAAATGTGGAGTCTAAATGGTATAAGGTGCTGTAACCAGAGGTCAGCAGTGCTTAACACTGTGCAAATCCACGCACAACTGCTCCCACCTGCTGGAATGTGCCTTACCCAGTCCGTATCCAAAGGCATCTGTCTGTCTGCAAACAAAGAACCGTCCTATTCACGTGTTGGTAGCAGTACCCTGTGCACATAGCTCATGTGAATTAACAATAGACCACGGCATATGTACAGACAACAGACCACACACACACCATACAGCACAGTCATCCAACAATATAGCAATGTACTGGCAGATATGTCCGGACCACTGATGTATGCATGCCTGGCCGTCCTGTGTTTCAGTGTGTGACCATGCCCAGTATGACTGTTACGCATGTTGTTGACCGACATTACCATCATATCGTCATGTGTGTGAGCATGCCAAGTATGATCAACTGTATCGCATGTGCCACATGTCCAGATAGTCAGTACTGTGTTGCCGACCCCTCCGTTCTACACAGACAGATGTCATGCTGTGTCTGCAGGGTAGCTAATGGTCATGTTGGATTGACAGTTGCTACATGTCTGCATAGCGTGGGGGGCGCACATCACTCTCACATGTGTAGGCTGGACAGGGGGCACAGATGACAGTTGTACACATCTGCTGCTACTGTACTGGTATGCCAGGTACTCCATATCAGTGTGTGGACCTACCTAAATTGCTGGTTGGAGGGATACCAGTGTATGTGAGATCCCAGCTTTAAATACCAGCATAGTGGTGTTGGACGTCCTAGCTTTCACAACCTACATCAAACTGCCTGGCCTACTGTAGTCTGTGTGCGTCTTTGGGGGTTGGGACATTCATTGGGCATATCCATAGGCCATTGTATATCATTTGTCTGTATTGGTCCACACCTGTCCAGCTGCATGGAATGTGTGTGGGCTGTACGGACACACATGATGTTCAGCCCATAATCTGCAGTGAGTTAGGACACCCTGTGTACTATTGGCTACCATTGTGACCCCCGTATGTGCTACCGATGTCATGGTGCCACTATGGACGTGTACTGTCTGCCCTAACATTCGGCCACCAAAGTCTCTTGTATGCTCACATACATACCATAGCAATGGGTAAATACACATTCTAATACAACTGCCAATTGTTAGGTTGATAGAAGTACCCTGGGGGTGTTCTGGACCTGAGGACGGTGCTGGAGGGCTGCCTATGTTGGATGCACACAGTGCACCTCCTATACATGGCCGAGCACAGGTAGTGTCATGTTTGGCATCCATCGTACTGTGTGCGGGTCAGAGAGGGGAAATCCGTGGGTACCTACTGTGTCAGTGCATATGCCTTGTGTTGCCTCTTTGCCAAGGGCAGGTCATACTGTGCACGGCCTTTCGCTGACTGGGCCCTGCTCAGGTAGTTCCTTCGCCAAGCCACACTGTGCCTGGACAGGCCTTGGTAGTGGTGTTGGGCCATGTGGCCCTGCCCCATGCTGTTCCTGCTGCAACTGTTACTGCAGGATCAGATTGTGTAGCATAGCAAATACCATAACAAATTGTGTGCATGTAGCTAGTGAATACTGCAGGGCTCCACCGGATGTGTCCGGATACCAGAACCATGACCTGAGCATCCCAAACACATGCTCAATTATATGTCTTGCCTGTGCATCCACCTCATTATGGTGTGAGTGTTCAGGTGTGTGTGCATTGCTGATGGGTGTCATCAGCCACGGCACCAGTGGTTACCCAGCATCCCCCACTAGGAGACTGTAGGGGATGTCCATATTGGCAAAGGTGTGGTACAGCTGTGTCAGAAGCCATATATCAGAATCATCATAGCTTCCAGGGCAGACAGCACACACATTCAATCTAATGCCCTGGCCATCGCATATGGCCTAGCTGTTGGAGGGTATGCCCCTGCAGTGAATGTAGGCCCTACTCCGTTCACCAGGTGGTGCTTTGATGTGTACGTGTGTGCAGGCTATACCACCCAGTACCCCAGTGTAGTCATCCATGTGATTGAAGAGATGCATATTGCTGGTCTACTAATCACGTGTGTTGAGGACATGTACGTGCTCACTAGCATGTGTTGACATGGCGTCTGTGAACTGGTGCAATACTCTGGATGCAGATGCCTGTGAGATCCCCGTGATATCCCCAGTTGTGTTGTGTGAGGTACTTGTGGCTAGTATACCTAGGCCAACACATACCATGGTATCCACTGTGATGGGTTTCCCTCGGCCTGTTTAATGTGTCAGGTGTGGCAGGCACAGGTCAACAAGCCGCTGTAATAGGTCTCTGTCCACCCCATAGTGCTCCACCATCCCCAGCTCATGTAGCCCCTGGTAAGTCACCCTGGGTCTATAAAGTCTTATGTCACCCCAGTAAGGGTTGTTCAGCAGCATACACATCCTCACTGCCCTCAGCCTCCTGCACATGTTGGTCTATGTTGCCTGCTGCAGCCCTTCTCATTTGGTTGGATTGTGTTGTGAAATGTCCCCGCAGGTATACACCGGTGGTGTAGAGTGCGGAAGAAACCTGTGTGTAAGCTGCTTGCTCACATTACCATACTGTTCAGGTGTGGGCTGGCCATGTCATCTGCTGATTGTGCTGATCATCACCTGTTTGTGCAGCCTGTACACCCTGACTACCCCACTACTGCTTTTGTCCCTCCCAATGTCACCAGGCAGGTATAGACACACCCCTAGCTTAGGCGTGCTAAGGCAGGAGCACTCCCGAGGCACAGTTCTGCAATGTACATACAGTATGCCTGACCCCCCCCCTCCCATGCTGTCAACTGTATTTGAGCCCTGCACCCGGCTAACTACACACATACACTCCAGGGATCTGCATCACACCCTGGGGATAAATGGGATACACTATTGTCAACCTCATCTGCATAATATAGTCTTCTAATGAATAGTTATATGACCCATACCGAACCTCCAAATTAATAACCACTGCTTAGTGTCGCTCAGATTCGTACACAACCGGTAACAGGTGCCTTACTATCACCATATTCGATGTCCCATGGTCTTCCCAGCAACAAAATAACTGGTGTCTATACGACTACAACCCGGGACCCTGCACACAACAGACGATGTGCATTACCACTACGCCATGGCAGATATACATACATCTGAGGTTACCACGTACAGATCATCCAGCACAAACATTCAATAGTGCTGATGTCCCTAGACATATATGTTTATATCTATGTCTACATATATCATATATATTATATGTATACATATATATATATATATATATATATATATATATATATATATATATACATACATACACACATATACATGTACACACATATGTAGATATTGCATTTTTATCACAACAGCAGACCACATGACAGCAAAGCATTAGACAGGAATGAAAAGGAAACTACATGTGCCACCTGCATCATTTAGTGTTGTTACTATCAAGGCATATGTGTTTTGTTGCATCACATGGGTCAGACTGTATTAAGGGTAGAGTAGGGCTGCTGACATTTACTCGCCAGACCTATTGGCGAGTGTATGTGTTGACAACCCAGTGTCTTAGCAGAATATGCGGGCTGTGGACACTATATAGGTCAGCAACAAAACACACTGAACACATCATACACATAGGGTATAACTGCCAAACAAACACACCTGCTATGCCTTGGAATCGAGCACCTACCTGTCTAGTCTACCACACTACAGCATTACGCAGTAACAGAACGCGCTACCGAGTTTCAGCATCACAGCACTCCCAGAGGCATACTTCTGGGTGGGTGACATCATCAGCAAAGGCAAAGACGCCGATAAGGAGTGTACGGAGAGTGAGCTGTCTAAAAACATCATTCTGTTCCCAGGCAGCTGGAAACACACACACACACACACACACACACACACATGCGCGCGGCAGGGATGGGAGTCAAACATACACCTAACTACCTTATCACACTACAGCATTATGCAGTTACAAAATGTGCTACCGAGATTACTGGAACACAGCACTCCCAGAGGCATACTTCTAGGTGGATGACATCATCAGCAAAGGCAAAGATGCCGATAGGGAATGTATGGAGAGTGAGCAGTCTAAAAGCATTACTCTGTCCCCAGGCAGCTGGAAACACACACACACACACACACACACACACACACACACACTTAGCAGGGCTGGGAGATGAACATACACCTAACTACCTTATCACACTGCAGCATTTCGCAGTTACAGAATGCGCTACCGAGATTACTGGAACACAGCACTCCCAGAAGCATACTTCTAGGTGGATGACATCATCAGCAAAGGCAAAGACGCCGATAGGGAATGTATGGAGAGTGAGCAGTCTAAAAGCATTACTCTGTCCCCAGGCAGCTGGAAACACACAGACAGACACACACACACACACACACACACACACACACACACACACACACACACACACTTAGCAGGGCTGGGAGTCGAACATACACCTAACTACTTTATCACACTACCGCATTTTGCAGTTACAGAATGAGCTACCAAGATTACTGGAACACAGCACTCCCAGAGGCATACTTCTAGGTGGATGACATCATCAGCAAAGGCAAAGATGCCATTAGGGAATGTATGGAGAGTGAGCAGTCTAAAAGCATATTACTGTCCCAAGGTAGCTGGAGACAAACACACGGCAGTGGTGTGAATGGGACAACTGCCTATCTACGGAGCACTATTACAACACTACATAGATACGAGATGCGCCACAGACAGTACACCCTTCAAGACAGTCAACCAGTGTGTTCAATGTAGGAATCCATCCTGATGTGGGGTATGGACATTTGTTGCCTGGATGACCACTATCGCTATACAGGATTTCAATGGTCATGCCCATACACAGAGACACATAACTGACACAAGGTGTCACTGGGCATGCTCACACACTTAGTAGCACGCGTCCGTTTGGAATGTACTGTGTGTACATCTACACAACGGCATACTGAGCATGCTCACACACTTAGTAGTAGTGAAGGGCTGTCTTGTATGCACACGGATTCTAAACACGGAAGGGCACAGTGTGTCGATAGTGAACATTGTTAGCACGAACGCTTCACTACATATATCTGACACCAGTCGTCAGTGCTAGATGTGTAGCGTTCGTAATCACAGCTGACAATCCAGATCCAACAATGGGGAATACAGACATCTCTGCAGTGAGGAACACCTGGCATGTGGCACAGTTGTGCACAATAGCACTACCACCGTATACCTCAGATACAGACATGTGGGTCATAATACCATGACAGACCGCTCCAGGTGTTAGTGTCCCCATGTACATGAAGGCCACTCACATGTAATGACCAGTACACACTCAAGAGCCATCACAGATGTCTCCGGTGCAGATCACAGTGGTAAATGCCGCAATCTACTATGTAGCCCTCAGACATCACCATGTCCTTGGACCAGCAACACACATCCATACATTACTACAACACCATGTTACTCATGACCAGTGGACTGTACATAGGTCTACGGCAACTGTGCAGACTACACATGTACTGACAGAGTTCCATCATGTGTTATGCAATGCAATGATACCACTGTTCATAATCAGGTCGGCTCTACACATAACAGGGGCCCTGGGTCTTACACAGCTGTAACAGATGACTGTTGCTGTACACCAAAAAACACTCATGTTTGGATATGACATACATGCAATTGCCATGGATATGTACATGGCCCACACACACACACACACACACACACACACACACACACACACACACACACACACACACACACACACACACACACACACACACACACACACACACACACACACAAAACACATATGTACATAGCATAGCTTTTGCTGTCCTCCGTGCAGACAAGTGGCTACAGCAATCACACGCATTAACATGGAAGGTAGGTCCATGGCTGTTGAATGCTAACAGTACATAAGGTAGCAATGTTGACTGAGGTAACATTCCCTCTGTACTAGTTACCCATGACAACCATCATATCATACAACAGTCCATGTGTCATGTTTGTCATCACACATGTCCACCAATTGCAATTTATACAAACATGGCTACATGACAGGAATGTAGGAACAACACACATGTACATGTAGTGGTGTGCATTCAGCTACCATGGCATGTGCAGTAGCTGATGTATGCCGTTCATCTGTGTCTAACTACAACATGCAGTTGCAATACAGCCCCATCATTGACACCTGTATATGGTGAAATACTGACAGTACAGTAGGATGTATATCAGGTATGGGTACATGTGTGTACATAAAGTGGTGGTCCACCTTTGCAGATGGATGTTTGCTGAAGACAGCTCACAGGTGTGTCACAAGCCGTTCTACCATGACATGTGCAAACAGTACGCTATGTTACTGTTACTTGAAGGTGAAGACTACAACCTACACAGCAGTCAGGGTGTTACTGACTGTAAATCACTTGACACCTTTAACACTTATGTCCTCCCGTGTGCATATAGCAGCACAATTGCCGAAGGTAGCGTTGGTACACATAATGTGGCCAATACTGCTGCATGTCTGTCAGACGTATCATCATATAGCAGGTGTATGATTCGCAGTACTGCCATGTGTGTTTGCTTGTGTGGCCATATATGCCACGTATGGTGGGGAATACATCCCAATTGTTACACACCCCTGTACACTGTTGTAGAGATCTGTACATACTGCAGTGTAGAAAGCAAGACGTAGGCAGGGGTGGTATGTGTATCACACACGTCAGCTATCTGTATGTGAATGACATTTGTGGACTCCACAGTGTGTGTGTGCATGTGTGTGTGCATGTATGCATGGCTATCTGGTGCATGGAGTGAGGGTGTATGCTACCATACAGAACAGACAGGATCCCTAACCCCTCATGGTGATGCAGTCTACTACCCTGTTGATGCCATCGGTCTCAGCCTCACTAGCTACCTGTACATGTTCATTCTCTGTGTCGCGTCATGTGGGTGCACAGTACTGTGAAGATGATTACCACATAGGCAGGGGTCCTCACATCAACACTATTGAGTGTGCGTTATAGTGTCATTGACCCCTTGAGTGTGGGCATGTTACTGTGTTTTTCTGTGTAGGTCTGTGTGTGTTCTCATCCTGTAATGTGACAATGTATTACTGCTACACAGTGAGGCCTCGTGCTATCAACTGGCCTCTAACGTTGACATCAGCCAGACCGCTGTGTAAACCCCCCACACCATGTCACTATACCTGTGATGTGACCCAGTATGGATGTCACGTCTCTAGCCACTGTAGCCTATTAAACAGCTCACATGCTTCTGGATCAGTAGATATGTGGACATCTGTGGAATGGTAGCCTTTCTAACAGTGAGGTTGAGGCTACGTTATAGTATGCTGGTATTGCCATACATGCCTGTGAGTACTCGACATTTACGCATGGGAAACTGAAAACACTGCTACTTATTTGCACATGCAATTAGACCTTAAGGAGGGAAGCAGGGCATCATTACCAACATGCTGTTACTGTTGTTACCAAGACAGATACTGTGAACATACAACAATGCACTCTAACTGCAAACACTGTAACATAATGGCACATGCAATTAGACCTTAAGGAGGGAAGCAGAGCATAATTACCAACATGCTGTTACTGTTGTTACCAAGACACATATTGTGAACATATAACAATGCATTCTAAACCTGTACTACATGGTATGTCTGGTGCGTGTCAACAGTACACAACAAATGTAATATACACTTATCTCACTATTCTGTTCACCCTGTGCATCAGACCATATGAGCATGTCCCTGCACCGATGGTGTGGATGACAGGGATGTGGCACAGGCATCATCATATGCACAGGGTGATAATGTTTGCCAGGGGCATGGGCTGCACCAGTGGATGACATCATGTGTGTGGGTTAGGGCCGGTGATCTGATTGGACATGTGTGGTTGTTATGCATGTGGGTGTTGCAGTGCCCTACAGATGTTTCTGCTGTGTGCGTGTATGTGTGCACACAGTTCTGCCATGTGTCCGGCCTACACAGGGGTATTATTGACAGCTCCAGATTGTACAGACCAGGATGTACAGCTCACTGTCTCTGGCCACGGCCACATGACCTGTGCCTGCCAGGGGTTGCACGGGCACTACCAGGCAGACGTACAGATTGGCTACTGTCCGATGATACATGTCCACTGGAACCGTGTCCCCGCTGGGAACGTCCAGGGCCACATCCACATGGCCTGCTGTATCCTGGTGTGCACAGCACAGCACCAGCTGCACTGCTACTGGCACTGTGGGAGCAGACATGTGAGGTTGCTTGTTCACGTTGACCTGCACCAGATGGTGTAGCTGGCCTACGTCCACGTGGCCTATGCCTCACTCCTACCAGATGTTCCAGCACAGACAGCTCACGCTCATGGATTGCCATGCCACGGTCAAGGTTTCCAACCATGTCACCCAATCGCCTGTCCAGAACATCAGCAATCTGCTGTTGAGCATTTGCAAATGCCTGGATATTGTCATTTAAAGAATGGATAGCAGCCCTCTGAAGCATCTGCCCTTCTCTGTTCTGCTGTATAGCACATGCCTGTGCCACCATTTCAGTCTGAAACATGCGTCTGGTGACACCAGCTGCTGCGCTCTGTCCTGCAGGTGCATGTCTGCCAGAGGTCCTCCTACGAGCAGCACTGGCCACATGCCTGTGTGGCACATCTGCAGTCATTACACTGACACCATGGTGTGAAGATACACCTTCTGTAGCCACCACACATTCCTGTTCCAAGCTAAAACACGCTGAATGTCCTTCCTCTATGGCCACTGGTGATGTGGTATGTGTTGGCATGAGAACTGTGTGCGGGGAAGAGGGGGACATAGCTGGGATGGCAACCATTGGCACAGATTCAGCCCCTGACAACCCTGCCTGTACCTCATGCATATGTTCATCACTGCTAGAGTCTGTGGGGACACTAACATCAGATGGACCACAGGAGGGTAATGCACCTACATCACCTGTGAATGCAAAGAAAGACTCTACATTACAATAGACACACAGACAGACAGAGACACAGACACACAGACACAGACACACAGACACACGGGCACAGACTCACTGACACAGACACACAGACACACAGACACAGACACAGAGACAGACCATGCATGTGATTTGACAGACAGCATGCATGTGATACCGCAGACGGCATGCAGCTCAGACATTAATAGTGGTAGTTAGCATACATCCTTGGGTTGCACACAACAGCAAGCAGGTGTCATATCAGAAGCCATGCAGTTCACACAATCATGGTAGTAAGCATGCATCCCTTTAATACACCATATGGACCAGCACAGGCTGATGTGACCTTTACATTAACATGTAGTATGACATGTAATATGCTGACGTGTGCATTGACATGCATACATGTCTGACACAATGGTGTCCTGACACATGTACAGCGGTGTAATTGGTATCACATTGCAGTGTTGTCTGCATGCCCTACAGATAGAATGCACTTTTAGCAGATGTGCATGAGCATTGAAGGGTAGCATGAGGCGTCTACATTGCTATACAGTGTGACGTACAGGCACTGTGCCATTGCATGGCATCATGAGGTGTCTATATTGCTATACATAGCCCTGATTGTGTGCATACACATTACATAACTACCGTGGATTGTGACCCACGGCGCTGAGGTGTATACACACTAAACCCTGCTGTGTCATGTGACAGGTCACTGGAAGACTTACGGATGACACCCTGCACAACTACTAAAATGACTTAGCTGCCTGGCAACTTTGTCCACACATGGCAGACTTGTCAATACACCATGTCCCATATGACATTTATGTATCACACACACAAGGTGCACGGCTGACAGTGATGTCTAACAGCAGCAAGGGAAATGTATGGTATCTGTGGCCTGATGTGGTGCCTATGTCTGTGGAAGCTGTACAGGTGACTACTGTCATGTTATGACATAGTCATGATGTTCAACACATCTTATATGGTCAAATTAAGTGACACCTCCACAAGCTGTGCACAGGCTTTTAGGATGTCCGGTGTTCCACATCAACTATATAACCATTCAACAAAGGCTATAGTTGGACCATGTGTGGACAATGTGCAACAGGGTGTATACACATCACATCTACTGTGTGTTGCTACATGTCTCTGGCCATCCTCCATGGCCATGTGTGAACATGTTTTGGCCAAATGATTGTGATGGCCATCTATCTCACATGTCTGTGTTGTCCCATATGACATACACCCATAGATGTCAAATACGTCACTGTCCACAGGGTTATGCAGACAAAGGTTTGTATGTTTGGTATGTGGGGTATGTATTATGGGATAGTGAGACAATGTCTGGGACATGTCAGATGGCACATCCCAATGTGTGCACCCATTGCAGGGGCATATTACACAATGGTGAATCCTGTGGGCTGCCCATATCCCAGCTCACTGTGTGGTACTGTTTGTGTACCACACGTGTTATTCCAATGTATAGTACATATGCCTACATTGAACAACACCTCCACCGTTGTATGCACAGCTGTCCACACATCTAGCAATGACAGATACTGTGGTTTCATGTCAGTGTTTCATTTAGTTTGTATATATTGCACATGGGTAGCCAGTGGGATTGATGACAGATGCGACCTGTATATCGTGACTGAACCATACATTATGTGTACACGTGTTAACTGGCCACATGGCGAATAGATCTATGCATTAACATGCCTGATACTGATAACTGTCTCACCTGCAATGGACTGATGTCTGTGCAGCACACCAGAGGTACCTGTATAGGGGTGACACAACAGTTTGAACATTATCCATGACTGTATGACAGCTACAGGGTACACTGTGCATGTTAACACATTCGCCTGTACAATAGCATATAGTATGCACATGTGTGCATACACAGGGTAACATACTATAGTATGCGGCATGTGTGTAAGCATACCTTGCATATGATGTTACACTACATATTGTACAGTGACACATGTAACTAAATGGGATATAATAGTCATATGTGCAGTAGTGACTTACCAGGCAACTCCAGGCTCGGTGGTTGGGAGACACCCACCTCCACGATGGCAGCTAGTGTTTGTGGATGCTGTTCTGAGGGTGACCCCAGGCTGGCCAGTAGCTCCTCGGTAGGTGTGAGTGGGGGCTGGGTTGGTGACCCACCACCTGTTCCACCTTGTTCCCTGGTGATTGCATTGGCACGCTGTTTCACATGTCATATCAGGTCCGTGCAGTGTCTGCGCACCCACTGGTAGGTGCGGTTATGGCCACCCACATCATTAATCCTCCTGCGAAGTTCCTGCCATAGGTTGTCACGCTGCTGGGCATCTGTGGCACATGGCTGAACAACACCTCATAGTTATCATGGAGGTACGGTATGAGGGCATCATCCTCCAGGTGGCTATATGCTAGCAGGCATGAACGAGGCATTATCTGGAAGACATAATGATGGAGAAAGGTCACAGTATCACAGAGATGTACAGAGATACAGCTGCACATACATTTGTATTAAATCTAGTACATATGAACAGTTATCTTTGCAAATCGTCATGACATTGACACAACAGGCATGTTTGTGTCACACACATGTAACACCCGTTGTGCATTGGATATCATCACCATATATGTGTGTCACCTCATTACATTGCTCATACTCCATGTGAATGCTGTCTTGATGTGGGCATGTCTGTTTGCCTGTACTGGTGGTCTTACCTATCAGCACATGCATGGATGTGTCCACAGTAATGCTGTTGACCTTGATGCTGTGTATATGTCACATATCAACACATACACTGCCTTAACGGACATGAGCAGTGACAATGCAGACATGCACATGGAAACCTTTACATGCATGTGTTTTGCCATATACATCTACATCTACACGGCACTGTACAGTAGTTCAACATCCTGCCATGTATCGCCTGTGTTGCACATGTGATACACATGGGACAATGGCTAGCCGGACATTATTCGCAGGGATGGTTATCAACTATAGCATGTATGGGCAAGGTTTTCTAGCTTTATCCAACAGCCATTTTGCCACCACCAGGTGCATCAGTGCCACATTACTGATCCAGACAGTTAATGATACATCTACCATGCGGTCATCGCACCATGTATGACAGAGATGATATGTGCAGCTTTGATGGACAGGGTTGCATGGTATGGCAGGTGTATGTAACATGTATGGCACAGGGATCTGTCCAGCATGTGGCGATCCTTGTAGTAGGACGGTGGCTGTCCATGACATATGTCTTTCAGATCAGGATATGTACGTGTAGCATGTCCAACAACACAGTGTAGCACATGTCTTTATGCAAGGTAGCCAGCATGCTGCATAGTGGAGGTGAGGATTGTGAAGGCTGGTATCACCCATCCACGCATGGCCAATACCCCTTAAAGGTGATATGTGATCTGATATTGGTCACCCGAGTGCTGAGTATGCCTGTCCAATGATCTCCATGCTCATGGATGGCACCCTGTCATGACATGGGTGCCTTGTATGACTACCTAACAGGCCTGGAGACGTCACCAGCTCAGGGAGGTGAACTGCACAGCACCATCCCTTGCACACAGTGTCCATAATGTTGACCGCTGCCTAGGTGGTAGTTAATGGGTACAGGGTTATTCACCTAGCGGTGACAATGCTATTAGCAGCTGTCAGATTGTGCACATATGTCACGCACCTCACCCACAAAGCCCATTCTGTATGTTGTCCACAACACTGAGACAGCTATTGCTCCTACGTCATGGCCATTCACATCCTTACATACGCAGATGCCTCCCATTTGTCTGTGTGGTATGGGCTACAATGAGGGGGAGTACAAAACATTAACCCTGTTTTACTGTAGCTGCCACTGGTGTGATATGCACATGTCACTTAGACACCTTTTGTAGTGTTGCTTCTGTCAACAGGCCACTGGTAGAACACTCCTGTGACATATAAAGGTACATCTAGTATACTCAGTGTAGCTGGAACACAGTATGGGTGATGATGTCCTATGACCTGTCACAGGTATGCTATGCAGTGTGAAATCATCCGTACTGTCATCTACATCTGTACTGCTAACATCTACATTGATAAAG
Source organism: Protopterus annectens (assembly GCF_019279795.1). Lineage (NCBI taxonomy): Eukaryota > Metazoa > Chordata > Ceratodontiformes > Protopteridae > Protopterus > Protopterus annectens. The sequence continues at coordinate 1,977,640,810 of NC_056728.1, read as the reverse complement.
GTTCATAGACTTGCAGACCATACTCAGCAGGGTAATAGTGCAGTGCCTCCAATTATGACTGGCGTCTCCACTTGTGGGTTGCAGTGGGTTTATATTATCCAACACCCTATCTGTATTGCATATTCATGCTCAGCACTTGTTCAGGGCATGTAAGCACTTCATGATCTACTAATTACTATAGCACCCATTCCAACTCATTTCCTACAAGTACACTGTCTGTCCTTACATTTCCAGCTTGCTTACAGTACAACAGCTGTTGTACACACGTACCTCACATATCTTGTGAGACATGGTTGAATATACAGGCATGCCCAAGTGTCACTTACCAGTGTTATTGCCTGTCTATATGATGAATATGGCAAACATGAGGCAATACAGCAATTGTCTCATATACACAGTCAATGCCCACCTCCCAACATACGACATTACAACCTATGCGAGATGCACATATGTAGCCATGCTGGGGGTAATGCTCTCACCAACCCAGACTGAACCTGACATTCATGTGGAGACATTAAACATTTGCAACACACCCCACTCATCACATAGTCTCACTAGATCTCCACCACCACATGCCACACATAGTATGACTATGACATTTGCAGAACCTCTCCATACTCTCTGTGTAGGCAACAGAGGCGGCCCCCATCACCAAACACAACACCAATTACTTATAGCCCACAGACTCATGTTTGCCCATCAACTACAGCCAATAGGGTGTTATAACATACCCAACACACCAGTCATAGGTGACTCTGTAGGCGGTCACACTGATGTCCCACTCAGCAGGCTACACAAGGTGATAGTTGCTTACATCTAGCTGTCGGGTAACAGGATCTGCAACGTAACCTATGCACCCATGCTACACCTCACCAGGTACGATTTGACTGTCATTCTCCATGTTAGTGTGACTGCCCTGAGATGTAACTTCCTGGACTACATGTACAGGGGCATGCAATAGCTCTCTAGTCTTGTAGCCCAGAAGGGATCGGCCATGCCCTGAGAAGCATTCTGCATTCATCCAGACTGATACCACTGTACAATGACTGAAAGTTTCACTTCAGCAGTTGCCTATGCTTCTGCTGTCATTCCACAGGCATCCAGTATCTGTCTGCTTTGAATGACATGGTCAACAAAACACGATGCTTTGGCACAGATGACCTGCACCTGTCGGCCCTGGGGTTACAGATAACATGTAAGGCTCTTGTTGCTCCTATACTGACTGTCTTGGACAATTTCCAATAACATTCACCATCAGAACAGGAACAGGCAAGCAAAACCTGGGGTAATGTTACTCAATGCTTGACATCTTCATCTCTAACGCACTCAGGTGAGGCACTCCTTATAATGGACCACTTTGATATCTCTGCAGTAACTGGGACCTGCCTCTAGGCTCTGGAGAGCACACCTGCACTGACAGGTTATACGCAGACCACACCTTTCAGTCATGTAACCAGGACCGGAACATCCACGGCGGAGGTGTGTCCATATTTCACAAGGATGTACACACCTCCAGGCTGGTTACTTAGCACAATGCATCAGAAGTGATCCACGTGCAACTAACTGTGGCCAGAACTGCTATACACATTGTAACTTGCTATGGATTCCACAACATACCCCATGGTTACCGGCCCTCATTTCTTGGTGTACTGGACAGTATGGTTCAGACAGGAACTACTGATGTGAGACTGACACTACCCCACACTTAACTGGGATACCTACTCATGTACCGACACATTAGGCCAATGCTTTCTGGGATTCATAACCTCCGCTCGGCTGGATCAACCCATACACACCACCACCAAGGCCAACAATATCCTAGACATGGACATTACCAACATGTGACTGGTGTTCCACACCTGGGGTTATCCCCTCGTTGGTAGTTTCCAAACATATGCTAATCACCCTTGTTATCCACATCCCGGCACCCCACCCTTCACGGAATACACAGTACAAGATTTCTACAAGGCCTACTTCAGACGTCTTATGACAGCGGTAGTAAACGTCATGACACCCGTGCAGATGGACAATGTACTTACAAAAGCTGAAACATACACCGGTGCACTTCATTAGCACTTACATGACTGCATGGATCATGCTGTCCCAAACAGAGCCATGATGGTACCCACCAGATAATGGACGCCACTCTGGGGGTCCAGTTCCATGGACATAATGTGCAACAAAAGGTGGAGGCTGTTGCAAAGTGGAGGACAATCCCATGGGTGGGGTAGCTCACTGGTCAGCCTCAGTAGGAATCCAGGATCCCTTATCACATTTTCCAAAGCTATCTACATAAACATTACTGCGACACATTCCAAGGACTACCACAAAGCATTATGGAGGTATGTCAGTACTCGATGGCAATACCCACATCTGCTCTGACATACGACGGTTAGGCAGGAACATTACAGAACCGACTGATATTGGCAACATCCTGGCAAATAGGTTCAATGCTAACTTTACACCTTCTCACTCCCTACAGGGCCAAAATCCATACAGGAACAATGCAGAGTCCCTGCGGTCACAACTACACAGTTCCAACCTGCACTCTCTAAAGCCTGGAACACAGACTCCATGTGACCGTCCAACATCCCAGGCTGCGATTTACACAAACATGGCTCCCCACTTGGCCACCAGATTCACTAATAGCCTTGTATCAGACATTGTGGCCCCTGAATGGCACACAGCAACAGTTATCACACTTCACACAGGTGGCGCCACAATGAACCAGAGGGACTATTGCCCTATATGCCTGACTGGACTGTTCTGCAAGGCTATGGGGCACATCATCATGGAAGTCATTCACAGAGACATTGGTGGGCTCCAGACCTTTGATGCCACCCAGGTTTGATTTGTTAGGGCCAGACCATGGCTCCTACACCTGGTGGACTCCTTTGATACAGTTACCAGGGTAGTTGATGATGGTAATGGGGTCCACACAGCCTACATTGTCCTCTCATTGGCTTTCAGCACCGTTCTCCATTCTGGTATTGACAACATACACATCCACCTGCACACCGACCCCTACGTCTCGAGATGTTATGCAAAGTGGCTCACGGACAGGACCCACACAATGAGGGTAGCATACCGTAGTTCCTACTGTAATTCAGTTACACTTGGCGTACCACAGTCCTCGGTCATAGGGCCCCTCATGTCCGGTATATGCTTCTCTAAGGTACAGGCTAGCACAGAGGGACTTTCCCTGAATAGGTTTCCAGATGACTGCAAACAAGGAGCCATGATTAATCCACAGCTGATACAGACACCCTCCATAAGGGTGTCACTGTGACGGATACCTGGTGTCGATAACATGGCCTCAAGCTGCATGACACAAGGTGCATAGACATCCCCTTTGGAGTACACCAATCACCCACTGACTATCACATAGGTGGTAGTCCTCTACATACATGTGACATTATACGGGATCTTAGTACACACGTATATAGCACCCACTCCTTTGATAACCATATTACCAATGTGGCCTGGATATCCTTCTATGTGGCCACCCTTATCTGTAATGGGTTTGTAGCTGGAACAAAGGCACCCATTGTACCTCTATACTCCTGATGTATGACACACGTTCAAGGGTACAACACCCCTTTTGGGGTGTACCTTACAGAACAGCAACGGCTTTACATACCACAACATTAACACACCATGAGGATTATTGACCTCCGAAGGATGACGTATGAGGCACATCTATGGACACCACAACTGTACACATTTGCATACTGCATACTCAGGGGTGACCTCTGCTGAACATACAGGACCCATGTCCACAACAATATTTATGGATATACTCCACATAAGCAACATAAGCAAAAGCCACTGAGAGCAACATGCTCATGGATATGTGTACAAACGCAACGATGAGTGGGACGTGCTTGAGGGATACATTCCTGAACCAGACACTCACCATGCTTTGGAACATGATTCCTATGTACATCAAGCAGGGACATTCACTAGCACTCTTCATGAGATACCTCGATGGGTGGATGGGAGACACACATGTATGCCAGGAATCACTGCAGTGGCTGTACTGTACACAGGTGCAGGTAACACATGGCTCTGCTGTTCACAGACAGGACACTACCCTAGGGAGGTGCCGCCGGTGAAAACACTGTAGTTGGGCTTACACATGGACTTGGCCAGACAGCACAGTACCTCACTATGAACCTGTGAAGCTATTACATGTCCTTTGTGCATGGATAATTGAGTAGCTCTTCCATTTCAATCAGCTATCATGCTGTTACAGTGTCCCGTGACTACAAGCCATATGTATCCTGTTATTGTGTATTGTACACGCCAATAGACGATACCTTTTGTTTGCATGATATAACAGTTATGCTGTGTAAAATATCTGACATATCTACTTACAATACTGTACATTACACATATTTTAAACATTATCCCATAATGCAAAGCATACTTGCACAGCAGGACCACCTTAGGCATGTTATTCTCGTTATATGCCCATACACATGCCTACTGTGACAGTATATCAACATTTACTATCCCCTGCTATGGCACGTACTTGTTGAACAAACCCTACCACTGACGGCGGGTGGTGTGGAACTTTTGTGTTTAAAGCCCTCATGTAGCATCCCTTGTGGTGTATGAGATGTTTACCTTGTGGCCCACAGCAGGACACACAATTTCTACAAGCGTTACTATGCTCAATAAGACATCAGTACATAATACCTTTTCCCACTTTATGCATTGCGTACACTTTAATTAATACAAAACAGGCTTTACATACACTAACATACTGAGTGTTCTACATACCTTGTTAGCATTCCGAGTCTTCGTAAATATCTCTCTTACACCTTTACTGTTTAAATGGTTCTATGGTATGAGCATATGGTTTGAATGTATGGCAAGGCATCTTTATATATGTAGATACCTGTAACATGTGGTATCCTGCCGCCAATTGGTGTTCCTGAGTAAAGTATTACATGCACATCAGCTGTGCAGCTGCTCCATTCACCAACTACGTGGCAACAGTGGGGTATAATTGAATTCTCCACTTGGGCATTGCCCTACCTTTGGGGAGACGGCCTGTATGTGTTTTGTTGTGGGGAATTGCAACTGCTATTTGGAGAGACACGGATATTTTGAATTCATGTCCCCCGTGGATTGTGTGTGACAGCTAGAGTATGCGGTTCTACATGTGAGTGTACCTGTCATCTCAACCGTCTGATAAGGGACTATTGCAAACAAAACCTGTAACATTGCCATCTGTTCCATTATACATCAGCTACGATTTCACATGGCGCCATTACAAATGTGTGTCTCTCACAAAGTATGTTAACACTTCTGCAGATGTAATTGAGTGAGTGGATGTTTGTGATGTTATTACAGTCTGTACTGCAATTGTTTCGGGTGTGGGGGAGATGTAGGTGGGTGTACATAGCATATACAGGTTTGTGGGGACTGCATTTCTACATATTCCATATATGTGTGTAGGCTACTTCCCTAATTGAAGACCTATCAATTAGTAGACTGAAACTATGGTTGTTGCGGGCTTATACATTGAGCCATTGTTAATTGGTTCCTATATAGCATGCAGGTGAGGTTGATACTTCAATACCTCTGGAAATACATCAATATGTAAGGGAATGTTACTAAATGACTGCTGTCTCGCGTATTTCTGTCACAGATATTTGCACTCATTGCAGTTGTGTTGGTGACTGAACCTCTTTGGCATGGGTTGCCACCTTTTCAAATGGCCATAGTGGGACATTTGTAGGACACACATCGGTGTTTACAGACCGACACATACCCACAGTCAGTACACAGGATAGAACATACTTTTATCTTAAATACATACTTATTCTTTTAGCACTTTAGCTATTTATCATGTTTCAGGTAACATTTACGTATTTTAGATACAGGAATAACTATTTAATGCAACTATTACATAATATATGGGACATAATTATGCCCTACAATCTTGGACATTTGCCCTTTTTAATATTTTTTGTCAGGACACAACTGCCCAGGGAGGGGCTGTCCCAATTAAAGTGGGACAGGTGGTAACCGTATGCCTACGGCCAGCTATGACCACACCTACCGTAATGATCTACCTCTGAGTTAGCAGTAACAGACACATAATGCAAACACACACACACTCATTACAGTCCCACAGAAACGCACACGGCACCCTCAATGCACACATACACAGACTACAGCAATCACAAACACAGTTGAACACAGTACCTACCTGGACCGCAGCACCGGCAGTGATAACTAAATGTCCCTTAACATCGTGATAATATTACACGCAGTTCTAGTGTTCCGGTACTGTGGTCTTTCGGTCTTTAAGCCTAGTGATTACACATGTCGGTATGTGACACATTCGATAGTTGGCAGTATCCTATTTATTTGTACCTCCATGGTTGTGTACATGTCGTTGACCTATCTATATATTTGCAGATATAGGTGAATCCGTATATATTGACATATATCTCTCTATCACCCTTTCTATCTCTAATATATATATATATATATATATATATATATATATATATATATAGAGAGAGAGAGATAGAGAGAGAGAGAGAACACACCTTTCGTTGTGTACATGGTGGTGTATACTGTTTCCTGGACTCCGCACATTTGTGTTTTAACCTGTCACAATACACACCTGCCGTTGGTACATCTCGGGTAGCTTAGTGTTAGGTGATTGTGTACATGATTGCATGTTCTACTCCTGGCAGTGGTTGTTTTAGCCTTCAGAGCAGGCACTATTAGTACAGGGGTGAATAATGCTAGTTTCACCTGTTCTGGACATCGTTGACCGCGATCTGCGTGATATTCAGCAAAGCTTAGCCCTGTTTCGCACATATCCGTATAGTCATGTTTAAACTATGGTTACCAGCACTTGCCAACGCATAAACCCGCTAACGTGCTAAACCTGATCTGATGACCTGCATCCAACATCCATTATTCGTGCCTTTGGGATTACATAACGTCCTTTGCAGGATGTGGAACCGGGAACATGCACGACAGTCACTGCATTTCCCACTTGGGCATCTGGGATTTGTACACGTGTTATGGTGTTTTGTATGTGGACTGTACTACGGCTGTTACTCCATACTGCAATCAAATGTTTAACTCAGTTAGTTTACATATGGATGAGACCTATTAATGGTATGCCCAAGTGATGTTTAATGGATGCGCTCCAGCATTGGGAATGTATGTCACAGTGAGCCACACACTATAATGTGCTACACCTTCACACAACCATAGGTGGAGCATGCTGGGGTGACAAATACCTGTCATGGGTACTCCCCATGCTTTGCTACTACATCCCTGATTACATTATATGGAGCCCTTCATTAACACACCAGGGAATCCATGCAGAGTGTGTGGGGAACAGTGATTACACACATGGATCCTGCAATTGGCTCTACTCCACTGAGGGACAGTTGGTTAATCGATGTGGTGGTGACAGCAGACACTGTTTGCCTCGGTTGATGAATGGCCTCTGACAATCGGGCATGTACCTACCGATGTACCTAGGAACCTATACATACAGTATCAACATATGCTGTTAGGTGCGTGTACTGTTCAGGTGTTGACATTCCTTGTTCCAATAGCTGTTGTGTGTGCAATGGTTGATGGCTGCCTATGTAGGATTCACACAGTAGGCCACCTATACATTACAATTTACAGGTGGTCGTGTGTGTGTGTGTGTGTGTGTGCCATCCAGTTTACTGTGTGTGCAGGTGGAGAGGTGTGTCAGTCCATAGGGGCCTACACTGTCAGTGTATGTGCTATACATTCCCTCTTTGCCAAGGTGTGGGCATATTGGGCACGCCTCCATCTGCCTACTGAGGCTGGCACAGGATGTTTGTGGTCTGAATCCCTCTGGGCCTGTGATGGCCTTGGCAATTGTGGTGGGCTTTGAGGGTCTTCACCATTATGTCCCTGCTGCAGCTGTTTCTGCAGGATCATATTATGTAGCATGGCACATACTATGAAGATGTGGGCACACGTGCCTGGAGAGTACTGCAAGGTTCCACCAGATATGTCCAAGCAACGGAACCGTGATTTCAGCATCCCAAATACATGCTCTACGATGATTCTGGTTTGTGCATGTGCCTCATTATGGCATTCTTGCATGGGTGTGTGTGCATTTCTGATGGGAGTCATCATCCACGGCTCCAGTGCATAGCCAGCATCCCCCACAAGGTGGCCATGTGGGATGTCCCCCCTGACAAATACCTGATACAGCTGTGAGGCATGCCAGATGTTGGAGTCATGGTAGCTTCCAGGGCTGCCAGCACACACATCCATGATAATGCCCTGGGCATTGCACATGACCTGGCAGTTGATGGAGTGGTATCCCTTGTGGTTTATGTAGTGCCTACCATGCTCACCAGATGGTGACTTGATATGTATGTGCGTGCAGTCTATCTCACCCAGTACCTCCGGGTAGTGTGCCACATGATGGAAGAGACGCATATTGCTGGCCAACTCCTCCTGAGTTCAGGGGAAGTATATATGCTCAATGGCATGTGGTAACATGGCATCCAGGAACTGGTGTAGTACCCTGGATGCTGATGCCTGTGAGATCCCCATGATATCTCCAGCTGGCCTTTGAAAGGTACCTGTGGCTAGTATTCGCAAGCTTACACATACCTTCGTGTCCACTGAGATGGGTTCCCCTCTGTTGTTTCTGGATCTCAGGCGTGACCGGCACAGCTCAACTATTTGCTGTAAGATGTCCCTGTCCACCCTGTAACATTCTAGTATCTCCAGATCGTGTAGCTCCTGGTAGGTTACCCTTGGTCTGAACACTCTTCTCCTCCTCTGGGGCCTGTGGTGGTTGTCAGCATCATCCTCCACAACACCTTCAGTCTTTAACACATAGTGATGAATCACATCTATGGCAGCTCCCAACATGTACATTGTAAAAGTTCCCCATATGTTTACACCGATGGTGCAGTGTTTGGGAATACACAGGTGTGTGTGAGGTGCCTACACACTTTATACTATTGTGCTTTGAACACTGATGATGTCATAGGGTGTGTATGTACAATCGGAGCTACAGGGTATCTTATGTGTTTTACCACAGGTACTGCTATTGTGGTGCCTTTGGTGTTGAATTACATTTAGCTGCCGTGGATTACCTCTTGCCCTTCCCTTCACATTTCTTAACGTTTCCCCTCCCATTTTCTGGCATGCATCCAGCAGCCTGCTTTCTTTTGCACTTTCCAAAACCTGGCTTATCTTGCGAAATGTGTTCGATGGCTGATCTACTGCAGGCTTGCTTTGCTCTGCTATGACAGTTCTCTTTTCTTTGCAATCCGACACCTCCCCTATCCTGTTCTGCAGGTTGCTGCGAGCAGACTTGTTAGCTGCCGTCAATTGCCCACTGTGAGTTAATAGGTGTTAATTGCTTAGTTGTACTCCAATTACCCCACTGCGGCATTTCCTTATTCTCTTCCCCTAACCTTCTTGTTTGAGCTATGGTGTGTGGCGCATGCTTCTGCTTACCGGGTTTTGGGCATGTTTTCATCCACGTACACATGCGCTTTTGGGCACCATATGTGCTCTCAGCTAAACGATGCTATACCTACATCCCCATCCCTATCCTGCGGCTTTGCTTAGCAATGGGCAGGCCGGATTTGCATTGCTCCAATGTGCTTACAGCTACGGTGGCACACCCCACTGCTGATGTCATGTATACCTCCAAACCACTCCTAAGTGTTGTAGCGCTGCGCCGTATGGTATATCCTTAGTCCGGCGGGACGTTTGAGATTCACTATTACTTGCCTCATTTGCATAGCATTGACTACTAATTCATAGTTACCACGCCAAATACTGTCACAGACCCTTAGCAACCCTTGCAGCTTGGTTGTGGTGTACCATGCATACCATTGAGTATTATGGTGAAATCATGATTTGTATTACATTGCGATTTTATGACATTTATATATATTTTCCTTGTGTTCCCGTTTGTGCACACATGCAATGCGGTTGTACTTTGCGTTACTGTGGACATGACATTAAATGTTGTTTTTTAGGTGTTGTGCATCTTTTCTTATGCCATTGGCTGTATATTTAGCCTTTGGCATATGTTAACTTTGTAATACAAGAGTCTGGTCCACTTTCATAGCTCCGATGTTCTGTTTGGAAAAATGTAAACCTTTTTTTTGGTTTACATTTCTGTGGGCTTACGCTAAGCCTGCACCACTTAATGAATTGCTATGTACCTTCATTTGCATGGTGCAGTACTGCACATGGGGTGATTAGCATACCTGAGCCGAGGGCTGCACAGATCTGGCGTACGCTGGTAGTGCACGTGGAATTGGATTGTACCTGAATCGCTCGTCCATCATATTTGGCATTATACCGCCTACGCTACACCTGCGCCTGGCACAAGCTTCATGAATCCTGGGGAACTTATTTTTCTAGTTGCTATCACATCAGCTAGATGAGTATCTGAACTCCAGACCCTGCCTTCTAAACCTCCTTACTTGTTTTTTTCACAAGACAGGGTGTCATTGAGAACAAATCCTTCTTTTTGTATAAGGAAGCTTCTGAGTCCAACATAAACCAAGTCATTAATCTACCAGTTTTCTTTCCTAACTTTTCAAATAAAGGAGATTATGTCCTCCACCTTTTGGATGTGGACAGACAACTTTGTTTTTATCTCCATAGAACCAAAGACTTCAGGAAATCTGAACAGATGTTTATTTCTTTTTCTCCTAATAGATTGGGCAAACCAGTTCCAAGGTTACATTGGCCAAATGGTTAACTTAATGCATCTCCTTTGTGTATGGTAAGAAGGGTTTATCCTTGCCAAAGCCTCCTAGAGCTCATTCCATGTGGTCTGTGGCAGTTTCTTCAGCTTTTTGGTTAAGAGCTTCATTTGACAACATTTGTGTGGCTGTTACATGGAATAATTCTCACACCATTATTGCTCATTATAAATTAGATATGATTTCCAGGGACAGACTGGCCATTGGCTCTGCAGTACTCCATAGTATCCTTCCAGGAGAGTCACCCAGGGTTCTAATAGTTGGGGACTCTATCCCATCAGTTGAGGAATGAATGTAAAGGACAGCTTCAGATAAAAAGGTTGTGCACTTACCATAATGTTCCATCTATATTGTCCATTTTCATTCTTTCTCATCTTCCCACCCACCTGCCCACCTACTCCCATCCTTTGCTTTTGCAAAGATCTTAGAGCTATACTAGAACTTCTGTTCCTTATTTGAGCTCTAGCTTCCTTTTTCCTTTCCAACTTTCCTATTTGATATAATAGGGTCCATTTTATCTTAGGGGCAACAAACTCAATCTGGGGTATGTTAGGTTATGGCATTATGGTTAATGAGAGGAGGTTGAGAGTTCTTGGATCTGATGATCTGGTAGAAGCATCCGAGTTGGATCCAAGTCTCAGATCCAAGAAGAATGAAATGGACAACACAAATGAAATGTTACGGTAAGTACATAACTTTTTTTTTTTTTTTTTTTTAGTGTCCCTTTAGCTCTTGCACAGACTATGGGCACATGTCTGTTGCCCACAAGACAATTTAAACATAGCAGAAAATAATGCAATTCCTGTAACAAGAGTGTAGTATCAAACACAGTATTTAAACAAGTCAGTCTTTCTTCCAGAAGACAGATGCATTCAGAATTTCCCCCACTATATAGCAGGTTTAAGCTTCAATTTTCAGTGAGGGGGCTAGTTTTTCAACTATTAAAGTTCAATTGGCTGCCGTTTCTAATTTCCACCTGGGTGAGGATAACTCTACCTGTAGAAATAAGTGTCAGGCTTCCACTGACCAGCAAACAGAACCCCTTCTTTCATCAGACACATAAGTAGCAGAATATATCAGAGTTACAAATACTTCAGTTGAGACATATTTCAGCCAGTTGTATATTCAGAAGATTCCCCAGAAATTAGCACTCCTCATTTCGAACATAAAATCTGATTTTCAAGCTATCCAATGATAATCACTGCCCTCCAGCTACATTTTCAAAGTAGCTCATAACCTATTAGGAGCCCAGATGACAATTTATTAGTGAAATCATTATATACTTTGGCAGAAGTTGAAAAAAGCATTAAAAAATTCTTTCCACAGCTTGGGATACATTCCCACAGAAAATCAGAAGTGCCATTGCTGTATGATTTTTTAATTGCTAAATTGCTCAGGAATCACCACAAAATCATTTTCAGTGCACCTGCTTTGTGTCATCTAAATAATTAGTAATATTTAATACATTTAAAAGAAAAAAAATGGAAAACCTGGAACTACAAACAAATTTTAATAATACTTTGAGAAGTATAAAACACAGAACAAAAATAAAACGCAAGTGCCAAAATACACTTTCGCCATAAAGGCTTCATTAGGCAGAGACAAACAACCAAAGCTGAGTCAATTTACACTGACAGTAAATAAGTCACATGATGCTATTTAACTTGATTATGAAAAAGCCTTAAATAAGGCTTTAAAGTTACCACATCATTAATATCAGGGGTAATTTGAGCTCTGAATCTGAAATTTCATTTGAGTTCTTCATATTCAGTGAGGTATTTCATGCTGGCCCCTGTTAAAGGTACTGGTAGTGTTTTCAGAATTGCAAATATATTGTGTTCCGGGTAGAACATTGATCTCCATGGACCTTTTACGACTCAAGCCCAGGAGTGGTCTCTGGTTAAGTGACTTGCTTACAGTCACACAGTTAGGCAAAGGAAGCTGAGGAAATCGAACCTTGCACCACCAGAGCACAGGAAGTAGTTTAATAGTTCCTTAATTATGTAAGCCAACTGCAGGCGCATTTACTAAATTTGTTTTAATAGGTACCTTTATGTGATTCGTATACTTTCATAACATATGCAATGTTGTAAATGTTGCCACCTTTTTATACTGTTGTATATATTTTTGTGCCCTCAGTGAAGATCAATTTGATGCATCATCCGTGGTGGTGCAGCGATGGCGTTGTTGCCTCACAGCAAGAGGTTCTCCCGTTCAATTCTCGGCTGGAGTGCAGGGAGTGTCTTCTGTGTGGAGTCTGCATGTCCTCCCTGCAGTTGGGTGGGCGTTCAAAAGACATGCGTAATGGGCGTGCCTTCGTTGAAGGTTGAATGTCGAGCTGGCACCACAGCGTTCGTGAAAATCTACTGCCAATCATTAGCAGACCGGAGTTCCGCTGTGGGGACCCCTAACCGGGAAAAGCCGAAAGACACAACAAGTGAAGATCAATTTGATACTTACTACTGTAACTAAAACCTTTCATGTCAGTAAGAGTTAAAATTTTTCCCAAGGATTGTTTGTCCATGTTTTATGTGAAATTCTCAATTCCTTCACCTTGATTTCTAATGTCGCTGTTTCTTCCATCAATCTCAAGAATTCTTCCAGAGCAGGTTCTTGTGAAGACTTACACCTTCTAGTTATACATTTCCTTGCCACAGCTAGTATGGACCAAAGTAGGTATAGGTCTTTTTTATTCATTCCAATAGTATCATTAACATTTAAGAGGACTAAAGATTTGGCTAAAATAAAGGTATCTGTAAATATAGCTTGGAGAAAAATAATAATTTCTTCCCAGATTTTTTTATATTAATACAATCAAAAATATATGAGACCAATCAGCTTTACAGTTTAAAGAACATCTCCAACAAATGGATTTATCAACTGAATTGACATTAAAAATGAAGCCTAAATAATGTGTAACTTTATACTTTATTAATTGAATATTATACATTTTTGTTACTAATTTCATATATTTTATTAACTTTTTCCCTCCTTTGCTCAGGTCAGTTGTACACAGTGTATATAAAGGTTTAAAATACTTGTTTATTGATGATTGTATTGTTAAACATTATATTATTTGGAAAATAAAAAAATATTTGAAAAAAAAAAAAACTTTCATGTCATTGTTTACCTAACAGGCCTATGTCATACCTGAAAAGGTCTCTGGAGTAGTGTGCTTATCAAGTAACAAATATAAAAAAATAATAAAATAAAAGTAACCCTCAGTTCTAAGCAAAATTCATTGGACAAATGCTTCTTTTTTTCTAAGTAGAGTATGACTGCTTCCAGAAAGTCACTCACTCTTCTTTCCAAGTAGAAACGTTATAATTTTCCCTCTCACTGCAGCTACCTGCCTTAGTTTCCTCTAATGAATACCTCTGTGCTGCCTCATGCTCTGGAGGAAATTAACCCTTTCTGTTCCAACAGCTACTTAAGGATATCAGATCACACTAAATAAAGAAAATAATTATTAAAATACTTGAGCTACAGTCCAGCCCTCTGTACCATCTTTTTCACATGTGCTAACTCTAACCTTGCCCCAACCACAGTCGTATTACTTTCTTACAAAAAAATCTTTCCCTAACAGTACCAATACACACACACACACACACACACACACACACACACACACACACACACACACACACACACACACACACACACACACACACACACACACACACACACACACACACACACACACTTTATATAAACATACATGCAGAACACTAAATTTATCTGCCTTTCTAGTTCTTATTGTAACCCTGACCCACAAACACTCGAACAGACACTCTTGCCGTCAATACCAAAACTTTTGGTATAGCTTAAAGCTTCAGTGTTAGTAAAAAAAATTATCTTCATGCAAGCAAAACTCACACACCACAGGGAACATTGATGTTCACTGCATCAACATTACTGGCATTCAAACACAATGGCATTTATTCAAACTATACATCAGTTAACTTGGTCTATAAAAGTAGATTCAACAAAGTGAACTTTAACCGTATATATAAAGATAACAATAAAAAGAGTAATGGCCGTTTGAAACACTTCTCCGACGTTGCTTAGTAAGTGTAAAATGTTAATTTAGGAGAGCGGTAAGGCAGTTCATTCAATACAAAGGCAGTATTTGCTTAAGATCAATGCCAAAAGCTGCTGTTTACCAAATATGAGCCGACACTCACAATATATAGATAAATGTCTCGAGTCCACACTGTGGTCAATAAATCCAGTCTATAAACATAAATCCAGTATAAATTCCAAATTTCGGCAGTATTCACTTCACTATTCCACCATACCACCGGCTTTTCAGAAAAAAACGGATTGACCACGTAAATATATGAAAAATATAAACTGAGTTTTATTTAAACACAAGAAAAACGGCAAGTGCTTTCACCTGTAGGCTTCATCAGGCCATAAGTAATTAAACATTTAAATTATTTATATACCTTCTAGTACACCAATTAATCATGACATCACTTTCTAATTTTAATTACAATGCCAATGATTCAACAACTCTTAAACAATAAAACATTCCATCACGCAAATGAATATACTCAACGTGCCCCCATTCAAAAATGCATCCAGCTATAGATTTAACTTATATCATCTCTGTAAACACACACTCATAAAAAGCATGGTATGATACATATAAAAAAATATAAAATATATAAAAAATATATATGTCACAATATGCCCTCATACAAAAAATGCACTTTGCTGCATACTTAATTTATATCATCTTTATAAATAAATATTGATAAAAGTCATGATACGACGCATATGAAATATCAAATCTATATATATGTATATAACTAACATATATAGTGTAAAATGTAAAATATAATTTAATATACATAGTAAAAACTAACTAAAAAACTATTCAGTATACTACATATATCAACGCAATAATAATAATTATATATAACCATGCAAAATACTTTTTGTAACTCCAGCATAAATCATATATACTTGATGGTAATAAAATACGTTTAAAAATAACAGAAAATATATGATTGCACTGGTGATATAGTCCAATAATTTTTTTAGTATAGTGTATGTATGTGTCAAAATCAATATTTATTAATTTTTAGATTTCTAGCTCTTAATGCAGGTTTTATAGGAATTCTATCATTAATGCCTGGATACTTATGAGCCCTCAGTCTAATAATCCATTTACTCTCATGTTGTTCAGTTATATTACGTATGGGTCCTCTCCTAACCATGGGAACATTTACATATATCACCATGAATTTAAATTTGTGTTCCATTGAATTATTAATTACATGTTTTGCCAGAGCATTTTTATCAGATCTAATCCTAATATTATAATAATGTTCTCTAATTCTTTCCTTCAGCCTTCTATCAGTCTTGCCAACATAAAATGCTGGACAGGACTGACAGACTGCTAAATACACCACATGCATGGTCTCACAAGTTGCATTACAATTGAACTTGAAAATTTGTTGTGTTACAGGGTGTATAAAGCTTGCTGATTGGTCTATCATATGACAATAATTACATTTCCCACATGGTCGCGTATTCATAGTAACATCACTCATCCGTGATATAAAATCAGCTCTGTTAGAGCTGTAGAGCATTCTATATAAATTTAATTTGTTTTTATAAACAAATTTTGGTACATCTCCTACTATTTCTGAGATTCTTGGATCAACTAATATGAGGTCCTAATATTTCATATAGGCATTTTTAACCTCATCAACATCTTGTGGATAATAAATTGCAGCTACAGGCCAACTATTATTAAAGTTGTTCCTTATTTGTGCTATCTGCTTAGCACCTTGATCAGTAAAATATGGATATGCTCGTCCTTCTCTCAAAATCTCTATGTTAGCTAAACTTTCTTGTATTTCTTGAGGTTTATACGATCTTTCTAGGAACTGTCGTTCAAGTTGTATCATTTCTTCGTTAAATCCTTCTTGTGTGGAATTCAGCCTAGATGCCCGCATAGCCTGGCCTTTTACCACAATTTAAACACATAACCTGGATGCATACTAGATCTATGCAAATAAGTACTCCCATGACATGATGTTAAGTTGTCAAACTCGCCTTCATTCTTGCTGGATGGGTTCGGAGCCGATCCTCGGCTCCGACTCGGCACTTGCTAAGCTCGAGAGCTAATTTTACCAGCTCGAGGCAACCCTATATCCCATGATGCAAGGCGTGACTACCCCAGATCTCGTTTGCTGCTTCGCGAAGAGGTCTCCTTTTACCAGCTCAGGTAAAAATTTAGTATTTTGTACTAAAAGTCAGTCAGGAAAATTTTCCATTTTCCTTATTTCTTTTTCCTAACAGTTAGTGTTAACTAATATCTATTTATCTTGCCCTATATTACCTTTCTATTTTATATTAGGGATACCCTTTCCTCCCTTCAGGCCTTAAGCCTCCCTTCCATTATTTTTCTGTCAGGAAGTCTGTGTGTCTTAGTCAGTTTTTCCTCCTTTTTATTAGTTAACTGTTTGACTGGTGTGTGTGTGTGTTGCATACTATGTCAAAAGAAGTAAAGGTCTCAGGCTTCAAGAAGTGTGACTCGTGCTGTCAGAAAATGTCTCTGACAGACGGTCACACTTCTTGTGTGTACTGCCTGGGGCCTCTACACCTGCAGGACTCCTGTGCTATTTGTCACTCCTTCAGCCAGAGAGTTCTGCAGGAACGTAGGAACAAATTAATCCTACGTGGCTTGTTGAAGCCAGAGGGCTCCCCGCCCAAGTCTGGGTCGGGAAAGCCCTCTAAGCCACTTAAAGCCCAGGCTGTGGTTCCCAAGCCTTCGGCTCTGGCTCCGACTCCTTCGGAGTCGAGATCGGTTCCGGCTGGAGCCGATCTTTCTATCTCTGAGGAGGTGCTATTGGTGCCGGCTGGCTCCGATACTCTTGCACCGATGTCTATGTCGGCTCTGGCCGGAGCCGACGTATCTTTGTCCAGGTCTGGTGCCGATAAGCTGTCGTCTCCAACTGGAATCGAAGGGTCTTCGGCTCTGATGGTTCCTTCCAAGAAGAGATCTTGGTCCCCTTCCCTGGAGTCGATTCACTCGGCTCCGGGATCTCCTCTACTTTTGGAGCGGAGCCATCGGAGCCGATCTTCAAGGTCTTCCAGGCTGTCAGAGCATGACTTGGAGAGGGTGGTAAGTAGACTGCTGAAATCACAGGCACTGGTCCAGATGCTCCATAGCCCATCTCAGCAGACGACCGCTATCCCTCATCCCCCTGAAATTCCTCCTCCGACTCTTCTTCAGAGATCGGAGCCGGAGCTTCTCGGAACGTTGACCGTGGGTGCGCCAGAGCCGATACCTCCCCTGTCGGCTCCGTCGTTTTCAACTCCGATCTCCTCCATGAGACCTTCCTTGGAGGGATCCGGTCATCGGGTCTCCCTTGTCGGCTCCGAGGGGGCGAGTGGCATCGAACCCTTGTCCGACCCCGCTCTCCCTCTTGGAGCTTTGGCATTGGTGAGCTCGGCACCGACATCGGCCTTGGAGCCTTCTCTTTTGGTGGGACCGGGGATTCCTGTTTCTTCAGAGCGGGAGTCTTCTGGCCTCCCTGGGAGGGGAGCCTTTGAGGTGATGAGGAGTGTTCTAGCCCCGGAGCTGAGTCAACGGTCAATTCCATTAGCTCCTCCCTCTTCGGTGCCTGTCGATGTCTCTTCCCATTCTCTTGCTCCCGGACCTAGAGATCCATCACCCCAGGTTTCCCCATTGGGAAGAACTTCCTCTTCTGAGGTTTCTCCAGATCCTTCGGGAGAACCCCCACGTAAGAGGACGTGCAAGAGGAAGCACACTGACTCCCCCGAGTCTACAACATCAGATACCGACTTAGATGAGTCGGAGGGTTCCCCACGGTCCCCCTCTGAGGATGTCTCATTTTCAGACATCCTGGAACTCCTTAAGCAGAGGGGGAACTGGCCTTCCATTAACTCCTCCGAGGATGAGTCGGTATACCTGGAGGCTTTTGGATCTCGACCCTCCACCTCCTGGGTGTCTCCGCCTTTTGACCCGCTCATGGAAGTGGTGGCTCGAAAGGCCTGGGCGGCCCCGGATTCTGTGGAACCAGTTCCCAGGAGGCCTTCTAAATTCATCACGGCCCCTTCAGACAAACAGTTTCTCACCAAGAGTGTCCCTGTTGATGCCATGGTGGTGGCGGCGGCCACCAAGAAGGAACTTGCCGATCTTTCTGTACCTGTCCATCCTCCTAACAAGGACTCTAGGACCATGGATAGGTACGGTAAGTGGATGTTTTCTTCAGCGACCTTCACTATGCGCTCGCTGAACTATCTCTATCACTTTATCCGGCTTCAGAGAGATATTCTCAAGGAACTAGGTGAGGTAGTTCAGGATCCGTCAGCTGCTGGGGCTCAAGAAAAGATTGCCTCACAGTTCAGAATCCTAAATTCTATAACTAACTCCTCCATGCGGCTCATTTCTTATGCAGCCGATGGGGCGAGTAGAGCCGCAGGGACAGGAGTGGCACTTAGGCGTCAGTCCTGGATGCGGCTTTGTAATTTCACAGACCCCTTTAAGGCGTCCTTCACTAATACTCCCTTTGATGGTTTAGCTTTGTTCAGACCTCAGGTGAAGGACACATTGACCAGGTGTGAGCAAGATGGCAAGTCTCTTTCTGCCATTGGAGTCCATTTCTCCACCCCTTCAAGACCCTATCCCAAAGATCAGAAGGGAGGGAAAATGTGGTTCCGCAAATCTCAGGGAGTCACGCCGGATGCACGTGGTCAGTTTACCCCCAGAGGCAGAGGGGGTAATAACAATAGACGCCACCCTAGGGGCAGAGGGGGTCCGCAGAATCAGGGTAGCAGAGAGCCTCTCTCTAATAAACCCTTCCAGCATCCCTGAGGTGTTGCCCGACTGTCCACCCTTGGAGGCAGTCGGGGGAAGATTGTCGCTGTACTCAACAGCCTGGCGTTCCCTTTCTCAAGACAAATGGGTACAGTCGATCATATCCGAGGGTTACAATATCCCTTTCATGGAATATCCTATTCCTCATCAATCCCTCCTGGACGTTTCACCCGGTCTCAGGGAGTTGGCAAAACTGGAGGTATCAAAGCTCCTAGCAAAAAGAGCCATCCAACTAGTGCCAGCAGACCAAGTAGGATCCGGAATCTACTCAAGATTCTTTTTGGTTCCCAAAAAAACGGGAGATTGGAGACCAATTTTAGACCTCAGCAAACTAAACAAGTTTGTCAAAAAGGCAAGGTTCCGGATGGTCATGCTTCAGTCCATTCTACCCTTTTTGGGCAAGGACAACTGGATGTGCTCAATAGACCTTCAGGATGCGTACTATCATATAAAAATTCACAGGCGCTCCAGAAGGTTTCTCTGCTTTCGGCTTTCAATTCAGAGCCCTGCCCTTTGGTCTCACTACAGCCCCAGAGTGTTTACCAAATGTATGGCAGTGGTCACGGCTCACCTGAGACGTCAAGGATTCCAGGTGTTTCCGTATCTAGATGACTGGCTCCTCTCTGCCACCACCAGGCATCAACTTCTCAAGGCCAGAGACTACACTCTTCACACCTGCAACCAATTGGGGATTTCTATAAACTTCGAAAAATCTTCACTGTCGCCTTGCCAATCTATTACCTTTATAGGCACAGAATTAGACACTGTCGGGATGTCAGCAAGACTCACAAACCAAAGAATTCTGGACATCCAAAAGTATGTTCGGATCATATTGCTCAGCAAAAAGATCAGAGCCAGATTTGTCCTGAAGGTGCTAGGTCTTATAGCTGTGGCCATCGTACTGCTTCCTTTAGCTTGCTTCCACATACATCTTCTGCAGTGGAAGTTGTTCACCCAGTGGTCCTTCCAGCAGTTCCCCATGCGACACGAGATCTTCATGATGCAATCGTGCAAGAGTCACCTAACCTGGTGGATGTCTTCTCTGCAACTCCATCAGGGCTGACTATTTGTTCCCCTACTCCTGGTTGCCACAGTCACTTTGGATGCCTCTCTGATCGGGTGGGGGGGGGGGGCATTGTCAGGGCAGGATGGTCCATGGGACTTGGCAACCCATAGAATACCATCTGCACATAAATGTCCTAGAGATGAGAGCAGTGCTTTTAACGTTGCAAGCCCTCAGCGACTTTCTTCCTTTAGGGACTATTGCAGTTCAGACAGACAACATGTCCGTAGTCTGGTATATCAACAAACAGGGCGGGACCAGGTCCTATCCACTGTGTCCAGAAGCTCTCAGACTTTGGCAATGGGCAATCTCCCTCATCGGTTTCTGATAGCAATGCATATCCCCGGGAAATCCAACCTCTTAGCGGACAGGCTGAGCAGAGCTATTCTCATGCCGCACGAGTGGTCTCTCAAACAATCAGTAATGGACGAAATATTTCAGAAGTGGGGCATCCCTTGCTGCGATCTTTTTGCTACACCCCAAAACAGCAAATGCCCAGACTTCTTCTCCCTCTTTCCACTACCAGGCCATCCCCCCAGAGACGCTCTAACCCAGGATTGGCCCCGGGGACTTCTTTATGCCTTTCCTCCATTCTCGCTGATACCTCAAGTGATTCAGAAAGCTACCGTATTGAGAGCCAAGTTGATTCTCATTGCCCCTTACTGGCCTCAACAAATTTGGTTTCCGTCCCTGCATCATCATCTCTTGGTTCAGCCTTGGCATCTGGATCCAGTTCCAGATCTTCTGACCCACCATTCGGGTCATCTGCACCAGGCCATTCATTCTCTCAACCTCACTGCTTGGTTGCTCCACTTCCTTCCTTAGCCAGGCTCCCTATGATTTCTAATCCCGTGCGGGATATCATAGTAGCTTCTCTAAAGTCCTCTACCAGAAGGATTTATGCTAGTAAATGGCAGCGTTTTTCCTTCTGGGCAAAGTCCAGGGACATAGATCCCTTTACTGCTCCAGTGCAGTCAGTCTTGGACTTCCTAGCTGAGATTTTTCAATCGGGTTCTTCTTCTTCTACAGTTAAGGTCCAGTTGGCAGCAATCTCAAATTTTCATGTTGGCTTAGCGGATCAAACATAATGTCTCACAAGCTTTGCAAAGCTTTTCTTAGAGGGATCTTTCTCCTGAAACCTCCAATCAAAGATCCCCCTCCGCAATGGGACCTGAATTTAATGCTGGCATCCTTGATTCTACCCCCCTTTGAAATGGCTGCTACATGCACATTAAAATTTCTTTCCTGGAAGACAATTTTTCTGGTTGCTGTTACTTCAGCCAGGAGGGTGTCTGAACTTCATGCTCTCTGTGTCCATCCCCCATACTTGGTTTTCCACAAAGATAGAGTATCTTTAAGAACTAATCCATCTTTTTTGCCCAAGGTTGCTTCCCAGACGAATATTAACCAATCTATTGATTTGCC
Source organism: Protopterus annectens (assembly GCF_019279795.1). NCBI lineage: Eukaryota > Metazoa > Chordata > Ceratodontiformes > Protopteridae > Protopterus > Protopterus annectens. The sequence goes on along the minus strand of NC_056728.1, from coordinate 1,977,618,690 downwards.
AGTTTTTTTCCCTAATTATTCTGACAAAGCTGAGCAGAAACTTCACTGTTTGGATGTCCATCGCCAACTTAGATATTACTTGGACAGAACTAAACAATTCAGAAAATCTGATCAACTTTTTCTTTCTTATGCAGAAAACAGGAAGGGTCTGCCGGTCTCCAAGGTGACCTTATCCAGATGGCTGTCTTCTACCATTTCTCATGTTTATCTCCTTAGGGGCAAGCAACTGCCCTCGAAACCAAACGCACATTCTACCAGACGCCTATCCACTTCTACAGCTTTTCAGGATAGGCTGCCTATTGACACCATTTGTGCGGCAGCCACTTGGGCCACTCCTCACACCTTTGTCTCTTATTACAAATTGGACTTGGCCTCCAGAGACAGGGCTAGGTTTGGTTCCACAGTTCTCAAGAGTCTGTTCCATTGAGCCACCCAGGATAGAGGTGCTAGGGACGCGGTCCCATCCAGCAAGAATGAAGGCGAGTTTGACAACTTAACATTAAGAAGTTATGTACCTACCATAACGTTCCATGTTAGTTGTCTTCTCTCGCCTTCTTTCTTGCGTCCCTCCCTCCTTCCCCCTAGCCTGGACAGACCTTGAAATTGTACTCTTCTCTGGGTACGATCCCTTCCTTCTATGGGGCCCAGTAGGAAGTGTCACTAGTATCTAGTGGTTATTTTCTTGGTTTCTTTCTATATTTAGTTCCTCTTCTTCCTTTCTGGGAAGAAGGGTACTGGCAGGGTTATTTCTATAGCTACCAAACGAGATCTGGGGTAGTCACGCCTTGCATCATGGGATATAGGGTTGCCTCGAGCTGGTAAAATTAGCTCTCGAGCTTAGCAAGTGCCGAGTCGGAGCCGAGGATCGGCTCCGAACCCATCCAGCAAGAAAGAAGGTGAGAGAAGACAACTAACATGGAACGTTATGATAGGTACATAACTTCTTATTTTTCTATGCACCCCAGTATTAATATAACCATCAATAATTTTTTCCACATAAACATCCAAGTAAGACACAAAGTTCTGTGATGCAGTCACAGTAAACTTTAAATAAGATGTTAATGAATTGATTTCTTGTACAAAAAAATTTAAATGTTTTTCGTTAGATTTCCAAATTAGAAAAAGATCATCTACAAAATGAACATAAAATCCTACATACTCCTTGTAAGATTCTGGCGTAAACAATAATCTGTTTTCCCAGTCTGCCATCACTAGGTTGGTGTAGCTATTGGCACTTGAAGTGCCCATAGCTACGCCATCCCATTGAATATAAATCTTATGGTTGAAAGTAAAAATATCATGGTCCAATACTATTCCCATAAGGGTACATAAAGTTTCTATTTGAGAAGGAGTATAATGTGGTGCCAGGCATCTGCATATATATGCTGCATAAATAAGAATTGCTTAGTATCTTTTAATAATGACTTTTGTAAAGTGGATAACCCTAGAATACCGTGTATACAAGGGGTCCCAAAAATACATAAGAATCCGACCTCACCACCCATGAGTCCTATTGTAGCAGGTAGGGGTTGGATAACGGAACCCCTATCAATATACATAGAGTCTAAATTGAAAGTGATAGTAGAAAGCTATGCATATATATTAAAAGATACTAAGCAATTCTTATTTATGCTGTATGAATATACGGAAGTAGAAAAAGTAATACCCGAATACTGGTTAGTTACACTAGATGTAACTTCACTATTTACCAGTATTCCGAACCAACAAGGTATTGAGTGTATACGTAGATGCCTGGCACCACATTATACTCCTTCTCAAATAGAAACTTTATGTACCCTTATGGGAATAGTATTGGACCATAATATTTTTACTTTCAACCATAAGATTTATATTCAACGGGATGGCGTAGCTATGGGCACTTCATGTGCCAATAGCTACGCCAACCTAGTGATGGCAGACTGGGAAAACAGATTATTGTTTACGCTAGAATCTTACAAGGAGTATGTAAGATTTTATGTTCATTTTGTAGATGATCTTTTTCTAATTTGGAAATCTAACGAAAAACCTTTAATTTTTTTTGTACAAGAAATCAATTCATTAACATCTTATTTAAAGTTTACTGTGACTGCATCACAGAACTTTGTGTCTTACTTAGATGTTTATGTGGAAAAAGTTCTTGATGGTTATATTAATACTGGGGTGCATAGAAAAACATGTCATAGGAGTACTTATTTGCATAGATCTAGTATGCATCCAGGTTATGTGTTTAAAAATGTGGTAAAAGGCCAGGCTATGTGGGCATCTAGGCTGAATTCCACACAAGAAGGATTTAACGAAGAAATGATACAACTTGAACGGCAGTTCCTAGAAAGATCATATAAACCTCAATAAATACAAGAAAGTTTAGCTAACATAGAGATTTTGAGAGAAGGACAAGCATATCCATATTTTGCTGATCAAAGCAAAGGTGCTAAGCAGATAGCACAAATAAGGAACAATTTTAATAATAGTTGGCCTATAGCTGCAATTTATTATACACAAGATGTTGTTGAGGTTAAAAATGCCTATATGAAATATTGGGACCTCCTATTAGTTGATCCAAGAATCTCAGAAATAGTAGGAGATGTACCAAAATTTGTTTATAAAAACAAATTAAATTTATATAGAATGCTCTGCAGCTCTAACAGAGTTGATTTTATATCACGGATGAGTGATGTTACTATGAATACGCGACCATGTGGGAAATGTAATTATTGTCATATGATAGACCAATCAGCAAGCTTTATACACCCTGTAACACAACAAATTTTCAAGTTCAATTGTAATGCAACCTGTGAGACCATGCATGTGGTGTATTTAGCAGTCTGTCAGTCCTGTCCAGCATTTTATGTTGGCAAGACTGATAGAAGACTGAAGGAAAGAATTAGAGAGCATTATTATAATATTAGGATTAGATCTGATAAAAATGCTCTGGCAAAACATGTAATTAATAATTCAATGGAACACAAATTTAAATTCATGGTGATATATGTAAATATTCCCACAGTTAGGAGAGGACCCATATGTAATACAACTGAACAACATGAGAGTAAATGGATTATTAGACTGAGGGCTCATAAGGATCCAGGCATTAATGATAGAATTCCTATAAAACCTGCATTAAGAGCTAGAAATCTAAAAATTAATAAATATTAATTTTGACACATACATACACTATACTAAAAAATTTATTGGACTATATCACCAGTGAAATCATATATTTTCTGTTATTTTTAAACATATTTTATTACCATCAAGTATATATGATTTATGCTGGAGTTACAAAAAGTATTTTGCATGGTTATATATAATTATTATTATTGCGTTGATATATGTAGTGTACTGAATAGTTTTTTAGTTAGTTTTTACTAGTATATTAAATTATATTTTATATTTTACACTATATATGTTAGTTATATATATATATATATATATATATATATATATATATATATATATATTTATTTATTTATTTTTATTTATTTAACATTTGTTGACCGGGAATGTCCGAATAGGTTCCACAGAGCCTGTTTTCAGCGGAGGCCCAGGGAGAAACGCTCCAGATGCATGTCTTTGGAATGTGGGAGGAAACCGGAGTACCCAGAGGAAACCCACGTGAACACAGGGAGAACATGCAAACTCCACACAGAAGGCACCCCAGCTGAGAATCGAACCGGAGAACCTCTTGCTGTGAGGTGATAACGTTATATAAATATATAGATTTGATATTTCATATGCATCGTATCATGACTTTTATCAGTATTTATTTATAAAGATGATATAAATTAAGTATGCAGCAAAGTGCATTTTTTGTATGAGGACATATTGTGACATATATTTTTTTATATATTTTATATTTTTTATATGTATCATACCATGCTTTTTATGAGTGTGTATTTACAGAGATGATATAAGTTAAATGTATAGCTGGATGCATTTTTGAATGGGGGCACATTGAGTATATTAATTTGCGTGATGGAATGTTTTATTGTTTAAGCGTTGTTGAATCATTGGCATTGTAATTAAAATTAGGAAGTGATGTCATGATTAATTGGTGTACTAGAAGGTATGTAAATAATTTAAATGTTTAATTACTTATGGCCTGATGAAGCCTACGGGTGAAATTGCTTGCCGTTTTTCTTGTGTTTAAATAAAACTCAGTTTATATTTTTCATATATTTACGTGGTCGATCCATTTTTTTCTGAAAAGCCGGTGGTATGGTGGAATGGTGAAGTGAATACTGCCGAAATTTGGAATTTATACTGGATTTATGTTTATAGACTGGATTTATTGACCACAGTGTGGACTCGAGACATTTATCTATATATTGTGAGTGTTGGCTCACATTTGGTAAACAGCAGCTTTTGGCATTGATCTTAAGCAAATACTGCCTTTGTATTGAATGAACTGCCTTACCGCTCTCCTAAATTAACATTTTACACATATATATATATAAAGATATATACATATAGATGATACAGAAATAGATATAGATATTGATATAAATATACATATATCTGATAGAAACCAGCATTAGTATTCACAGGGATGAAAACTGCTGTCAAAAAATGGCTAGACCAATGCAGCTCAGCTGGTGAGCAAAACAAGTGATTTCATGTCATTTTCATTCATTCCTCATCTGGTGGGATTTCAGATTTCAGTCAGCCACTTATTCCAGATCCTCGAATCCAAACTCTCAAGCTCCTCCCTTCACCCATAATGCCCCCACCAGCCTAACATACCTCAGATCTCGTTTGCTGCTATATCGCTACAGATGTGGATTCTCTCACTCTCAAGCTATTTGTGTTTTTCAGGGTAAAACCGTGAGTCTTTTCAACTTTTTCCTTCAGTAGGTATCCTCTGAATTACTTTCACTTTCCTCCCTTTATTCCAATGAATTATTTTCCTTAAGTTGAGCCCTCCTTCTTCTGTGACTTTTGCTGAGACCTTGGTATTTCCTTCCAGTACCATTGTTGGTAGTTTGGCTTTCTTCTCCATGTCCTCTTCCTTCCCATTCTATGGTACCTTTGACTACAATCGTTGTAGTTTTTTCCTTGCCTTTTCTTATTAAAAAAAGTAATATATAATTTTACTTACTTATTGTTATTTTCCTTTTGGGCCTTCCCCCTTATAGGACTAGCATGCAAGGATGTTTGACAAACCTACTGGCTTCAAGAAGTGCATCTCGTGTAGGCACAAAATACCTAATTCAGATACTCATGGGAATGTATCTAATGCTTGGGTCCTACCCATTTAGATATAGATTATACCATTTGTGCCAGCTTCAACAGCAGGGCACTCATGGATAGACACAACAAATTAGTTTTGAAGGGTCTTCTTCTTCTTTTTCTTCTATTTCTCCCTCTAACAAATCTGACAAAGGAAGCCTGACTCAGCTCCCAAAGACAAAGGGTCTAGAAAGAGATCTCCGGATCCTACAACAGCTTCACCTCCATCTTCAGGACCACCTTCAAAAATATTTAAAAAATGGTGCCCGACAACTACAGGTCCTACTGCTTCTAATACAAAATTACCTCAGATCCAGTCACCTCTTCGTTCATCAGATCTGAAACCTTCTCAACTCCCTTCCTCATTTTTGCAAGAATCTCCACATAAGCACTCAAGGCCACCATCCACTAGCTCCTCACTCAGGTCTTCCAGGAGTTTTTCTGAGGCTGAAGTGGATAGGATGATGAGGAAACTCCTCAGTGCTCAGATCAGATGAGGATAATTCTGGCTCTGTCTCCCACTGGATCCGTGAGCCTGCCAGTGACTAGTCCTTTAGTTTCTCCTTCTCTTATCTAACCTGTGGTTTTGGAGCACTTGGATCTGAGATCCCTTGGGGTGTCCTCATCGGATCCTTAGACAGTACTTTTTTGACTCCAGTTGTTTCCGAGCCATCCAGCATCGAGCCTTTCAGAGCAGGAAAACTCTTAGAGCTGAAGCATTGGCGCTTAATCTGGAGGACCGGGGGTCAACTTTGAAATTGTTCGAGCTGTCCCTTTCCCTCAGAGCTTTGGCTCTGGAAAGCTCAGGTCCAACTTCACCCTTAGGTGGAGGGCTTACAGGAATTAAGCGGTCGACAGTCCAGGAAATGTTGACTTTGTTACCTCTGTCTTTGGTCTCCCCTATGCACTCTGCATTCAAGATTGTGGAGAGGGTTTTCTCTTTACCTAGAGAAAGGGCATCCCTATCCCCTCAGATCATATCACTCTACCACCTTCAGGTCTTTGCTTTGAGCCTCGATCTTCAATTCCACTGGGACAGCCAGCTCATTGAAGTCTTCAGTCAGTCCCTCAGAACTCACCTATTAATTCCTGATACCTCACTAGACCATCCATCTGATGAAATCTCTTGGATGAGAATGTGTAAATGGATACTTTTGGATTCCCCTCAGGAATCTCACTGAGAACTCCCTATTTCAATGTATGGGAAGGGTCCTCCAGATCTCCTCCTGAAGATGTCTCCTTTGGAGACATTCTTGAACTATTAAAGCAAAAAGATCTTTGGTCTTCTAACAATCCATCCTAAGAGGAGTCTGTGTTCCTGGAAGCTTTCTATTCTGGTCCAGCTACATCTTGGGTGACCTCTCTGGATGATGAACTTATAGACCTCATCTCATGCCAGGAGTGGAAGGAACCAGATACTGTGGAGTCCATCCCTAAGTGCCCAGACAAATTCTTAGCCCGTCCAAAGGGCATATCACACTGGAACAAGGGGAGGTCCCAGTTGGCATCATAGTTGTGGCAGCAGCCACAAAGAAAGCACTTGTAGAACAGAGCTCTTAAGCCCATCTCCCTAACAGGGAATCTAGGGCATTGGACAGATTTTGTAAGCACATTTATGCTTCAGTGACCTTTGCTCTGCGGTCATTGAATTACTTGGCTTCATGAGATTTCAAAGAGATTTGACTAAGAAGCTCTCCAAATCTCTTTCTGGGTTCATATCTGTGGAGGACCAAAATAAAGTCTCTTTGCAATTGGCTACCCTTCAATCTATAACACATCTATGAGTCTGATTTCCCGTGCTGCAGAAAGTACTTCATGGGGTGGTGGGTTCACGCATAGGAGACATACCTGGGTATGCCTATGCAAATTTCAAAGGTTTATAGGTGTCTACTAGGCTAATGACCACAAGGGCCTTTTTAAGCCTAGCCATGCATCCCAAATCTCTGACAAGTTCTGATACCCTTGATACCCTTGATAAATGTAAGCATGGGCCTGGGAGATGAACCATTTACAGATTAGCTCTGTCCATTAGAGACATAGGTGCCAAAACAGGGATGAATTTCCAGTTTCCCATCCAGTTGTCCAAGTTGCACTTGAATTTGGTTAGGGAGGAACTCTGCTTCACCTATTTCTCCAGCAGGACCTATTTATATCACAGGCAAGGTTTAAGTCTTTAGAACAGGTAATTCTAGTGCTGTTTATTTTGTGGATATGCAGGAGGTCCATCAGAGTGGGGTCTGGCAATGCCCTGTATGCCAGGCATAGATTTCCCTTCAAAAGCCTATAGGAGACAGAATACAGATAGGGCATTGAGGCGGTCTGCATAGGACATATTACTTACTCCCTGTATTCATTTAGAGAGGAACCTCTGTGGACATTCCAGTTGTTGGATATGGCTGGTTAGGCACATACCAAAGGGGTCATTGTACTCAATGATAGGTCTGATGAATGCTGAATACAGTGGAACAATGACTTCCTTGGACTTAGATGCCATACCTTTGTTTAAAAGTTGTGCAACATAGAATTATTTCCTCACCACTGTAGACACATGATGATCAAAGGCTAGATTACTGTCTATGTGTGTCCCTAAGTCCTTGACTACTGGGTCAACTCTAAGGGGTGTGTTGTCAATATGACAGTTACCAGAGATGGATGACTTCCCAAAGGATACCATTATGCATTCCTTGGCATTTAGTTTTAGTCCATTGCTCTGACATCAGTTGTTGGTCTGTGTCAGCACCTCTTGGAGAACATTTGTGTCAGTGTGAGATTCAATGACAACTCCTAATTTGCAATCATCTGCAAATTTAGTCAGACAGAGACCACTGACATTGGCTTTGACTTCTGAAAAGTAAATGCCAAAAAGGAGTGGTCCAAGAACTGATCCCTGAGGGACTCCACTGTGATTGGCCTCTTTGTAGAGGTAGACTCCCCAGTTCTAACTTCCTGGGTCCTGTCTGTCAGTCAATTGTCTATCCACTGGATGACATACAGGTTCATACCTTACCGCTTGAGTTTATCAACAATACCCAAGTGGGGTGTTGTGTCATATGCCTTGGCCAGGTCAAGGTAGGCAGTGTGAACAACTTTACCCTCATCCATTGCTTTGCTGACCTTCTCGAAGAAGTCCACCAGGTTGAGTGGGCATGATCTGCCCTTGACAAAACCAAAATGGGTTGGGTCCAGTGTCAGGAGGTTTACTATATCCCTATTGATCATCTCCATGATAATTCTTTCCATGGCTTTACATATCAGACTAGTGAGACTTATGGGTCTGTAGATGGCCCACGTTTGTGCAGAGGGATGATTGCTGCCTTTCTCTATTCATGAGGCATGAAGCCTGTTTGGAGGCTACAGTTAAATAGTAATTCCAGATGCCCTGATAGGTTGTGTTTCATGCTATTTAGAAGGCATCATGGGATATTTTCTGGGCCCATTGATGGAGTGTTCTTGGTCTTAGAGAGAGCATTAAGGACCTCTTCCCTAGTGATAGTAGGGGGGAGTTATATTTGATGATATTTCCTGAGAGAAGATTTGGGGGGAGGGGTAAAGTTGGAGCTGAATTTATCAGCCAGGAGGTTTGCTACATCTTCTGGCTCAGTATAGGTGGCTCAATTTACAATACACTCTGCACACAATTGTGCATTGCCTTTGAGGTTGCAGACATGGCTAACGAATGCTTTGTGGTTGTCCTTGGCCTAGGAGGCCAAACTTACCTCAAATTTGGCTTTGGTAGACTTTATTTGTCCTCTAAGTTGTTTGTTTAGTTTGATGAGAGTGCTTTTATCCTGTTGGGTGATGCACCTCCTAATTTTTGCCATGATTTTCTTCCTCCTTTTATACAGCCGACTGATACTGTGATTCCACCATGGCCTCAAGTTTTCATTCATCAGTGCAACGTTTGATGGATCTTCCTTGAAAGTGACAGAAACACTCACCAAAAGTGATCAAAGACCTTGTCTGCTGTAGGGATACATTTTTCTACCCTTCAAGGACCTTTTGCCTGGAATCAGTGAGGTGGTAGAAAGATGTGGTTCCATAGATCCCAGGGTCCTTTCCAAGACTCATGAGGAGATAGTTTTCTCAGAGGCACAGGGGAAACTCTAATGGAAGACACTACCCCCTGGCAGAAGTGGCCTGCAGAACCAGGATTTGCAGGATTCCTTCTCAGACAAACCGTACCAGCACTCCTTTAAGGTGGCCTGACTGTTGCTCTCTGGAGGAAGTCAGGGGAAATTTGTCTGTGCACCGAAAAGGCTGGGCATCCATCAAAAAAGATTCCTGGATGCAGAGAATTATATTCAGAGGTAATATCTTACCATTTTCTCAAATTCCCTCTACTAAAAATAAAAAGAATCCCTGATGTTCCACACAGTCAGAGGGAGATGGCTGCATTAGAAATAGAAAAGCTGCTCAGAAAAAGAGTCATCCAGGAGGTCCCCCCAGACCAGATAGGATCCAGAATTTACTCAAGATTCTTCTTAGTGCCAAAGAAGACAGGGTACTTGAGACCCACCCTGGATCTCTGCAGGTTAAGCCAATACATGAAATATTCCAGGTTCCGGATGGTCATGGTTCTGTCCATTTTACCTGTGCTGCGAAAGGATAATTGGATGTGCTCAATAGATCTTCAGGATGCACACTATCACATCACAGTGAGCAGGCACTCCAGGAGATATATGCATTTTTGTCTGGGAGCCAGTCTTTACCAGTTCAGAGCACTGCCCTTTGGTCTTACCACAGCCTACAGGGTGTTCACCAGATACATGGCAGAGGTAGCAACTCACCTGAGAATGCTGGGATTCAGAGTATTTCTGTACCTAGATGACTGTCTGCTAACTACCCCATCCAGGAATCTATTTCTACAGGCAAGTGACTACTTGCCGCAGTTGTGCCTTCATCTAGGCATCACAGTCAATTACAGCAAGTCTCAACTCACACCCACTCAGAGTCTGGAGTTCATAGCTGCTCATCTAAACATGGTCACACAGATAGCCTCTCTTCCACCTACATGAATTTAGAGACTTAGATCCCAGGTCATGAAAGTGATCTTATACACTTTTCTGCCAGCACATCTAATCTTACAGGCCTTGGGGGACATGGCAAAATCTATCACCCTACTTCCTTTAATAAGGTTTCACATACGGATTCTGCAATGGACTCAATTGGTACAGTTGGCTGTTCTTCAGCTGCTTTTATCTACTCCATCAAGATCGCTCAGTTTTGCAAAAAATATCTTCTTTGGTGGCGTCACTCAAACACAGTTTTTCTAGGCTGTCCATTTATTCTTCCCCTTCCCATGGTCACAGTGACCATGGATGCCTCCCAGCTGGGGTTGGAGGCACTACTTGGGAAGGACAGTTCAAGGTATGTGGTCCCCAGAACAGGCCAAGATGCACATCACTATTCTGGAAATGAGAGCAGTCCTCTTGGTGTTGCAGGCCTTTCAAGATATTCTCCTTTCTGGGATGGTTGCTGTTAGTATGGACAATATGTCTGATACATCAACAAACAGAAGAACAATATCTTACCCACTACATTGAGAAGCACTGAAAGTATGGCAATGGGCGATCTCTTTTGGCCGCTGTCTCTTAGCAATTCACATACCAGAGAAAGTCAACATGATTGCAGACAAACTAAGCAGGTCCTTTCTGATGCATAACAAATGCTCTCTCAATGTCAAAGAAGTGGAGAGAATTTCCATTGATGGAACCAGCCTTGCTGTGACCTTTTCATTTCTCCCCTCAACAGTAAGTGCAGCAAGTTCTTTGCCCTGATCCTTCCAACAGGGGAGTCACTGAGGGATGCTCTTGTCCATGATTGCCCCCCCCCCCAGGCTTCTCTATGCTTATCCCCTGTTACTTCTCATCCCCAAATTTCCACAGAAAGCATATGGGTTGAAGAGCATAGTTATCCTCATTGCACTTTTTTTAGCCTTGTCAAATTTGGTTTTCCTTCATCTGGCTCCATCTTTTACATCCGCCCTGGATACTGGATCCCAATCTAGACCTCATGTCTCATCTGACAGGGATGACTCATCCAGACATAGCAGGCCTCAAACTGACTGCATGGTTTCTCAAGTTCCACTGGTTGCTAGACAGCCCAGGCTTTCCTCCCCAGTCTGTCATATTTTTTTATCTTCTCAAAAAGCTTCTACTAGAAAGATCTGCTAAAGTAAATGGAAGAGTTTTGTGTTCTGGCCCTTAATAGAGATCTGGATCCCTTTTCTTGCCACTATACCAGCTGTACTTGACTTTTTAGTTTCTAGCTTCAATTTTCAATGAAGGGGCTAGATTTTCATCTATTAAGGTCCAGTTGCATGTCATTTCAAACTTCCATTTGGGTGAAAATAATTCATCTGATGCTATCCTTGCCATTACTCAACATGAATGGGTCTTGGATCCGACCTCATATCCGAGCCGGCAAATGATGGACAGATCCTGAGCTCAAGCTCCTCCCCTTCACATAATCCCCTGCTGACCGGTAACCCTCAGATCTCATTTGCCACGGAAATGCTAAGTACATCATTCCAGTAGCTCAAACTTCCAGGTGCAGATACGTGTTTTCTTTAGAGGTTTTCTTTTCCTTTTTAAGTAATTAAGTCTTCTTTAGTCTCTTTTAGCCTTTTTAGAGTAGCTAGTTCTCAGTTTCTTCCCCTGCCGGTACTTTTATCTACTTTGTGTGTCGGGTTTCCACCCTTTTTCCCATGGGCCCTTCCCCCCATAGCTAGTTATTTAAAATAAAAAAAGTAGTTGTTTACCCTTTCTTTATTTTGTTCCTTCTAATTTAGTCTAAAGCTTTTTCCCTTCTTAGTGGAGTGTGTGAGTGTTGTGTGTGTGTTCTGCCTGGTCAGTGTGTGTGTACCTTAGGCAATATGTCAGATAAGCCCTCTGGCTTTAAAAGATGCTCCTCATGCGGTCAGAAGATGCCTCATTCCAACTCACACGAGGAGTCTGTTTATTGTTTAAGAGAACCCCATCTCGACACTGAGCAACGTCTGTGCCGGATTCAATCCAAGTGCTCTCATGGAGTGAAGAAACAAGTTGCTTTTGAAAGGGTTAGCTAAGGGTGTTTCTTTTGTCTTGGGCTTTTCCTCTTCAGCTTCCCAGGATCCTAAGAAGAGGTCCTTACCTCCTTCTAAGGGATCTCCTTCAAAAAAGCTGAGGCTCTCGGATTGCAGATCCACGGATCCAAGTCCAGCCCCTTTGACTTTGGATCCGGGCTCTTCCACTCCGAGGGCCTCAGATCAATCTCTCAGATCCAAAGCCTTGACACTTGAGAAGCCTTCGGATCTGACTAGATGCAAGCCTTCTATGGATCTGACCCGGTCGTCGGATCCATCTTGTGTACCAGTTAGAGAGTTGGATTCTCCCAGAGCTTTGAATCCTATTGTTATCTCGGATCCAATAGTCATTGGTAGCCCCCCTCCAGATTTATGTCAGTGGATCCAATGTACCAGAGTAGGTCCCCCTGTAGGGATCATAGGACATTGTCTAGATCTCCAGCTAAATTGGGACATTCCTCCATATTGTCCAAGTCTTCCAGAAGTTTACTACCCACAGATATGGACAGGATGATGAGGAGTTTCCTCAAGGCCCAGATCAAGCTAGGCTTGTTACCGTCCCCTGCTCAGTTGCCTGGGGTGTCCTTCTCCACCCATGGGACTTCACTCTCCTCTTCCAACCCATCAAGGTTTGGAACACCAGGATCAGGGCATTCATTGTGAGAGGCCAAAGGTCTCTGGTATTCCTCCCTTCCTGACTCTGTCAGGGTCCCTAGTGGGTAATGTTCTGCTGCCCTCAGAACAGTCTGCGCCTTGGTCTGTGAGGTTGGCATTGGCTCCCTGGGGGTGGGTATGGGCCCAGAATTTTCAGACCATTCCCCTCCCTTAGGGGAGTCAGTGCTGGACAGCTCAGAGCTGATATCATCTGGAGGCGTTGGTGCTGCATCAGAGGGGGCCATTTCGGCCTTCCAGGCAGTAGAGAAGGTGTTCTCCA
>NC_056728.1:1977521518-1977604964 GCF_019279795.1 Protopterus annectens | reverse complement strand
TAACATATTACAAACCCAACGTTTTAATAAAAATACAAATACAAAAAAGCTTAAAGACCTACTGTAACTAATGGAAACCATGGGTAAAAACGTGATAAAATTCACATAAAGTGCAAATGCATATCATAGTTTTGCTACTCTCAATTTTAATAATGGGGCTATGGAGGTATGTTCATTGAGACCCGGTGGCTTATTGGCCTCCAAACTTATCTGCCACCATAATTCTTTGTACTCCAACATTCCTCCCATAAACCCCCTCTGCCACTCTTTTCCACCCTTTCTATCACAAGAAAATGTATAGTATGCATTTTCACAGCTTTGTTTGTGTTTGTCCAATGCATTAGTCTGTTTGTTTGTTTCTAGGTCATACATATGTTCGTATACCTTTCTCCTGAGCTTGCGTTCTGTCTTCCCTATATAGAATGCTTCACAGGTTTGACATTTCGCTAAATATACAAGCCCAAAGGAGTCACAATTATTAAAATCCTTGCCTTCCAGGGTGATTCCCCTGATTTCCAAGTACACACTTTCTGCATTGCTCATGTATGCACACTGTTGACAATGTCCAAATTTAAACGTTCCCTTCCTTTTTCTCCTTCTCTGAACTTCTTGGTTTGTACCATTTTCCAATAAAAGTTTTAAGTTACTTGAATTCTTATAAACTACTCTTAGCTTTTCATTCTTTAGTTTCTCTGATTCAGTAAATGCTAAAAATGTATTCCATTCCTTATATATAGTTTGTCTTACCATTTTTGCACAAGCATTATGCTCCAAGATGAGTGCACTGCCAAAATTGTCATTTGCCTTTTTTACTGGGCCTACCGTATCAAATACTGGTAATCCTAATATTGGCTTAAAGTCATTTGGTCTCCTTTCTGTCACTTCTGTCAATTTTGTGTATCATATCATCTGGGTATTTCCTCATCCTAAACATTTTCCTTAGTAACCTTTCTTCCATTTCAAAGTCTTCATTTCTGGACATCATCCTGCAGGCCCTAATATATTGTCCTTTAACTATATTTTTCTTGGAGTACAAAGGGTGAGCACTTTCAAAATGCAAATAAGAGTTAGAATAGGTACTCTTTCTATACACCCTGGAATTAAAACGTGAGTTTTCCTTATATATTTCTATATCCAAGTACTCCAACTTCTCATAATTTATTCTGTAAGAAAATTCAAGAAAATTAGTACTGTTGTTAATATATTCAATAAATTTTTGTATCTCTTCTTTTGGCCCTTCCCATAGGATACATATGTCATCCAGGAATCTTCTATAAAGTGACCAGTTGTTACTGTATATTGATTCGGTTACCATCTTCTCTTCCCATTTGGCTAAGACCAAATTAGCATAGGTGGGTGCACAAGTGGCACTCATTGCTACTCCTTTCTTCTGGTGAAAAAATTCACCTTTGAAGTAAACGAAGTTGGACTTTATAACCAAGTCTATAAGCTCCATCACCACAGTACACACATCTTGGGTTAAAGTCTCATCCTCAGAAATTAGTTCTTCCAGAAATCTTAGTCCATCACTGTGGGGAATGCTTGAGAACAAATCTACAAAGTCAATTGTTAGGAAACATAAATTCTCATTGCATAGATCATGATTCAATGTCCTTAGAAGATCCCAAGAATCTCTCAAAATGTTGGTTCTCTTAACCCACAGTTTCTTAAGCTTAACATCCACAAATTTGGCTTGTGGTAAAGTTTTGGAACCCTCAGCCGAAACTATTGGCCTCAAAGGGGGATCCATTCCAGACCTCCCAACCATCCTGAATTACTCAGTTTTGGGGTCCAAATAATGGGGTGCCAGGATTCCCGAGTGGCACCCCTTCATTTTTTTTTTCAGGTTTTTAAAAATGTTGGTGCTTTTGGAGCTGATGTCATCACGTGCGTGATGACGTCAGCACTCCCAGCCAGTCGGAATTGAGCTCAAGGGCTTTCCCGGCTGGCTGCTTGTTTGAAATCTGTCTGTGGCTTTCCTTTTCTGCTGCATATGTAAGCCAGCATCTGTGAGCTGCTTATTTTATTTTTTTTTTCCTTTCCTGCTGCTTAGTTAAGCTGACGAGCTGCTTATTTTCCTTCCCATGTGCATCTGCTGCACTAACGAACGCTGGTACTGAATTTCTGGCCTGTTATGAAGGAAATCACTGGTACTAAAGGCAAGGTACTTCTACAAACTGCTGCACAGATGGACGGACAGAGATTGAGAATATGCTTATAAGATACTCAGAGAGGTGTGTGTGTGTGTGTGTGTGTGTGTGTGTATATGTGTTATCGCAATGCAACCACAGCTTCTCTGCATTCAGTGCATTCTCGGCAACATTCTGTTATTAATTAAGTAACCTGCTGCCGAGCATTACAAAGTTGGAAGAATGTTGCCGAGAATGCCGTACGTAAGTAGTGAAAGGAGCTATATTTCTGAGATAAGATGCTAGGAGGAGACCATCTGTATAAACAGGGTCATATAACTTCTTCTTTGATAGTAGCTTTTGGACTGCAGCTGTGTGGTTGTTTTCTGTAGCATGATTTCAGTACGTGTGCTACTGCAGTTCTTTGAGTTCCTCTTGTTGAAGTATGCTTTCTTATTTTGTTAGTTACACAGGCTGACTGTAGATTTAAAACAGATAAAACATTAGCTGTGTGTTGTTGTGGTTAAAGGTCCAAGGGTTTGCTACTGTTTTGCAGTTTTTTTGCCATGAAGATTAACAAACAGTCTGGAATACAATAATCTGGGTTTCTTTCTTGTAGTCTTGTGAAGTAGGTGAGCTTTGATTTCCTTATATCTGTTCGATATTTATTTTTTTTACTTCTTTTAGCTGTCAATTTATGGTTGTCATAGTTCTTTTATAGTGAATCCCAGCTTTGCTTCTATCTCTCGTGAGTTGGCTTGTAGTCTTATTAGTCTATGGTAGCAGGTTAGGTTGACTACTTATTTTTACTCGGTGGAAAGGTACATAATCTATCTACTGAGCTCAATAGTGCCATATTGTAAGAGTAAGACTTTATTGCTTCACTGACACTGTTTGCAAAATCTACCTTCCGTTGCCTGCAATAATACAAATTAGCCCTATGCCATTAAAGATCTAATGCTTGGAGAGGTTGACTGTTATTATGATCTAGTTACATATACTGGCAACAAATTAAATGTATATTAATTTATAACCAACAAATAGAAATTGTTTCTGTGCAGTGAAATATTTAAGAATGGCCTGGTCTGTGGATTATTTCCCAGAAAATGTTAATATCTATATGGTATTCCTGAACATGACAGCAGAATTTTAGTGTAGGATTTCACTGAAGGGTTAAAACAAGCACTGATATGCACTTAAGAAGTTCTTAAAAACAGTCCAGAATGATCTGTTTCATCTTCATGTGGAGTTCCTTCTAGATTTTATTCAACTAGCTGCATCTCTTGTTAACATAACATATTTTTATTTTCTGAACCTTAAATGTTGCTAGGCTGCATTTGTTTCCTGGGTAACATGAGACAGAAATCCCTCCTTTTTAGTATTATAGATGAAACAGCATACTCAGATTATGTTGGGATAAGTAAACAGATGCATGCAAATTACTTTGTAAGGATTGAATTCACTAAATAATGACAGGCATTTGAATTTCAGCCTTCATATTCTTCAGAAAATAAATGGTAACACAAACTTTTTATTCTAGCAATTTTCTAAGTTTATACGATCAGTATTTAAAATTTGTCTCTGTTTTGGGGCTGTATTCCCCCATTATTGGCTTTGTCCAGGATTTTTGTGTAAGAGGTTGAAAGCTATTTTGGTGAGAAGTGAGAACTGAATTTACTAAATGATAGCCATTTAAGTTTCAGTCTTCATGTCTTTCAGGAAGCTGATTTGGCATAGTGGTATGTTTTGACTGTAGTGGTGGCATATTTTGGTTGTCCTTCAGTTTGAGTTTGAAATAATTATGTATGCAAATTTTACGTTAATCAGCGTACAGATTTGTACCTATTTTTCATGGGCCTTGTCCATATTTTTGATGTTTTCAGGTTGAGAGGTATGATCCATTCCATTCTTATGTATTTTGGGGATTCCAAAAATAGTAGGAATTTTAGGTTTGTTGGATTTGTAATATGTTATGAACACAAGTGTTACACTCATTTATCAAAGGTATTGAACTTATTTTTCCCTTATATTTTCCTGTTTTTAACATTCTTTTAACTGAGTGAGGCTATACAATTTGACTTTGGTTTACAATGCAATTTTTATAATACCTGTAATTTCATGATTCATCCACGAGATGGAGCATCAAGTTCATTTAAAACAAATATTCAACCATTGAGTCCTACTAAATGTGTTTCTAATAGTATTTTAACTTTATAATTTATTCTTTGTAGTCAAGTGTTTTAAGGATTTTTATTTAAAACATATTTTTATTTCTACATATTTATTCATCAAACATTGTAACATTAAATGTGTTTTAACCGTGGCAACACAGAGAGATGCAACAGGAAAAGTTTTTGGTTTTAAACTAAATTAACCTTTCAATTAATTCATTAACCTAATCAATGTAATTAAATGAATGGTATAAAAGCACAAGTAGTTTGAAAAGCCCACATCTGAGGAAGTGATTTTTAAAACGAAAACGTATGGTTGAGCGTTAATGTGCTGTGTTTCTGTGGAATAAAGTGAACTGAAGTGTGCTGAGCCATCTGTGTTGTTTTTCTTCACAATTTTCTAAGCTTGCCCTGCTCAGAGCTTTATTGTTTTGCCTGAAAAGCTGCTTCATTTTGTGGATTTATTTAACAAGTATACTGGCAGGTATGGTAATCATTATAGAATAATAAAGTATGACTAAATAAATGACTAGAACCTGTCTTTAGCTGGAAGACTGAATTTATTTGGTGGACGATGTCTTGATCTTAGAGATTCATCCACTGATTTAACTTATTAGCCTGACAGCTCGACTGAGCTGTGAACTTTTAAATATGTTTTTGCTGTGTTTACTTTTAATGAATCTGTCATTAATTGAAAAACTAAATTTATTGTTTGGACGAAGTCCTGATTTTAGAGATTCATTCACTGATTTAAATTATGAGCCTGACGTCTAGGCTGTGATATAAACTACCAAATATGCTTATGTTGTGTTTACTGCTTTTAAATTAATTTGTTCCTAATTATTTTAGCAAGGCTGATATGCAAACTTGCAGAGATGCTCCTGCATATATTAGATAAAACAGTGTAAGAAACTTCTCTGTGTGGAAGATTTTCAGTCCATATATTTCTAGTTAATCACTGTATATTAATCAGATCAAACAAAAGTAGTAGAAGTAGCGAACGTAAACTTGTCTTAAGTCAAAACAAAACAAAAAGTAATAATAGAAAATAAGAAGTTATGTACCTACCATAACGTTCCATGTTAGTTGTCTTCTCTCGCCTTCTTTCTTGCTTGATGGGTTCGGAGCCGATCCCTCGGCTCCGACTCGGCACTTGCTAAGCTCGAGAGTTTCTTCTACCAGCTCGAGGCAGCCCCATATCCCATGATGCAAGGCGGTAAGTACCCAGATCTCATTTGTAAACAAAGGGCAATAGCACCAAGCATACAAGACTTCCCAAAGGAAGAAGAAACTTACAGATGTAAAAAGGACCAGGTCTGAATGGTCTTTAGCATAATAGTTTCTTATACAAGGTCTGTCCAGGCCAGGGGAAGGAGGGAGGGTCGCAAGAAAGAAGGCGAGAAGACAACTAACATGGAACGTTATGGTAGGTACATAACTTCTTAATGTTAAGTTGTCAATCTCGCCTTCATTCTTGCTTGATGGGACCGTCCCTAGCACCTCTATCCTGGGTGGCTCAATGGAACAAACTCTTGAGGACTGTAGAGCCAAAACTGGCTCTGTCCCTGGAGGCCAAGTCCAATTTGTAATGGGAAACAAAAGTGTGAGGAGTGGCCCAAGTGGCCGCTGCACAAATAGTGTCCAAAGGCAGTCTAGCTTGAAAAGCTGTAGAAGTAGCTAAACTCCTAGTTGAATGTGCTTTAGGTTTTGAGCACAGCTGTTTTCCCCTGATCGTATAAATTTCAGTGATGACCGAAGAAAGCCATCTGGACAAAGTCACTTTAGAAACAGGAAGGCCTTTTTTATTATCCGCATAGGAAACAAAAAGTTGATCAGATTTTCTAAATAATATCTAAGCTGACGGTGGACGTCAAGATAATGTAGCTTTTGTTCAGCTCTATCTGAATAGTTAGGAAAAAATACAGGAAGATCAATGGATTGATTCAGATTGTTTTTTGAAGCGACCTTAGGTAAAAAGGATGGATTAGTTCTCAAAGATACTCTGTCTTTGTGAAAAATCAAATAGGGGGGTCGAACCGAAAGAGCATGAAGTTCAGACACCCTCCTGGCAGATGTAATAGCCACTAGGAATAAAGTTTTCCAAGAAAGATATTTCAGGGAACAAGAAACAGCTGGCTCAAAGGGGGAAGAATCAAGGATGTCAGCACTAAATTTAGATCCCACTGAGGAGGAGGATTCCTGATTGGAGGCTTTAGTAGGAAAATTCCTTTCAAGAAGGCCCTGCAGAGCCTATGGGACATAATATTATGATCTGCTATCCCGACATGAAAATTAGAAATAGCAGCCAACTGAACTCTGACTGTAGAAGAAGAGGAGCCTGCATGAAAAATCTCTGCTAAGAAGTCCAGAACTGCCTGAACAGGGGCAGTAAAAGGATCAATATTTTGGGCCTTAGCCCAATAAGAGAAACGTTTCCATTTGCTTGTGTAAATCCTCCTGGTAGAGGATTTTAGTGAAGCTACTATGATGTCTCTAACTGGGTTAGAGATCAAAGGAAGCCTGGCTAAGGAAGGAAGTGGAGCAACCATGCTGTGAGGTTGAGAGAAGGGATTGACTGGTGCAGCTGACCGGATTGGTGAATCAGTAGATCTGGCACTGGGTCCAGATGCCACGGCTGCACCAAAAGGTGATGATGGAGGAACGGAACCAAACTTGTCGAGGCCAGTAAGGGCAATGAGAATCAATTTGGCTCTCAAAACGGTAGCTTTCTGGATCACCTGAGGGATCAGAGGAAATGGAGGGAAGGCATAAAGAAGTCCCTGGGGCCAATCCTGGGTCAGAGCGTCTCTGGGGGATGGCCTGATAGAGGAAGAGGCTGAAGAAGTCTGGACATTTGCTGTTTTGGGGAGTAGCAAAAGATCGCAACATGGACGACCCCATTCCAGAAAAATCTCTTCCGCTATGGATTGCTTGAGAGACCACTCGTGAGGCATGAGAATAGCTCTGCTCAATCTGTCCGCTATAATGTTGGTTTTCCCAGGGATATGCGTTGCTACCAGAAACCGATGAGAGGAGATCACCCATTGCCATAGTCTGAGCTTCTCGACACAAGGGGTAGGACTTGGTTCCGCCCTGTTTGTTGATATACCAAACTACAGACATGTTGTCTGTGTGGACTGCAATTGTCCCTACGGGAAGAAAGTCGTTGAGGGCTTGCAACGTTAAAAGCACTGCTCTCATCTCCAGGACATTTATGTGCAGATGGTACTCGAACGGTTGCCACGCCCCATGAACCATCCTGCCCTGATAATGACCCCCACCCGATCAGGGAGGCATCCGTGGTGACAGTGGCTATCGGGGCGGAGGTACAAAGCACCTGCCTTGGTGAACCTGAGACGATGTGATCCACCAAGCAAGATGTTCTTTGCATGTTTGTGTCACCAGAATCTGGTGACGCATTGGGAGTTGCTGGTATGACCACTGTGTGAACAGCATCCACTGAAGGAGGCATGTAGAATCGAGCCAGGGGAAGAAGAGTAATGGCCGCAGCCATGAGACCTAATACCTTTAGAACCATTCTGGCCTGTACTTTCTTGCTGGCCAGAATGATCCTGACATGAGTCTGAATGTCTGAAACTCTTTGTTCTGTAAGGGTAGCTGACATCCGAACAGTGTTTAAGTTTGCCTATGAAGGTAATAGACTGGCAGGGCGATAAGGATGACTTTTCAAGTTGATTGAGATGCCTAAATGAGAACAAAGGTCTATTGTGTAATCCCTGGCTTGTATAAGCTGATGCCTGGTGGTGGCTGACAGGAGCCAGTCGTCGAGATACGGAAACACCTGGAATCCTTGACGTCTCAGGTGAGCCGTGACCACTGCCATGCATTTGGTGAACACTCTGGGGCTGTAGTGAGACCAAAGGGCAGGGCTCTGAACTGGAAGTGACTGGACCCCAGCCGAAGCGGAGAAATCTCCTGGAGCGTCTGTGAATTTTGATGTGATAGTACGCATCCTGAAGATCTATTGAGCACATCCAGTTGTCCTTCTGTAAGAAGGGCAGAATTGACTGAAGAGTGACCATTCGAATCTTGTCTTCCTGACAGACTTGTTGAGTCTGCTGAGATCCAATATTGGTCTCCAGTCTCCCGTCTTTTGGGGACCAAAAGAACCTTGAGTAGATTCCGGCTCTGAATGGTCTATTGTAACTGGCTGAATGGCTCTTTTTAGCAGTAGTTTTGCGATTTCTAACTCTGCAATCTCCCTTAGTCCGGGTGGTACATCTGGAAGGAACTTGAGGGTAAGGGACTTGCCTCGAAAGGAATTATGTAACCCTTGGATATGACCGACTGTACCCATCTGTCTTGAGTGAGGGAATGCCAGGCTTCTGGGTACAGTGATAATCATCGCCCGACTGCCTCCAAGGAGGGACAGCCGGGCAACACCTCAGGGATGCTGAAAGGGCTTATCAGAGAGAGGCTCCCTGTTTCCCTGGTTCTTCGGACCCCTCTGCCTCTAGAGCGCGTCTGTTGTTGTTACCCCTCTGCCTCTAGGGGTAAACTGACCACGTGAATCGGCGTGACTCCTTGGGATTTCGGAACCACATCTTCCCACCCTTCTGTCCTTTGGGATAAGGCCTAGAAGGGTGGAAAAACGGACTCCAACAGCAGAAAGAGTCTTGCCGTCCTGCTCACACCTGGTCAAGGTTTCCTTCACCTGAGGGCCAAACAAAGCTGACCCATCAAAGGGAGAATTTGTGAAGGACGCCTTAAAGGGATCCGCAAAATCACATAGCCGCATCCAGGCTTGGCGCCTAAGAGCCACACCTGTGCCTCGCGCTCTACTCTCCATCCGCAGCATAAGATATTAGCCGCATGGAGGAGTTAGCAATGGAATTGAGGGTTCCTAGCTGCGAAGCAATCTTTTCTTGAGCCCCTGCAGCTGTAGGATCCTGAACTACTTCTCCCAGCTCCTTCAGGATATCTCTCTGGAGTCTGGTGAAGTGACAAAGATAATTCAGCGAGCGCATAGCAAAGGTCGCTGAGGAAAACATCCGCTTGCCGTACCTATCCATGGTCCTAGAGTCCTTATTAGGAGGATGGACGGGCACGGAAGGATCTGCAAGTTCCTTTTTGGTGGCCGCAGCCACCACCATGGCATCAGTGGGGACACCCTTGGTAAGGAATTGTTTGTCACTCGGGGCAGTGATAAATTTTGAAGGCCTCCTAGGGACTGGCTCTACAGAGTCAGGAGCTGCCCACGCTTTTCGTGCAATAACTTGCATAAGGGGGTCGAAAGGCGGAGACACCCAGGAGGTGGAGGGCCGAGATCCAAACGCCTCTAGGTATACTGACTCATCCTCAGAGGGATTGTTGGTGGGCCAGTTTCCCCTCTGTTTCAGCAGTTCTAGGATGTCTGAAAAGGAGACATCCTCAGAGGGGGATCTAGGGATCCCTCTGACTCATCAAAGTCAGTATCCGAAGTGACAGACTCGGGGGAGTCTACATGCTTCCTCTTACAAGTCCTCTTCCTAGGAGGATCTCCTGAAACATCAGGAGAATCCTCGGAAGAGTGGGAAATTCCCAATGGAGAAACCTGAGGCGGAGGATCTCTGGGTCCTGTAGCAAGAGAAGTGGCAGAGATGTCAACAGGTACTATAGAGGGAGGAGCTACGGGAACAGACTGCTGACTGATACCAGTGGCCAGTACACTCTTCATTACCTCGAATGCTCCCCTCCCAGGCAGGTCTGAGAACCCGCTCCGAAGAGCTAGGAACTCCGGGACCACCGAAGGGAAGTCTCGAGGCAGATGTCGGAGCCGAGCTCACCAAGGCCGAGGCTCCAAGGGGAAGAGCGGGCTCGGACAAGGGTCCGATGCCACTCACCCCCTCGGAGGAGACCATGGAAGCCCGACCACCGAATCCCTCTAAGGAAGAGGAGATAAGAGTAGAGGCTGAAGGAACAGAAGGGGGTATCCTTCCTCCAGCCGTAGCAGTAACCATGCCCGAAGACTCCAACTCCAAACTCTGGGGTAGAGTTGAAGGAGGAACTGTAACGGGGTGTGGACCAACAGTCGTCTGCTGAGACGGACTGTGTAGCATTTGGGCCAGTACCTGTGACTTGAGTAATCTACTGACCACTCTCTCTAGGTCATGATCTGACAACCTGGATGACCTTGAAGATTGGCTCCGATGGCTCCGTTGCGATAGAAGAGGCGGCCGAGCCGAAATATCGGCTCCAAGGAAGGAGACCTCGACCTCTTCCTGGAATGAGCCATCGGAGCCGATACTACAGATCCTGTCGGCGCCGACTTCTCGGAGCCGACAGAACGCCTCGATGTATCGGCTCCAGCCGGAGCCGATACAGCCACCAAAGTAACGGTGTCGGAGCCGATCGGAGCCGACACCGATGACTGTGCCACATGGGTGTCGGAACCGATCGGCGCCGACATCGAAGTGGACAATACAGAAAGCTTTGTCAATCCAGAATCGGCTCCAGCCGGAGCCGATCTCGACTCAATGCAGTCGGAGAGGCCACAGGCTTAGATACAGAAGCCTGGGCCTTGGCAGGTTTTGTTGATTTTGGTGGAGCCGACTTAGCCGGAGAGCCCTCTGGCTTAAGAAGGCCCCTAAGAATCAACTTGTTACGTCTCTCCTGCAGGACTCTCTGGCTGAAGGAGTGACAAATAGCACAGGAGTCCTGCAGGTGAAGAGGGCCCAGACAATACAGGCAAGAAGTGTGACCGTCTGTCAGAGACATCTTCTGACAGCACGAGTCACACTTCTTAAAACCTGAAACCCTCTCCTTTGACATGGTGCGAACACACAATACACACACACCAGTCAAATTAAATTAAATTAAACAAAATACCAAGAGGTATTCTATAAAACATCAACACACACACCCTAACAGGGGGGGGATGGGATAGGGAATTGACTAACAAAAAATAAAAAGAGACAGGGAATTTCTGTCAGAAAGGGATAGGAATTAAATTTAAACTATCAAAAAATTAGTTTTAGACTAAAAAAGGGGCTTGAAAAATCACAAAAGTGAACAACTTACCAGGAGCTGGTAAAAAGAAGACCTCCTAAGCGAAGCGGCAAACGAGATCTGGATACTTACCGCCTTGCATCATGGGATATGGGGCTGCCTCGAGCTGGTAGAAGAAACTCTCGAGCTTAGCAAGTGCCGAGTCGGAGCCGAGGGATCGGCTCCGAACCCATCAAGCAAGAATGAAGGCGAGATTGACAACTTAACATTATATAATTGTACAGCATTACTAAGTATTCGAAAGTAATCCAAGCAAGGCAGGCAGTCTGTTTCCAGTAGAAAATCCTTTAAGTACACAGACAAGCGATCCAAGTAAAACAAAAATAGAGTAATCATTTCCTCACAAGCTTTCTAAACATATATATATATATATATATATATATATATATATATATATATATATATACTTTATATCAAGCATGGGAGTGGTTTATTGTGCTGTAAAACAAAGTGTTACTGGTACACATGTTAAATTCACATCCCTTCCCCCATCAGTGTGACATTCGAGCTGGTCCTGCCCTACCTAGTAGCTGTCATAATAATATATAACCCTTATGTACTTTAAATACAATTTATAATGATTGTGGTACCTCTTATTTAACCAAATTATTAAGTAGATTATTAAGTCTGTGATTTTATCCAAGACAATATACTACATGGCTGGAAATATATCAACCTTAGTTCATCTGGCATCAGGTCTGTGTACAAGAACCCTAAAAACCTATATAATTGTATAATTAGTTAGTATTGTTATTACACATAATTTTGAATAAAGTGGAAAAAAGAACCAGAAAAAAATAAAAATAAGAAAAAAATTTATGTATGATGATGGAAACAAAATATACACTTAAATTTCAACTGATTTAAAATGGTATTTAAAACCAATTCTACAAATTGGTTTTAAATACCATTTTAAATACCAATTTAAATACCATTTTAAATACCATTGCCTATTCCCACACTCTCATGCCCTGTCTAGACAAGGGATAAGACCATGTTCCCCCTTGCTTGTGGATGTACCAGACCACCACCATGTTGTCTGTTTGAACTGCTATAGTCCCGAGAGTGAGACACTCCTGAAAGGCTTGCAATGTTAGAAGGACTGCTCTCATCTCCAGGACATTTATGTGCAATTTGGTCTCAGTGGCGGACCACATGCTATGAACCATCCTTCCCCGAAAATGCCCTCCCCAGCCCAACAGGGAGGGGTACATGGTCACCGTGGCCTTGGGTGGGGAAGACAAAAGGGTCTGCTGAGAATCAGGTCCTGAAACTGAAGCCACCAAGCAAGGTGATTTCTGCACACCTGAGTCATCCTGATGGGCATGGACATGGGATGAATCTGAGCAGACTACTGAACTGCCAAGGTCCACTGCAGAACCCGTATGTGATATCTGGCAAGGAGCACTAACTGGGTGGCAGCCTCCATCGAGCCTACTGCTTGTAGAATTAGGTGGGCTACTGGACACTCCAGAACCAGCAAGCAAAAGACCTAATCCCAAATACGTTGAACTCTGTGCAGGAGAAGTGCTTCAGTCTCCAACACCGTGTCCAATTGAACCCTGATGAACTCTAGGTTCTGGCATGGAGAAAGCTTGGATTTGGGCAGACTGACTATAATGCCAAGATCCTGAAAGAGGATGAGAGTATAATTGGTGGCCACAGACAGTTGATGCCTTGTGGGAGCTGTGAGGAGCCAATCGTCCAGGTACGGAAAAACCTGGAAGTCTTGCAGTCTGAGATGGGCTGCTACCACTGTCATATATTTGGTAAACACCTGGGGGGGCTGTGGTGAGTCCAAAGGGCACAGCTCTGAACTGGTAATGACTGGCCCCTAACCAAAAGTGCAGGTGTCTCTTAGAGGGTCTGTCGATCTTCATATGATAGTACATGTCCTTGGGATCCACTGAGAAAATCCAATCATCCTTGGGCAAGACAGGCAGAATGGACTGAACAATGACCATCTGTAACTTGGACTTCTGGACTGACAGATTTAGTTCACTGAGGTAAAAAATTGGACACAGGTCCGCAGTCTTTTCTGGCAGAAAAATAAAGCAAGAGTCAGTTCCGGACCCTCATTATCCTATTTGGACATCTTGGATGGCTCTTTTAGAAGGTCTTGAACCTCAAGATGGGCCAACTCTCTTTGTGGGGTGGAACATCTGGGAGAGATTTTAATACTGGGAGGCCTGAAAAAATGGAATGACATAACCCCTAGAAATAATCCTTAACACTCACTGATCTGAGGAAATATTTATCCAGGCTAGTGGATGCAGGCAGAATCCTCCCCCAACTGCCTCAAGGACAGGACAGTCAGGCAGAGCTTTAGGAGAACTGAAAGGGCTTCTCGAGAAAGGTTCCCGGAAGCCCTGATTATGCAAACCCCCTTCTGCTTTTGGGGAGGCGTCTACCACTGAATCCTCTCCCCCGGCTTGTGGAAGAGGATTCTTGAGGAGCATCCTGGAAGGAGGACTGAGTCCTGTGGAACCAAAGTTTCTTACTCCCTCTCTGAGTCTTAGAAAAGGATTGCTGGGGATTACAAAACTTAATTCCCACATCGGACAGAGTCTTACCCTCCTGCTCAATGTGGGTCAGTGTTTCCTTGACAGAAGGTCCGAACGTCAAACCATCAAAGGGGGGCACTGCTAAAAGACGCCTTGAAGGGGTCCACAAACCTGCAAAGGTGAAGCCAGGCATGCTGTCTGATGGCAATTCCTGTGCCAGCTCCTCAAGAGGTAGCGTCCTCCACATTGGAGATCAACCTCATCGAGACATTAGCCAGGGAAGTCAGAGTGGGCAACTTAGGAGAGACCAGCTTAAGACTCTCCAATACCAAACCCCTCTAAAGCTGGGTGAAATGTGCCATGTAGTTGGTTGCCCTCAGTCTGAATGTAGCTGAGGCAAGCATGCACTTTCTGAAATGGACAACCGCCTGAGATTCTCTGTTCAGGGGATGGACTGAGGAGCTCTGATCTGCTATCTCCTTTTTAGTAGCAGTGGCCACCACGATGGCATCAATGGGGATTACTCCAAAAAGCCTTATCTTTGGGGGAACTGAGGAATCTGTCTGCCTTTTTGGGTACCGGTTCCACTGTGTCCAGCTCCTTCCACGCCTTGTCAGTGATGAGTTCTAT
This sequence comes from Protopterus annectens, assembly GCF_019279795.1. NCBI lineage: Eukaryota > Metazoa > Chordata > Ceratodontiformes > Protopteridae > Protopterus > Protopterus annectens. The sequence continues at coordinate 1,977,590,522 of NC_056728.1, read as the reverse complement.
AAGCTTGTTGACAGGTGGGTACACTCAGGTAAAAGACAGGCCCACCCTGAAGACATTCAGGAACATGAATTCCTTGATGATGGTGTTGGGGAAGACCAACTGCCTCTTTCCTTGAGAATTTCAAGGATGTCCCCAAAGGACACTTCCTCAGACAGAAGCTTGGGGGAACCATCCCCCTCTTCAACATCCATGTTCACAGTGAGGAATTCTCTAGGGGAGTCCAAGTGCCTCCTCTTACACATCCTCTTCTGAAGGGATTCCTCCATGGTGGGATCTATGGAGGACTCAGAAGAGACCGGGACCCCAAGCTGGGTAGTGTCCATCTGAAGGCACTCGCAGGAGGGCTGACCCTCGAAGGATGATGAGGTCTCACTGCCCAATGTTGGAAGAGGCTGGGGAGGACCAAGAGGTGACTGCCAAGCTGGAGAACATCCTCTCTACTGCCTAGAAGGCTGACGGGCTGAGAAAGGCTCCCTTCTCCTCTCCCATGGCCACAGCCACCCAGAAAGGGAGGAGGGATGCCAATGCAGCACCGATGCCTCCAGATGATATCAGCTCTGAGCTGTCCAGCACTGACTCCCCTAAGGGAGGGGAATGGTCTGAAACCTCTGGGCCCATAACCACCCCCAGGAAGCCAACGCCAACCTCACAGACCAAGGCACAGACTGTTCTGAGGGCAGCAGAACAGAACCCACTAGGGACCCTGACAGAGTCAGGAAGGGAGGAATACCGGAGACCTTTGGCCTCTCACAATGAATGCCCTAATCCTGGTGTTCCAAATCTTGATGGGTTGGAAGAGGAGAGTGAAGTCCCATGGGTGGAGAAGGACCTCCCCACAGGCAAATGAGCTGGGGACAGTAACAAGCCTAGCTTGATCTGGGCCTTGAGGAAACTCCTCATCATCCTGTCCATATCTTTGGGTAGTAAACTTCTGGAAGACTTGGACAATATGGAGGAATGTCCCAATTTAGCTGGAGATATAGACAATGTCCTATGATCCCTAGAGGGGGACCTACTCTGGTGCATTGGATCCACTAACATAAATCTGGAGGGGGGGGCTACCAATGACTATTGGATCCGAGATAACAATAGGATTCAAAGCTCTGGGAGGATCCGACTCTCTAACTGGTACACAAGATGGATCCGACGACTGGGTCAGAGCCATAGAAGGCTTGCATCGAGTCAGATCCGAAGGCTTCCCAAGTGTCAAGGCTTTTGATCTGAAAGGTTGATCTGAGGCCCTCGGAGTGGAAGAGCCCAGATCCAAAGCCGAAGAGGCTGGACTTGGATCTGGGGATCTGCAATCTGAGAGCCTCAGCTTTTTTGAAGGAGATCCCTTAGGAGGAGGTAAGGACCTCTTCTTAGGATCCTGGGAAGCTGAAGAGGGAAAGCCCAAGACAAAAGTAACACCCTTAGCTAACCCTTTCAAAAGCAACTTGTTTCTTCACTCCATGAGAGCCCTTGGATTGAATCCGGCACAGACGTTGCTCTCAGTGTTGAGATGGGGCTCTCTTAAACAATAAACAGACTCCCCGTGTGAGTTGGAATGAGGCATCTTCTGACCGCATGAGGAGCATCTTTTAAAGTTAGAGGGCTTATCTGACATATTGCCTAAGGTACACACACACCGACCAGGCAGAACACACACACAACACTCACACACCACTAAGAAGGGAAAAAGCTTTAGACTAAATTAGAAGGAACAAAATAAAGAAAGGGTAAACAACAACTACTTTTTTATTTTAAATAACTAGCTATGGGGGGGGGGCATGGGAAAAAGGGTGGAAACCCGACACACAAAGTAGATAAAAGTACCGGGAAGGGAAGAAACTGAGAACTAACTACTCTAAATAGGCTAAAAGAGACTAAGGAAGACTTAATTACTCAAAAAGGAAAAGAAAACCTCTAAAGAAAACAAGTATCTGCACCTGGACGTCTGAGCTACTGGAATGATGTACTTAGCATTTCCGTGGCAAATGAGATCTGAGGGTTACCGGTCAGCAGAGGATTATGCGAAGGGGAGGAGCTTGAGCTCAGGATCTGTCCATCATTTGCCGGCTCGGATATGAGGTCATACCCAAGACCCATTCATGTTGAGTAATGGCAAGGATAGCATCAGATGAATTATTTTCACCCAAATGAAAGTTTGAAATGACAGGCAACTGGACCTTAATAGATGAAAAGCTAGCCCCTTCATTGAAAATTGAAGCTAGAAACTAAAAAGTCAAGTAAAGCTGGTATAGTGGCAAGAAAAGGGGTCCAGATCTCTATTAAAACTCTTCTATTTACTTTAGCAGATCTTTTTAGTAGAAGCTTTTTGAGAAGATAAAAAAATATGACAGACTGGGGAGGAAAGCCCAGGCCGTCTAGCAACCAGTGGAACTTGAGAAACCATGCAGTCAGTTTGAGGCCTGCTATGTCTGGATGGGTCATCCCTGTCAGATGAGACATGAGGTCTAGATTGGGATCCAGTATCCAGAGCGGATGTAAAAGATGAAGCCAGATGAAGGAAAACCAAATCTGACAAGGCTAAACAAAGTGCAGTGAGGATAACTATGCTCTTCAATCCATATGCTTTCTGTAGAAATTATGAGATGAGAAGTAACAGGGGATAAGCATAGAGAAGCCTGGGAGGGGCAATTATGGACAAGAGCATTCCTCAGTGACTCCCCTGTTGGAAGGATCAGGGCAAAGAACTTGTTGCACTTACTGTTGAGGGGAGAAATGAAAAGGTCACAACAAGGCTGGTTCCATCAATGGAAATTCTCTCCACTTCTTTGACATTGAGACAGCATTTGTTATGCATCAGAAAGGACCTGCTTAGTTTGTCTGCAATCATCTTGACTTTCTCTGGTATGTGAATTGCTAAGAGACAGCGGCCAAAAGAGATCGCCCATTGCCATACTTTCAGTGCTTCTCAATGTAGTGGGTAAGATATTGTTCTCCTGTTTGTTGATGTATCAGACATATTGTCCATATTAACAGCAACTATCCCAGAAAGGAGAATATCTTGAAAGGACTGCAACACCAAGAGGACTGCTCTCATTTCCAGAATAGTGATGTGCATCTTGACCTGTTCTGGGGACCACATACCTTATACTGTCCTTCCCAAGTAGTGCCTCCAACGCCAGCTGGGAGGCATCCATGGTCACTGTGACCATGGGAAGGGGAAGAATAAATGGACAGCCTAGAAAAACTGTGTTTGAGTGAAGCCACCAAAGAAGATATTTTTTTTGCAAAACTGAGCGATCTTGATGGGGTAGATAAAAGCAGCTGAAGAACAGCCAACTGTACCAATTAAGTCCATTGCAGAATCCATATGTGAAACCTTATTAAAGGAAGTAGGGTGATAGATTTTGCCATGTACCCCAAGGCCTGTAAGATTAGATGTGCTGGCAGAAAAGTGTATAAGATCACTTTCATGACCTGGGATCTAAGTCTCTAAATTCATGTAGGTGGAAGAGAGGCTATCTGTGTGACCATGTTTAGATGAGCAGCTATGAACTCCAGACTCTGCGTGGGTGTGAGTTGAGACTTGCTGTAATTGACTGTGATGCCTAGATGAAGGCACAACTGTGGCAAGTAGTCACTTGCCTGTAGAAATAGATTCCTGGATGGGGTAGTTAGCAGACAGTAATCTAGGTACAGAAATACTCTGAATCCCAGCATTCTCAGGTGAGCTGCTACCTCTGCCATGTATCTGGTGAACACCCTGTGGGCTGTGGTAAGACCAAAGGGCAGTGCTCTGAACTGGTAATGACTGGCTCCCAGACAAAAATGCAGGTATCTCCTGGAGTGCCTGCTCATTTTGATGTGATAGTGTGCATCCTGAAGATCTATTGAGCACATCCAATTATCCTTTCCAGCATAGGTAAAATGGACAGAACCGTGACCATCCAGAACCTGGAATATTTCATGTATTGGCTTAACCTGCAGAGATCCAGGGTGGGTCTCAAGTACCCTGTCTTCTTTGGCACTAAGAAGAATCTTGAGTAAATTCTGGATCCTATCTGGTCTGGGGGAACCTCCTGGATTACTCTTTTTCTGAACAGCTTTTCTATTTCTAATGCAGCCATCTCCCTCTGACTGTGTGGAACATCAGGGATTCTTTTCAATTTTAGTAGAGGGAATTTGAGAAAATGGTATGATATTACCTCTGAATATAATTCTCTGCATCCAGGAATCTTTTTTGATGAATGCCCAGGCTTTTCGGTGCACAGACAAATTTCCCCTGACTGCCTCCAGAGAGCAACAGTCAGGCCACCTTAAAGGAGTGCTGGTAGGGTTTGTCTGAGAAGGAATCCTGCAAATCCTGGTTCTGCAGGCCACTTCTGCCAGGGGGTAGTGTCTTCCATTAGAGTTTCCCCTGTGCCTCTGGGAAAACTATCTCCTCATGAGTCTTGGAAAGGACCCTGGGATCTGTGGAACCACATCTTTCTACCACCTCACTAATTCCAGGAAAAGGTCCTTGAAGGGTAGAAAAATGTATCCCTACAGCAGACAAGGTCTTTGATCACTTTTGGAGAGTGTTTCTTTCACTTTCAAGGAAGATCCATCAAACATTGCACTGATGAATGAAAACTTGAGGCCATGGTGGAATCACAGTATCAATCGGCTGTACAAAAGGAGGAAGAAAATCATGGCAAAAATTAGGAGGTGCATCACCCAACAGGATAAAAGCACTCTCATCAAACTAAACAAACAACTTAGAGGACAAATAAAGTCTACCAAAGCCAAATTTTAGGTAAGTTTGGTCTCCTAGGCCAAGGACAACCACAAAGCATTTGTTAGCCATGTCTGCAACTTCAAAGGCAATACACAATTGTGTGCAGAGCGTATTGTAAATTGAGTCACCTATACTGAGCCAGAAGATGTAGCAAACCTCCTGGCTGATAAATTCAGCTCCAACTTTATCCCTCCCCCAAACCTTCTCTCAGGAAATATCATCAAATATAACTCCCCCCTACTATCACTAGGGAAGAGGTCCTTAATGCTCTCTCTAAGACCAAAAACACTCCATCAATGGGCCAAGAAAATATTCCAGGATGCCTTCTAAATAGCATGAAACACAACCTATCAGGGCATCTGGAATTACTATTTAACTGTAGCCTCCAAACAGGCTTCATGCCTCATGAATGGAGAAAGGCAGCAATCATCCCTCTGCACAAAGGTGGGCCATCTACAGACGCTGGAAACTACAGACCCATAAGTCTCACTAGTCTGATATGTAAAACTATGGAAAGAATTATCATGGATATGATCAATAGGGATATAGTAAACCTCCAGACACTGGACCCAATCCATTTTGGTTTTGTCAAGGGCAGATCATGCCCACTCAACCTGGTGGACTTCTTCGAGAAGGTCAGCAAAGCAATGGATGAGGGCAAAGTTGTTCACACTGCCTACCTTGACCAGGCCAAGGCATTTGACACAACACCCCACTTGGGTATTGTTGATAAACTCAAGAGGTAAGGTATGAACCTGTATGTCACCCAGTGGATAGACAACTGGCTCACAGACAGGACTCAGGAAGTCAGAACTGGGGAGTCCACCTCTAAAAAGAGGCCAATCACAGGGGAGTCCCTCAGGGATCAGTTCTTGGACCACTCCTTTTTGGTATTTACTTCTCAGAAGTCAAAGCCAATGTCAGTGGTCTCTGTCTGACTAAATTTGCAGATGATTGCAAATTAGGAGTTGTCATTGAATCTCACACTGACACAAATGTTCTCCAAGAGGTGCTGACACAGAAAAACAACTGATGTCAGAGCAATGGACTAAAACTAAATGCCAAGGAATGCATAATAGTATCCTTTGGGAAGTCATCCATCCCTGGTAACTATCATATTGGCAACACACCCATTAGAGTTGACCCAGTAGTCAAGGACTTAGGGACACACATAGACAGTAATCTAGCCTTTGATCATCACATGTCTATAGTGGTGAGGAAATCATTCTATGTCGCACAACTTTTAAACAAAGGTATGGCATCTAAGACCAAGGAAGTCATTGTTCCACTGTATTCAGCATTCATCAGACTTATCATTGAGTACAATGCCCCTCTTTGGCATGTACCTAACCAGACATATCCAACAACTGGAACGTCTACAGAGGTTCCTCACTAAAAGAATACAGGGAGTAAGTAATATGTCCTATGCAGACCGCCTCAATGCCCTATCTGTATTCTGTCTACTATAGGCTTTTGAAGGGAGATCTATGTCTGGCATACAGGGCATTGCCAGACCCCACTCTGATGGACCTTCTGCATATCCACAAAATAAACAGCACTAGAATTACCTGTTCTAAAGACTTAAACCTTGCCTGTGATATAAATAGGACCTGCTGGAGAAATAGGTATGTATTCCAGAGACTACCCAGTCTATGGAAAAGGCTCCCTATCCATGTGAAGCAGAGTTCCTCCCTAACTAAATTCAAGTGCAATTTGGACAACTGGATGGGAAACTGGAAATTCATCCCTGTTTTGGCACCTATGTCTCTAATGGACAGAGCTAATCTGTAAATTTTTCATCTCCCAGGTCCATGCTTACATTTATCAAGGGTATCAGAACTTGTCAGAGATTTGGGATGCATAGCTAGGCTTAAAAAGGCCCTTGTGGTCATTAGCCTAGTCGACACCTATAAACCTATGAAACTTGCATAGGCATATCCAGGTATGTCTCCTATGCGGGAACCCGCCACCCCATGAAGTACTTTCTGCAGCATGGGAAATCAGACTCATGGATGTTCATAGGTTCATAGATTAGTACTAGGCTAACTGCCCTTGTGAGCTATTTTAAGCCTAGCCAATTATCACTTGGGAGAGTTGAACCCTGCACCTTGTGTTTGTAAGGCAAACACCTTAACAATTAGGCCACCCTCCTAGATTGAAGGGTAGCCAATTGCAAAGAGACTTTATTTTGGTCCTCCACAGATATGAAACCCAGAAAGAGATTTGGAGAGCTTCTTAGTCATAGTCAAATCTTTTTGCAATCTCATGAAGCCAAGTAATTCAATGACCACAAAGCAAAGGTCACTGAAGCATAAATGTGCTTACAAAATCTGTCCAATGCCCTAGATTCCATGTTAGGGAGATGGGCATAAGAGCTCTGTTCTATAAGTGCTTTCTTTGTGGATGCTGCCACAACTATGATGCCAACTGGGACCTCCCCTTGTTCCAGTGTGATATGCCCTTTGGAGGGGCTAAGAATTTGTCTGGGCACTTAGGGATGGACTCCACAGTATCTGGTTCCTTCCACTCCTGGCATGAGATGAGGTCTATAAGTTCATCATCCAGAGAGGTCACCCAAGATGTAGCTGGACCAGAATAGAAAGCCTCCAGGAACACAGACTCCTCTTAGGATGGATTGTTAGAAGACCGAACATCTTTTTGCTTTAATAGTACAAGAATGTCTCCAAAGGAGACATCTTCAGGTGGAGATCTGGAGGACCCTTCCCATACATTGAAATAGGGAGTTTTCAGTGAGAGATTCCTGAGGGGAATCCAAAAGTATCCACTTACACATTCTCATCCAAGAGATCTCATCAGATGGATGGTCTAGTGAGGTATCAGAAATTAATAGGTGAGTCCTGAGGGACTGACTGGAGACTTCAATGAGCTGGCTGTCCCAGTGGAATAGAAGATCAAGGCTCAGAGCAAAGACCCAAAGGTGGAAGAGTGATATGATCTGAGGGGGATAGGGATGCCCTTTCTCTAGGTAAAGAGAAAGCCCTCTCCACAATCTCAAATGCAGAGTGCCTAGGGGAGACCAAAGACAGAGGTAACAAAGTCGACATTTCCTGGACTGTCGACCCCTGAATTCCTGTAAGCCCTCCACCTGGGGGTGAAGTTGGACCTGAGCTTTGCAGAGCCAAAGCTCTGAGGGGAAAGGACAGCTCGAACAATTTTTAAGTTGACCCCGGTCCTCCAGATTAAGCGCCAATGCTTCAGCTCTAAGAGTTTTCCTGCTCTGAAAGGCTCGATGCTGGCTGGCTCAGGGAAGCAACTGGAGTCAAAAAAGTACTGTCTAAGGATCTGATGAGGACACCCCAAGGGATCTCAGATCTAAGTGCTCCTAAACCACAGGTTAGATAAGTGAAGGAGAAACTAAAGGACTAGTCACCGGCAGGCTCACGGATCCAGTGGGAGACAGAGCCAGAATTACCCTCATCTGATCTGAGCACTGAGGAGTTTCCTCATCATCCTATCCACTTCAGCCTCAGAAAAACTCCTGGAAGACCTGAGTGAGGAGCTAGTGGATGGTGGCCTTGAGTGCTTATGTGGAGATTCTTGCAAAAATGAGGAAGGGAGTTGAGAAGGTTTCAGATCTGGTGAACGAAGAGGTGACTGAATCTGAGGTAATTTTGTATTAGAAGCAGTAGGACCTGTGGTTGTCGGGCACCATTTTTTAAATATTTTTGGAGGTGGTCCTGAAGATGGAGGTGAAGCCATTGTAGGATCCGGAGATCTCTTTCTAGACCCTTTGTCTTTGGGAGCTGAGTCAGGCTTCCTTTGTCAGATTTCTTAGAGGGAGAAATAGAAGAAAAAGAAGAAGACCCTTCAAAACTAATTTGTTGCGTCTATCCATGAGTGCCCTGCTGTTGAAGCTGGCACAAATGATATAATCTATATCTAAATGGGTAGGACCCAAGCATTAGATACATTCCTGTGAGTATCTGAATTAGGTATTTTGTGCCTACACGAGATGCACTTCTTGAAGCCAGTAGGTTTGTCAAACATCCTTGCATGCTAGTCCTATAAGGGGGAAGGCCCAAAAGGAAAATAACAAGTAAGAAAAATTATATATTACTTTTTTTAATAAGAAAAGGCAAGAAAAAACTACAACAATGGTAGTCAAGGGTACCATAGAATGGGAAGGAAGAGGACATGGAGAAGAAAGCCAAACTACCAACAATGGTACTGGAAGGAAATACCAAGGTCTCAGCAAAAGTCACAGAAGAAGGAGGGCTCAACTTAAGGAAAATAATTCATTGGAATAAAGGGAGGAAAGTGAAAGTAATTCAGAGGATACCTGCTGAAGGAAAAAGTTGAAAAGACTCACGGTTTTACCCTGAAAAACACAAATAGCTCAAGAGCGAGAGAATCCACATCTGTAGCGATATAGCAGCAAACGAGATCTGAGGTTTGCCAGGCTAGTGGGGCATTATGGGTGAAGGGAGGAGTTTGAGAGTTTGGATTCGAGGATCTGGAATAAGTGGCTGACTGAAATCTGAAATCCCACCAGATGAGGAATGAATGAAAATGACATGAAATCACTTGTTTTGCTCACCAGCTGAGCTGCATTGGTCTAGCCATTTTTTGACAGCAGTTTTCATCCCTGTGAATACTAATGCTGGTTTTCTATCAGATATATGTATATTTATTTCAATATCTATATCTATTTCTGTATCATCTATATGTATATATCTTTATATATATGGTTAAAGTTCACTTTGTTGAATCTACTTTTATAGACCAAGTTAACTGATGTATATTTTGAATAAATGCCATTGTGTTTGAATGCCAGTAATGTTGACGCAGTGAACATCAATGTTCCCTGTGGTGTGGGAGTTTTACTTGCATGAAGATCATTTTTTTTACTAACACTGAAGCTTTAAGCTATACCAAATGTTTTGGTATTGATGGCAAGAGTGTCTGTTCGTGTGTTTGTGGGTCAGGGTTACAATAAGAACTAGAAAGGCAGATACATTTAGTGTTCTGCATGTATGTTTATATAAAGTGTGTGTGTGTGTGTGTGTGTGTGTGTGTGTGTGTGTGTGTGTGTGTGTGTGTGTGTGTGTGTGTGTGTGTGTATGTATAGTGGTACTGTTAGGGAAAGATTTTTTTGTAAGGAAGTAATATGACTGTGGTTGGGGCAAGGTAAGGGTTAGCACATATGAGAAAGATGGTACAGAGGGCTGGACTGTAGCTCAAGTATTTTAATAATTCTTTTCTTGATTTAGTGTGATCTGATATCCTTAAGTGGCTGTTGGAATAGAAAAGGTTAATTTTCTCCAGAGCATGAGACAGCACAGAGATATCATTAGAGGAAACTAAGGCAGGTAGCTGCAGTGAGAGGGAAAATTATAACGTTTCTACTTGGAAAGAAGAGTGAGTGACTTTCTGGAAGCAGTCATACTCTACTTAGAAAAAATGAAGCATTTGTCCAATGAATTTTGCCTAGAACTGAGGGTTACTTTTATTTTATTTTTTTTTTTATATTTGTTACTTGATAAGCACACTACTCCAGAGACCTTTTCAGGTATGGCATAGGCCTGTTAGGTAAACAATGACATGAAAGTTTTTTTTTTCCACATATTTTTTTATTTTCCAAATAATATAATGTTTAACAATACAATCATCATTAAACAAGTACTATAAACCTTTATATACACTAGGTACAATTGACCTGAGCAAAGGAGGGAAAAAAGTTAATAAAATATATGAAATTAGTAACAAAAATTTATAATATTCAATTAATAAAGTATAAAGTTACACATTATTTAGGCTTCATTTTTAATGTCAATTCACTTGATAGATCTATTTGTTGGAGATGTTCTTTAAACTGTAAAGCTGATTGGTCTCATATATTTTTGATTGTATTAATATAAAAAAAAATCTGGGAAGAAATTACTATTTTTCTCCAAGCTATATTCACAGATACCTTTATTTTAACCAAATCTTTAGTCCTCTTAAATGTTAATGATACTATTGGAATGAATAAAAAAGACCTATACCTACTTTGGTCCATACTAGCTGTGGCAAGGAAATGTATAACTAGAAGGTGTAAGTCTTCACAAGAACCTGCTCTGGAAGAATTCTCGAGATTGATGGAAGAAACAGTGACATTAGAAATCAGGGTGAAGGAATCGAGAATTCCACCTGAAACATGGACAAACAATCCTTGGGAAAAAAAAATTAACTCTTACTGACATGAAAGGTTTTAGTTATAGTAGTAAGTATCAAATTGATCTTCACTTGTTGTGTCTTTCGGCTTTTCCCGGTTAGGGGTCACCACAGCGGAACTCCGGTCCGCTAATGATTGGCAGTAGATTTTTCATGAACGCTGAGGTGCCAGCTCGACATTCAACCTTCAATGAAGGCACGCCCATTACGCATGTCTTTCGAATGCCCACTCAACCGTGGGGAGACATGCAGACTCCACACAGAAGGCACTCCCTGCACTCCAGCCGAGAATCGAATGAGAGAACCTCTTGCTGTAAGGCAACAACGCTATCACTGCACCACCACGGATGATGCATCAAATTGATCTTCACTGAGGGTACAAAAATATATACAACAGTATGAAAAGGTGCCAACATTTACAACATTACATATGTTATGAAAGTATACCAATCACATGAAGGTACCTATTAAAACAAATTTAGTAATTGTGCCTGCAGTTGGCTTAGATGATTAAGGAACTATTAAACTACTTCCTGTGGTCTGGTGGTGCAAGGTTCGATTTCCTCAGCTTCCTTTGCCTAACTGTGTGACTGTAAGCAAGTCACGTAACCAGAGACCACTCCTGGGCTTGAGTCTAAAAAGGACCATGGGGATCCATGTTCTACCCCGGAACACAATATACTTGCAATTCTGAAAACACTACCAATACCTTTAAGAGGAGCCAGCATGAAATACCTCACTGAATATGACGAACTCAAATGAAATTTCAGATTCAGAGTTCAAATTACCCCTGATATTAATGACGTGGTAACTTTAAAGCCTTATTTAAGGCTTTTTCATAATCAAGTTAAATAGCATCATGTGACTTATTTACTGTCAGTGTAAATTGACTCAGCTTTGGTTGTTTGTCTCTGCCTAATGAAGCCTTTATGGTGAAAGTGTATTTTGGCACTTGCGTTTTGTTTTTGTTCTGTGTTTTATACTTCTTAAAGTATTAAAGTATTATTAAAATTTGTTTGTAGTTCCAGGTTTTCCATTTCTTTTTCTTTTAAATGTATTAAATATTACTAATTATTCAGAAGACACAAAGCAGGTACACTGAAAATGATTTTGTGGTGATTCCTGAGCAATTTAGCAATTAAAAAATCATACAGCAGTGGCACTTATGATTTTCTGTGGGAATGTATCCCAAGCTGTGGAAAGAATTTTTTAATGCTTTTTTCAACTTCTGGCAAAGTATATAATGATTTCACTAATAAATTGTCATCTGGGTTCCTAATAGGTTATGAGCTACTTTGTAAATGTAGCTGGAGGGCAGTGATTATCATTGGATAGCTTGAAAATCCGATTTTATGTTCGAAATGAGGAGTGCTAATTTCTGGGGAATCGTCTGAATATACAACTGGCTGAAGTATGTCTCAACTGAAGTATTTGTAACTCTGATATATTCTGCTACTTATGTGTCTGATGAAAGAAGGGGTTTCTCAACTGAAGTATTTGTAACTCTGATATATTCTGCTACTTATGTGTCTGATGAAAGAAGGGGTTTCTGTTTGCTGGTCAGTGGAAGCGTGACACTTATTTCTACAGGTAGAGTTATCCTCACCCAGGTGGAAATTAGAAACGGCAGCCAATTGAACTTTAATAGTTGAAAACTATCCCCCTCACTGAAAATTGAAGCTTAAACCTGCTATATAGTGGGGGAAATTCTGAATGTGTCTGCCTTCTGGAAGAAAGACTGACTTGTTTAAATACTGTGTTTGATATTGCACTCTTGTTACAGGAACTGTATTATTTTCTGCTATGTTTAAATTGTCTTGTGGGCAACAGACATGTGCCCATAGTCTGTACAAGAGCTAAAGGGACACTAAACTTAAAAAAAAAAAGTTATGTACTTACCATAACATTTCATTTGTGTTGTCCATTTCATTCTTCCTCAACCGATGGGTTTGGATCTGAGACTTGGATCCAACTCGGATGCTGCTACCAGATCATCAGATCCAAGAACTCTCAACCTCCTCCCTTTACCCATAATACCACAACCTAACATAGCCCAGATTGTGTTTGTTGCCCCTAAGATAAAAGGGACCATATTATATCAAATAGGAAAGTTGGAAAGGAAAAAGGAAGCTAGAGCTCAAATAAAGAACAGAAGTTCTAGTACAGCTCTAAGATCTTTGCAAAAGCAAAGGATGGGAGTAGGTGGGCAGGTGGGTGGGAAGATGAGAAAGAATGAAAATGGACAACATAGATGGAACATTATGGTAAGTACACAACCATTTTACCGGAAGCTGTCCTTTACATTCATTCCTCAACTGATGGGATAGAGTCCCCAACTACCGGAACCCTGGGTGACTCTCCTGGAAGGATACTATGGAGTACTGCAGAGCCAAAGGCCAGTCTGTCCCTGGAAATCATATCTAATTTATAATGAGCAATAATGGTGTGAGAATTATTCCATGTAACAGCCACACAAATGTTGTCAAAGGAAGCTCTTAACCAAAAAGCTGAAGAAACTGCCACAGACCACGTGGAATGAGCTCTAGGAGGCTTTGGCAAGGATAACCCTTTCTTACCATACACAAAGGAGATACATTAAGTTAACCATTTGGCCAATGTAACCTTGGAACTGGTTTGCCCAATCTATTAGGAGAAAAAGAAATAAACATCTGTTCAGATTTCCTGAAGTCTTCGGTTCTATGAAGATAAAAACAAAGTTGTCTGTGCACATCCAAAAGGTGGAGGACATAATCTACTTTATTTGAAAAGTTAGGAAAGAAAACTAGTAGATTAATGGCATGGTTTATGTTGAACTCAGAATCTTCCTTATACAAAAAGAAGGATTTGTTCTCAATGACACCCTGTCTTGTGAAAAAACAAGTAAGGAGGTTTAGAAGGCAGGGTCTGGAGTTCAGATACTCATCTAGCTGATGTGATAGCAACTAGAAAAAGAAGTTCCCCGGGATTCATGAAGCACAGGTGTAGCATAGGTGGTATAATGCCAAATATGGCCGCCGAGCGATTCAGGTACGATCCAGTTCCACTGCACTACCAGCATACGGCAGATCTGCGCAGCCCTCAGCTCAGGTATGCTAATCACCCCATGCGCAGTACTGCACCATGCAAATGAAGGTACATAGCGATTCATTAAGTGGTGCAGACATAGCGTAAGCCCACAGAAATGTAAACCAAAAAAAAACGGTTTACATTTTTCCAAACAGAACATTGGAGCTATGAAAGCGGACCAGACTCATGTATTACAAAGTTAACATATGCCAATGACTAAATATACAGCCAATGGCATAAGAAAAGATGCACAACACCTAAAAAACATTTAATGTCATGTCCACAGTAACGCAAAGTACAACCGCAGGGCATGTGTGCGCAAACGGGAACACAAGGAAAATATATACAAATGTCATAAAATCGCAATGTAATACAAATCATGATTTCACCATAATACTCAATGGTATGCATGGTACACCACAACCAAGCTGCAAGGGTTGCTAAGGGTCTGTGACAGTGATCGGCATGGTAACTATGAATTAGTAGTCAATGCTATGCAAATGAGGCAAGTAATAGTGAATTGCAAACGTCCCGCCTAAGGATGTACCATACTGCGCAGCGCTACAACACCGAGGAGTGGTTTGGAGGTATACATGACATCAGCAGTGGGGTGAAAGTTTTTACTCTGTAAAGGCTACGGCCGAGGCGCTAAGAGAAGTGGGTTCTTTGATTAAAAGTGTATTTGGAGAGTAGAGCTGTTTTTCACTGGTCATTTTGTTTTGTTTGTTATAGCAATTTATCAGTTCAACAAGGAGTGGTTACATTAGTTTCAATGACCAGTGAATCTCTGTGCTCCTTTCCTCGGATATTCCGAGAAACAGGACTGGATTTTGTTAGCAAAAATGGTGAAAATAGTAACAGAAATGCGTTACCAAGTATTAATGGAAATAACGAAGTAACAACACTAGGAAATGTGAATGGTGTATCTGAATGTACAGAGGCACCAATATCCAGCATTTATAAAAAATGGGAGGATTCCAGGCAACGGACTAAAACTAACCCATTTGCTATGGTGGGTAGGAAAGTACCAGTATCAGACATTCCAGCAGCACAAGATTTGTGTACTAAACTTGAGAAATTGATTTTCAAAGAGACTTCAGTTTACTACAACATAGGCAGTCTCCAGAGGTATGAGGAGTTGGAGATAACACAGAGGGGTTTAAGGTCTATCAAAAACCCCTCATCCCTATTTGTGTTAACTGATGAATTGGAGACAAAATTTCAGGAGCGGTGGATAGCAGCGGCACACCGGTGCAGTCTGGAGTGGGTAGCGATTTTGATAGAGAGAGACAGTATAAAAAGAGAGAGACTTCTGATGAACACGAAACAAACATGTGAAGAAATCGTAAAAATGACTTCCAATTCGGTACTAGAGACATTTTTGGTGAATATTAACAATAAACTCATGTCTTATGAAAAAGATCTAGTTGATCGTAAAAAATATAAATTAAATAGAGACATTAAAGATTATGAGCATAAGAGAGCTTTTGCTCTCACAGCCAATCAGCGACCGAAGAGGAGGAGTGTAACGTTTCAAAAGGATGACGTTACTTCCGGTCCACAGAGGAGTAGGAGCGTTATTTCAGGTGAGAGCGGAGCATCTTCGTATGATGAAGAAGAACAAATAAATGATCATTTTCCGAATTTACAGGGAGCAGCAAATCCGGAATCCTTTCAGAAGACCTTCAGAGGATCTAATGAACCGAACTATACCACCAGGAAGCGAGGTTGGCCAGGACCAGATCGGAACAGAGACCCGGGAGAAGGACACTTTAAAAGAAGCAAATGGACTGTGTAAACAGGTAGAAAATATTATTACGGGGGAATATGTTAATTTAATTTAATTTATCTGACTATGTGTTGGATGAGACAGAAATATCAGTTTTAAATAGGGGAATCAAGTTTATACCAACAGTTTTACCCAGAATGTATGAAGTGAAGGGTGAAATATATAATTTGGTGTGTAAAATGTGTTTAAAGGAATATTTTTTTCTTATGCAAAATGATGAAAGAAATGTGTATAATGAAACATCAGATTCCGATAGTAATAATGATTTTTACTTTTCATGTGAATCGGAGACTGAAATTAATGCTTACAGTTTATTGGATACAAGCAAAATTAAGTCACACAGTACTTTCATGCCACCGAATAGAAATTCATTCATTCAAAGTTTTGATAAAGCAGTTAATTTGATAATTGATAGAGAATTTAACAAGTTTAAAAATCAGGAGAAGGAATATAATTTAACAAGGAATGAGTGGATTAAATTGCAATATCTGAGCAGGAATAATGAAATAATTTTTAAACCATCAAATAAGGGGGAGCAAATTAGTAGTAATGAATTCCAAGGATTATTATATAATGTGTATGCAACATTTAAATGATCAGAATGTATATAGTAGAATAGATACATCAAATTTAATACGAGCACAAAATGAGTTTCAGAAGTTATTAAATAAAGGTGTAAGATTACATTATTTTACAACTTATGATGTAACACATAAACTTAAAGTTAGGAGAAGTACAATAGCAAAATTCTTTTGTGTTCCAAAAATTCATAAGGACCCAGTAAAACCGCCTGGTTGTCCTATAGTGTCAGCTACAGGTTATTTCACATATAATTTAAGTTGTCTTTTGCATGAAATTTTAGTGAAGGAAGTAATGAAGTTAGCATCCTATATTAAGGATTCTTTTGATTTTCTGAGTAAAATTGAAGATGTGATATGAGATGAGAATATGTATTTTATAACAGCAGATGTAGTGAGTTTGTATACCAATATATCACATACTCTGGGTCTTGAAGCCATACAATACTTTTTAGGGGATAGTCCCAAGACTCAGTATATCAAAGAATTATTGGATTTTTGTCTTAAGAACAGTATGTTTGAATTTGAAGGCAACCTATATAAACAAAATATAGGTACAGCAATGGGAGCAGCATTTGCCCCAGCATATGCCAATTTATTTATGGGGTTGATGGAGAGTATACATATTTATAGAAGTGAATTTTTTAGAAAATATGTAATAAAATATTATCGATTTATAGATGACTTAATTTTTATTTGTAAAAGGGGAGAAGAAATTTCATCTGGGTTTATAGAGTATTTAAATGTTAATGAATTTGGTATTAAATTTGATGGTATTCAGAGAGGTACAAGGATATTTTTTTGGATATTACACTTAGAGGTGATAAGAATAAAAACATACATACCAATATATATAGAAAGTTTAACCAAATAAATTTGATGTTAAATGCCACAAGTTGTCACCCTAAGCATACAATAGAATCTATTCCATTTGGAGAAATGCTTAGGATAAAAAGATTGAATAGTGACATTAAAGAAGCATATGAAGAGGCTCAGAGGGTGGCTGTGATGTTTATATCTAGAGGTTATAAGATGGACAATGTGTATGGTAGCATACAGAAAATATTTAATAAAAAAACAAGGAATGGTAAGGGCTAATGTAGGTGGATATAGAAAAAGAAAAAAAGCTGTAGAAATAACATCTGGAAAGGAGAATATGTTCTTTGTTACTAAATATAGTTCATTTTCTCAGAAATTGACAGAAGTGGTTAAGGAATACTGGGAACAAATTAGAAGGGATGTTCAGTCATTATCACAAATAGAGTTAGGAATTTCTTACCAAAGGTGAAGAAATTCAAAGGATTTTTTGGTACATATAAAATATAGAAGACCGATAGAGAAAATGCTGGAGAATGTGGAAACGAAAGGAACATTTCCTTGTGGTAAATGCTCTGTATGCCAGCATATAATAACAAAAATAGAGAAAACAGGGGGAAAGAGTTTAACACATTGGGAAACGTACTCTTGTTATAGTAAAGGTGTGATTTATGGTTTAATGTGCCCTTGTAATAAATGTTATATAGGGGAAACAAAAAGATCTCTGGCAGAATGAATAAAAGAGCATGTGAGAGACATAAGAAATAATAAAATTCTCAGTCCTGTAGCTGAACACTTTAATAAAGAACACAAAGGTGATATAAAAACTATGAAAGTAACAGTGCTGGAACAAGTAACATTACAATATGGTAATGTAGAGCTATTAAAATATGTATTAAGACAGAAGGAATTAGAAGTTATGTACTCACCATAATGTTCCATCTGAGTAGGTAGTTCATTTGTCTGCAACCTGTGGGTTACGGATCCGATATCGGATCCGAGCCGGCAACTTGTTTCAAGCTAATGGAACCGAGCTCCTAGCTTCTCCCTTCACCCATAATCCCCTGCTAACCCTCCATGACCTCAGATCGAGTTTGCCTCTCAATATATATCCAACAAAGGATATCTAAAAACTAATAGATCCGAAGAAGGTCAGGGGGAAGGAGGGGGGGGTGGTTGTAGACAAATGAACTACCTACTCAGATGGAACGTTATGGTGAGTACATAACTTCTAAATCTGAAGTAGGATTGTTCATTTGTCAGCAACCTGTGGGACAGAGTCCCCAGCTACCTGAACCCTGGGTGGCCATCATGGAAGGATATTACGAAGCACCGCAGAGCCAAAGGATGCTCTCCCTCTAGAAAGCAGGTCTAGCTTGTAGTGGTTGATAAAGGTATGAGATGAAGCCCAAGTGGCTGCAGAACAAATATCATCCAAAGGAACTCTAGACTTGAAAGCCGCAGAAGTAGAAATGGAGTGAGTGGAATGAGCACGAACTCCTTCTGGTGCGGGTCTACCTGAGGCTTGATGAGCCAGTAGGATACATTGGGAAATCCAGTGAGATAAAGATACTTTAGAGATAGCTTTCCCCAAGTTAAATTTGGCAAAGGAAATGAACAGCAGGTCAGACTGTCTATGGCCAGCCGTCCTATGAGTATAAAAACGAAGCTGCCTACGAGCATCCAATGAGTGCAGCTTGTATTCACCCTTATTTTGATATTTAGGGAAGAAAACCGGTAAATTTATGGATTGGTTTATGTTGGTTTCAGATGCTAACTTGGGAAGAAAGGAGGGAATGATCCTGAGGTACACTCTATCAGGGTGAAAAATCAAGTATGGAGGCTTTACAGAAAGAGCCTGAAGTTCCGACACTCTTTTCGCTGAAGTAATGGCTACAAGGAATGCTGTTTTCCATGACAAGAATTTGAGATCCACTGAATCAGCGGGTTCAAATGGTGGAGCAGTCAAGGCTTGAAGAACTAAATACAAAGTAAAAAACCTGTACGCTATGCCAAAGTCCCGATGAGCTTCAAAGCACAAACAACTCCAAATAAAAAGCAACAGGACACTGCTGTGTTGATAAAATGTAGATAAAATTTAATCCAACATAGACAGATAAAACAGCAGGTGAGCGCTTTCGGGTTACACCCTTCATCAGACAAAGATACATTCTTCAAACAACATTTTTAAAAGATAAGACAACCAATAGCATCTAGTGAAAAACCCGCCTATTTTGGAGGGTGGGTTTAACTGGAATGACATCATTTAATCCTGGTATCCTATGTGCCATAAACTCTATGATCCATCTTGATTCAGCCAAAGCTGTCTGATGTTTTACATCACCCCCCCTACTGTTTGGTTTGATGTTAACAATAGCCCTAAATTTGAAGCTATGTGTAGGGTTACCACTGATATGCCTATATAAGGCATTACTCGGGTCACTATTCCTGACGCTGCTCAAGTGCTGCAAGATTCTAACCTTAAACATATTGTTGGTCATTCCAACATAGAAACAAGGACATTCAACACATTCGGCTAAGTACACTATGTTTATGGTCCTACATGTGGCCCTCCCTTTTAAATGAAACACCTTCTTAGTTACTGGATGTATAAATGTGGTTTCTTTATTGATATAACTACAGGCCTTACATATCCCACAGGGAAGTGTTCCTGCAGTAAACTTCAGAGACCCACCTTGACCACTCATCCTCTCCTTACACAATAGATCTTTAAGATTCCTATTTCTCCTATATCGGAATCTAGGACTATTGTCAACAATCTCCCTTAGTCCAATATCACTGGTTAAAATATTCCAATTGTTTTGTACAATCCTATTAATGTCTTTTATGTTGCTACCATATGTGAACATCAGTTTGGGACCCATTCGCACGCATGCATTGTTGTCATTTGATTCCCCTCCATATGTTCTCTTTAACCAGGGCTTATATCTAGTCCGTCTTAATTTAACACTATCATCAATAGCACGATGTACCAGTCTTTCATTGTAGCCTCTATCCTTAAAACATTTGTCTAATTTATCCAACTCTTCATCAAATTGTGTATCCATAGCACTCACCCTGGATATCGACTGACCTGCCCTTTACAATATTTGGAAAAATATGTCGGGGTGCATGCTGTCGAGGACAGCAAAGTGTTTGCCAACACTCTTTCCTATACAAACTAGAAATAAAACCTTCCTCGTCTGTTCTACACAAACATCCAAAAACTCTATATGAGTGTAGGATGTTGTGGCAGTAAATGTCAAGAATGTGGTGGTGGAGTGGATGTAAGAAAGAAAGCGGTCAAATAAATTGCAATCTCCATTCCATAAAATAAAAATATCGTCCACAAAACGGGCATACATACTTATGTAGCCCTTCCATACTTCGTTATTCAGAATTGTGGAGGATTCCCAGTTGGAGAGAACCAGATTGGCGTAGGTGTTAGCACAGGGGGTGCCCATGGCTACCCCTGTGCTTGTCTGTATATCGAACCTGCTCCTATAAACACATTATTTTCCAAGACAAGTGTCAGCAAATCCTTCACTAACTCAATTTTATATGAATCCACATCTTGCTTTGCAAGAAGCTCACCCACTGCTGTTGTGCCATAATCATTCAGGATGACAGTGAATAAACTGTTAACATCTAATGTAATCATTAACAGTCCATCCATTCCATTGGGTCTAACTATACCCCCCAGTATCCTCAGGAAGTGTCCTATATCCACTAGTATGTTATCTATCCGTTCCATATATGGTTTAAGAGTGGCTTCCAACCATATCGATATGTTCTCAGTAACCCAACCCCTGCCAGACACTATAGGTCGCAGGGGTGGGTTACTTAGGGATTTGTGTATTTTAGGCAAAGCCTTGAATACTGGTGTGACTGGTTTGTCCACCAGTAAAAACTCATGTGTATCAGGTGTGATCCTCATATCATACAATAAAGACCCTAAACGCTGGTGCACCTTATCAATGACTAGTCTAACACCTAGGGGATTAATCTCCAAATAAGTATCATCTGTTAACATGTTTTTTACTTTCTCATTATACCACGCAGTGTCTAAAACCAACACTGCACCTCCCTTGTCAGCCCCTTTAATAGTTAGGTCTTTGTTATTCATCAAACATTGTAAAGCTATTTTCTGTGGTATAGTTAGATTGTAATATCTGGTAAAATTACCATCTGAAAAGTATTTAATTAAATCCCTCTCACAGCCATTCATAAAAAGATTCAGTGTGGGTGTAAAAGGTGGCACAAAGCTACTCGTTTTTTTAGGAAAAGCAACATTATTTTCAGTATTACCAAACATTACCTTCAACATGACATTGCGACAAAACAGCATCAAGTCCATAATAATTTCATTGTAAGAACAAACCTTACTGGGTACAAAGGTAAAGCCTTTGTTCAGTACTGTCAATTCATCTCTATTTAGCGTATAAGAAGATAAGTTGTAAACAATACCAGTACTGACATGAGTAGTCAATAGAGAATCTTTCTTCTTTTGTCCATGTCCCTGTCGTTGCTTAAAGATCTCTTCCATACTCCTTTCTTCCTTACTGCAACTGGTAGCCTGTCCAAAAAACCTTCATGCACTTGGGCTACCTTCGGTCGTGCTCCAGAGGCATATACAGTACTTTCATTGACCATGGAGTTTGTAGTTGTGGAAGCCGTCAGTAATGAGGTCACCTCATCGGAACTAGTACTCTCTATCAAAGCGGAGCTTGCAGATACATCATGGACAGTCATTGTACTTCCTTCCGACACAACATTTAATCCATGTGTAGCCTGGCCATTGCCACTGTTTCCCTCATCACTACTCACATTCTGTGCATCTAATACGAGTGGAAGCAATTCTGTAGTGTTTCCTGCAAAGTTAGTCACGCTTTTTCCATGTAGATCATAGCCACGCCCCCCAGCAACAGGATGCGTTACTGACTTCCTTGGTATCCATTTGTTAGTGTCCGTTGGTGCCTGATTATCCCTTGGCCAAACGAAGATATTCCCATTAGAGAAATCTTCAAAATCTCTTTTAATTTTACTTAACTTTGTATTGCGCAGCTTCTCAGCATTGCTATGAAAAGATTCATGCGGCGCTCCCAGTCTCTGCACATACTTGGAGTCAGTAAACTCAGAGTCTAATTTGCTTTGTAGCTGCTGAACTTCTAACTTCAGCCCTTCTAATTCAGGGGCAAAAAACTCATTCAAAAGGTTCATGTATTGGAAACTAGTGTTGATATTCAGTGTTTGCCACCTCGCTAGTAGATCCGGATATCGATCTCCCTGGGCTGGCATGCAGAGTATCCTCATGCCCCTAGGCACTATGCCATATTCAAGACATGCTTCCAAATGGAAGGATTGCCATTGTAAATGTTGCATTTTGTTCATTTTAAAGGAAAAATCATGTAATAAGTCCTCAAAAGTTCTATCTACAGCCACTGGTACAGATTTACCTTGTTGTCCATCCTTCTTGACAATAAAACCTAGGTTCAATAATGGATTATCTTTCATAACCAAGGTTTTGTTCCAACGACAGTTACTTATTTCACCTGAACCGACATTCAGGGAAGAAACATCAACTCCAGTTGTATCCCTCACAGCATGCATAGCATAACAAATATAAAAGTCCAGATACAAAGTAAAAAACCTGTACGCTATGCCAAAGTCCCGATGAGCTTCAAAGCACAAACAACTCCAAATAAAAAGCAACAGGACACTGCTGTGTTGATAAAATGTAGATAAAATTTAATCCAACATAGACAGATAAAACAGCAGGTGAGCGCTTTCGGGTTACACCCTTCATCAGACAAAGATACATTCTTCAAACAACATTTTTAAAAGATAAGACAACCAATAGCATCTAGTGAAAAACCCGCCTATTTTGGAGGGTGGGTTTAACTGGAATGACATCATTTAATCCTGGTATCCTATGTGCCATAAACTCTATGATCCATCTTGATTCAGCCAAAGCTGTCTGATGTTTTACATCACCCCCCCTACTGTTTGGTTTGATGTTAACAATAGCCCTAAATTTGAAGCTATGTGTAGGGTTACCACTGATATGCCTATATAAGGCATTACTCGGGTCACTATTCCTGACGCTGCTGCAAGATTCTAACCTTAAACATATTGTTGGTCATTCCAACATAGAAACAAGGACATTCAACACATTCGGCTAAGTACACTATGTTCATGGTCCTACATGTGGCCCTCCCTTTTAAATGAAACACCTTCTTAGTTACTGGATGTATAAATGTGGTTTCTTTATTGATATAACTACAGGCCTTACATATCCCACAGGGAAGTGTTCCTGCAGTAAACTTCAGAGACCCACCTTGACCACTCATCCTCTCCTTACACAATAGATCTTTAAGATTCCTATTTCTCCTATATCGGAATCTAGGACTATTGTCAACAATCTCCCTTAGTCCAATATCACTGGTTAAAATATTCCAATTGTTTTGTACAATCCTATTAATGTCTTTTATGTTGCTACCATATGTGAACATCAGTTTGGGACCCATTCGCACGCATGCATTGTTGTCATTTGACGATTCCCCTCCATATGTTCTCTTTAACCAGGGCTTATATCTAGTCCGTCTTAATTTAACACTATCATCAATAGCACGATGTACCAGTCTTTCATTGTAGCCTCTATCCTTAAAACATTTGTCTAATTTATCCAACTCTACATCAAATTGTGCATCCATTTACAGGAGGTCTAAGTAAAAAGGTACCCTTGAGAAAGGTTTTACATAATTTGGCTGACATCAAGGGCCCTGTATCATGTCCCACATGATAATGAGAAATGGCTGCCAATTGCACTTTGACAGTTGAACAACTAGCGCCTTCTTGAAAGAATTCAGTTAGGAAGTCTAAAATGGATGGAAGAGGAGCCGTAAAGGGATCTAGATTGCGGCGCTCCACCCAGATGGAAAAACGTTTCCATTTACTGTGATACACTTTCCTGGTGGAGGGCTTATCTGGTGAAGAGATACCGGGAGTCCTAACTAGGAGTGGAACTGGAGCAGCCAAGCTGTCAGTTTCAGATTTTCCAGGTTTGGAGTTGGCAAGTCCAATGGATGGGAGATGAGATCCGGAATAGGATCTAGAATCCAAGGGTGATTCACAAGGTGAGACCACAGGTAAGGGAACCAAATTTGTCGAGGCCAGAATGGGGCAATGAGAATCATTTTGCTCCCCAACCGCGAGGCTTTCTGTAAGAGTTGTATCATCATTGGAAGAGGAGGATAGACATAGAGTAGACCAGGTGGCCAAGCATGCACCAGAGCATCTCTTGGAGATTCCCCTGGTGGGGGGATTAGAGCGAAGAAATTGTCGCATTTGGCGTTTGATGGAGATGCAGAAAGATCGCAGCAGGGTTGCCCCCCATGTTGCAAATATCTGCTTCGCTACTAGAGGATTGAGAGACCACTCGTAAGGGGTAAGAAGGGTGCGGCTGAGCTTGTCCGCTAGGATGTTGTTCCTCCCCAGAATGTGCGTTGCAATCAGAAAGTGGTTGGTGGAGATCGCCCATTCCCACACTCTCATGGCTTCGCGGCAAAGAGGATAAGATCTGGTTCCCCCCTGTTTGTTGATATACCAGACCACTGACATGTTGTCCAAGTGGATTGCAATCATTCCTGCGGGGAGGAAGCTCTGAAGTGCTTGCAACGCCAACAGCACCGCTCTCATCTCCAGAACGTTGATATGCAGGGAGGTCTCTGTATCGTTCCACGTGCCTTGGACTGTCCTGCCTGAGTAATGCCCCCCCCTCCCGAGGCGGGAAGCGTCCGTGGTCACTGTGGCAATAGGGGGAGAGGTGCAGAAGGGACGGCCCATATGGAAGTTCGATGCTTGGAGCCACCATAGTAGCGCCCTTCTGCAAGCCTTGCTGATAGCAATGGGATGGTGGAGAGGAAGGGATAGAAAGGACCATTGCACTAACAGAGTCCATTGCAGGACTCGCATGTTCAAACGGGCACATGGAAGGAGTGTAATCACTGCCGCCATGGAGCCTAGTGCCCTCAGGATCAATTCCGCTGGTGAAGCCTCTGAATGAAAGATAGCCCGCACATGAAGTTGTAGATTTCTGATTCTCTCAGCAGTTAGGAAGGTTCGCAAATCTCTGGTGTTTATTCTGGCACCTATGAACTCTATGATCTGTGTTGGAGCCAGTAGAGATTTGCCGACATTGATAGCAATGCCTAGTTGTGGGGCTAGATGGAGAAAGAAGTCTCTGGCCGAGCAAAGTAGATGCCTTGTTGGTGCGGTCAGGAGCCAGTCGTCCAGGTACGGGAAGACCTGAATTCCCTGGAGTCTCAGGTGGGCCGCAATCACTGCTAACACTTTGGTGAACACCCTGGGGGCTGTGGTGAGGCCAAAGGGAAGGACCCTGAACTGGTAGTGACTGGCTCCCAGTTGGAAGTGAAGGAACCTCCTGGAGCGTTTGTCCATTAAGATGTGGTAATACGCATCCTTGAGGTCTATAGAGCACATCCAATCATTCTCCCTCAAAAGGGGGAGGATAGATTGAAGAGTGACCATTCGGAATTTTTCCTTGGTTACTGACAGGTTCAAGCGGGAAAGGTCTAGAATGGGTCTCAGATCCCCCGTCTTTTTTGGCACCAAAAATAACCTGGAGTAGAACCCTAATCCAAGCTGGTCTTGGGGGACGGGCTGGATGGCTCTTTTTCTTAGCAGCTGCTGTATTTCTGCGGCTGCAGCCTCCCTGTGATCGGGTGGTACATCGGGGAGGTTCTTGGATCGGGGGACATGAAAAATTGGTATTTTGTATCCTCTGGATATGATGCGAAGCACCCAGCGGTCTGTTGTGATGGACTCCCATGCCGCTAGATGTTTCAAAAAATGCCCCCTGACTGCCTCCAGAGTGGGGCAGCCAGGCAACCCCTCAGGGCTGCTGCGCGGGCCGCTCAGACAAAGGTTCTCTGGACCCAAAATTTCTCAGAGCCCCTCTGCCCCTGGGGCGACGTCCTCCCTGTCCACCTCTGCCACGGTAGGACTGGTTGTCTGGAGCTGGTTGGGAATGTTGTGATTTCTGGAACCACATCTTCTTCTGACCCTTTTGGTTCCATGAAAAGGACCGCTGGGGAGCAGAGAAGCGGACTCCGATGGCAGACAATGTCTTCCCGTCCTTCTCACTCTGGACAAGCATCTCGCGAACTGTTTTGCCAAAAAGGGCAGAACCATCAAAGGGGGCGTTCACGAAGGATGCTTTAAAAGGCTCCTTAAAGTCGCAATGACGGAGCCAGGCCTGACGTCTCATGACTAGGCCTGCTCCGCTAGCCCTAGTGGCTCCCTCTGTGGTGTGGGACAACAGCCGCATAGAGGTGTTTGAAATAGATCTCAGAGTGGCCATTCAGGTGGAGTACAATTGTTTATCCTCCTCCGACATGGACTCAGGGGGGGATGCAGCGTATTCTTTGATAAGATCCCGCTGCATCCTGATGACATGTGCCATATAGTTCAGAGACCTTACTGAGAAGGTCGCTGAACTAAAGACTTGCTTCCCTAAGCGATCCATCAAACGGGACTCTTTGCTCGGTGGATGGACTGAGGGACTCTCCAGAGCCAATTCCCTCTTTGTGGCTGCCGCCGTCAACATGGCATCTACAGGGGGGCCATTAATCCAATGTGACTGGTCTGAGGGGGGGGCTAAGAATCCTATCCGGTCGCTTCGGTACTGGCTCCATGGTGTCCGGATCCTTCCATGCCCTGGTGGTAATGAGGTCCACCAGGGGGTCGGCTGGAGGGGACACCCAGGAGGTAGACGGGCCTGCCTCAAATGCCTCCAGAAACACGGATTCGTCAGAGGAAGACTTGGGGGCAGACCACCCACATCTGATTCTAAGCATCTCCATGATGTCTCCAAAGGCGACATCCTCAGGGGGTGATCTTGGGGAGCCTTCCCCTTCCTCCAAGTCCGTGTCCTCGGTTTAGTACTCAGGGGAGTCCACGGGCCTCCTTTTGCACTTATGCTTGCAGGGAGCTTCCTCGGGCGGACTGTCCGAGGAGGCCTCGCCAGCAACATCTTGTTCCAATGGAACTATCTGTGACATCGAAGCAGGCTGTCCCTTTGGCTGGGTGATGGAAGCCTGGCCCAGCAGAGAGGGAGTGCAGGGAGGAGTCGATGCAAGGACTGCCAAGGGAGAGCCACTCTCCAATGGATCCGAAAGTCGGCTCCCACTCGGATCCGATGAAGGGATCGGAGCCGGCGCCGAGACCGTCGGATCCGAGGGACCAGTGTGCTCTGACCTGGACGGAGCCAAAGGCACACTGAATCCCCCGGATCTGAAGCTCAGACCACAGCTCCGAGAGGTCGGATCCGACAGACTCGAGGGTAGGGTCGGATCTGAAGTACCAAGTACTATCGGCGCCGACCCACCCCCGGCTCCAAGGCTGCTCAGCTCCGAGCGCTCCGAACCCAGGTAGCGGGTCGGAGAAGGAGCAATTGGGTGGAAAAAAGGTGTCGAGCTCCCCCCCTGAGGGGGGGGAGGCAAGAGCACTCCCATCTGCAGCTGGGCCTGGATGAACCTTTGCATCATCCGGTCCAAGTCTGCATCTGATAAGCTGAAAGTGGATCTCGAAGAGGCCACCGAGGCAGGCCTGGAATTCCGCCTTGATGACCTCGACGGAGATCGGGTCTCCTCCTCCTCGGGGCCTGGGGAGAAAGAAGGGGATCGGAGCTGAGGAGGAGGAGACCTAGAAGCAGTGGAGGGAGAAGCCCGCTTAGCTGGCAGGGCCGAAACGGAGGTCTCGGCTCGCCGCTTGTGGTGCTTCTCCCTCCGTTTCTCCCTCCTGGCCTCCCTGTCCTCCGACACTTTAGCAGGAGTTTGAGTCCCAGTCAGAGGCAGGGGGGCAGGAGTGGCAACCACCACAGGCTGTGGTGGAGCCACGGGAGCAGCAGAAATAGCGGAGGCCTAAGCTAAATCTGGGGGTAGAAGTCCCACCAGGACCAGCTTCGACCTCCGTTCTTTCAGTGCCCTGGGGTTGAACGCTGCACAGATAGTACAGCCCGAGGTGAGGTGTTCAACCCCAAGGCACTGAACGCACCAAGTGTGGCCATCAGCCAGGGAGAGCTTATGGCCACACTCGGTACATTTAGAAAATATGGCTTTTGGGGCCTCAGCCATTCCTTTTGTTTTTTTTTTTTTTTTTTTAAAGAAAGAAAAACAACTACACACACACACACACACACACACACACACACACACACACACACACACACACACAGGCCCCAAAAGACACTCAACAAACACTCACACACTAGTGATCAGCGAAGGGAGGGTATTAATTAAAAAATAAGGAACCTAACTCAGACACACTTTACAAGTATTACTTTAAACTAAAAAAGAATTTCCTGACTAAAAATAATTAGAAAAAGTTAACTTTTTCCACTTATCTGACAGAGCTCAAAAGGGATCCAGCCATCACAAGCGCGGCAAACTAGATCTGAGGTCATGGAGGGTTAGCAGGGGATTATGGGTGAAGGGAGGAGCTAGGAGCTCGGATCCATTAGCTTGAAACAAGTTGCCGGCTCGGATCCGATATCGGATCCGTAACTCACAGGTTGCTGACAAATGAACAATCCTACTTCAGATTCAATTTTAATAATGAAATATGACACACTTATACCTAAGGGTATGAACAAAGAATGCAATTGGCAAAGTTTTATATGATGTTTTTTAACTTTAAGAAGAGAAATGAATAACTGTGGTAACTTAATTGCTAATTGATTAACAGAAATTGTATAAATAAGATGTTTTTTAACAAAGAAAGTTTTTACTCTGTAAAGGCTATGGCCGAGGAGCTAAGAGAAGTGTGTTCTTTGATTAAAAGTGTATTTGGAAAGTAGAGCTGTTTTTCACTGGTCATTTTGTTTTGGTTGTTATAGCAATTTATCAGTTCAACAAGGAGTGGTTACATTAATACCCCAGATTGAGTTTGTTGCCCCTAAGATAAAAGGGACCCTATTATATCAAATAGGAAAGTTGGAAAGGAAAAAGGAAGCTAGAGCTCAAATAACGAACAGAAGTTCTAGTACAGCTCTAAGATCTTTGCAAAAGCAAAGGATGGGAGTAGGTGGGCAGGTGGGTGGGAAGATGAGAAAGAATGAAAATGGACAACATAGATGGAACATTATGGTAAGTACACAACCATTTTACCTGAAGCTGTCCTTTACATTCATTCCTCAACTGATGGGATAGAGTCCCCAACTACTGGAACCCTGGGTGACTCTCCTGGAAGGATACTATGGAGTACTGCAGAGCCAAAGGCCAGTCTGTCCCTGGAAATCATATCTAATTTATAATGAGCAATAATGGTGTGAGAATTATTCCATGTAACAGCCACACAAATGTTGTCAAAGGAAGCTCTTAACTAAAAAGCTGAAGAAACTGCCACAGACCACGTGGAATGAGCTCTAGGAGGCTATGGCAAGGATAAACCTTTCTTACCATACACAAAGGAGATACATTAAGTTAACCATTTGGCCAATGTAACCTTGGAACTGGTTTGCCCAATTTATTAGGAGAAAAAGAAATAAAATAGAAGTTATGTTCTTACCATAACGTTCCGTGTTAGTTGTCTTCTTCTCGCCTTCTTCTTGCTGGATGGGTTCGGAGCCGACCTCGGCTCCTCGACTCTAAAAGCTCGAGAGTTGGTTCCACCGGCTCGAGGCTCCCCTTATATCCCACAATGCTAGGCGAGAGTTACCTCAGATCTCGTTTGTAAGCTAACCCCAGCTTATAACAGAAACAGTATAACTGTAAAAACAGAATCCACCTCTAACAACAGGAAGAAGAAGGGTGACCTACATCCTGAAACAAGAAATATGCATAATAGCATATAACTAAGAAAGAGGTGGTAGAAAGAGGGGTCACGTTCACAACTCCTCTAGGTCTGTCCAGGCCAGGGGAAGGAGGGTGGGCAAGAAGAAGGCGAGAAGAAGACAACTAACATGGAACGTTATGGTAAGAACATAACTTCTATATGTTGTTGTCTATCTCGCCTTCATTCTTGCTGGATGGGACGCGTCCCTAGCACCTTGTCCCGGGTGGCCTAACGGAACAGACTCCTGAGAACAGTGGAACCAAAATTAGCTCTATGCCTAGAAGCTAAATCCAACTTATAATGGGAAATAAAAGTGTGAGGAGTAGCCCAAGTAGCCGCTGCACAAATGGTGTCAATAGGCAGTCTGTCTTGGAAGGCTAGAGAAGTAGCCAAAGCTCTGGTGGAATGGGCTTTAGGTTTATTAGGCAGTTTTGGTGTCTAATCTCATAAACAAGGGTAATCAGAGATGTTAGCCATCTGGATAATGATACCTTTGAAACTGAAGTCCCTTTCTGCTTTCCATAGGAGACAAACAGCTGATCAGATTTTCTGAATTGTTTAGTCCTGTCCAAGTAGTACCTTAATTGATGAACATCCAGGCAGTGTAATTTTGTTCAGACCTATTTGAATACTCTGGGAAAAAGACAGGAGGTCAATGCTTTGGTTTAGATTTGATGTTGAAACCACCTTAGGCAAAAGGACGGTTAGTTCGTAAGGATACTCTGTCCTTATGGAACAAAGATAAGGAGAACGACAACTGAGTGCTTGAAGTTCTGAAATTCTTCTAGCTGATGTGATAGCCACCAGAAAGAGAGTTTTCCATGATAATAATTTCAAGGAACATGAAGCTGCAGGTTGAAGGGGAAAGAATCAAGGAAGCAAGAACTAAATTTAGGTCCCAAGGAGAAGGAGGATTTCTTATAGGAGGTCTGAGAAGAAAAACTCCTTTCAAAAAAGCTTTGCAAAGTTTGTGGGACATTAGGGCAGATTCAGAAATGCCCACATGAAAATTAGAAATAGCTGCCAATTGAACCTTAAGAGTAGATGGAGATGAACCTGCATGGAAGAGTTCAGCAAGAAAATCAAGGACTAGTTGGATGGAAGCGGTGAAAGGATCTATGTCCTTGCCTTGTGCCCAATATGAGAAGCGTTTCCACTTACTCAAGTAAATCTTTCGAGTGGAAGATTTATGGGAAGCTATCAATATATCTCTAACCGAGTGAGATAAATGAGGAAGCCTGGCTACGGTTGGAACTGGAGGAACCAAGCAGTGAGGTTCAGAGAGGAGGGAGCGATGAAACTGACCCGATTGGTGGATCAAAAGATCTGGAACTAGGTCCAGACTCCACGGTCGCTCAAGAGAAAGATGTAGAAAGGGGAACCACACTTGTCGAGGCCAGTAAGGAGCAATGAGGATCAATGAGGCCTTCTGAGCGATAGCTTTCTGTATTACTTGAGAGATCAGAGGAAGGAGGAAATGCATACAGAAGTCCCGGGCCAAACTTGGACTAGGCGTCCCTGCTGGGTTGGCCTGGTAAAGGGAATAGAGTGAAGTATTCTCTGCACTTGCTGTTTTGGGGAGTAGCAAAAAGATCGCAGCAAGGCTGACCCCACTTGAGAAATATCTCTCTCACTACAGAGTCTTTCAGAGACCACTCGTGAGGCATGAGTATAGCTCTGCTCAACTTGTCCGCAATGTGATTGGACTTCCGGGATGTGCGTTGCTATCAGAAAACGCTGAGAAGAAATCGCCCATTGCCACAGTCTGAGTGCTTCTCGACACAGGGGGTATGATCTGGTTCTGCCTTGTTTGTTGATGTACCACACTACAGACATGTTGTCTGTCTGGATTGCAATCGTTCCTAAGGGAAGAGAGTCTTGAAGGGCTTGCAACGCTAAAAGCACTGCTCTCATCTCCAGAACATTTATGTGCAAGTGGCATTCGTTTGGTTGCCATGTGCCCTGGACTGTCCTGCCCTGATAATGCCCCCCCCACCCGATCAGGGAGGCATCCGTTGTCAGAGTAGCAACCGGAGGAGGTGGAACAAATGGTCTTCCCGACAGGAGCTGGGGGGAAGACATCCACCACATGAGATGCTTTTGCGCTTGCGTGATCATAATGGTGTGAGACATTGGAAGTTCCTGGTATGACCATTGAGAAAAAGCATCCACTGAAGGATCCATGTGGTATCTGGCCAATGGGAGGAGAGGTATGGCTGCCATGATTCCCAACACCTTTAGAACTAACCTGGCTTTGGCTCTGTTGTTGTTGAGAAGAAGTGACACCAATTTGTGAATGTCTGATATCCTTTGGTTCGTTAGCGTTGCAGACATGTTTATAGTATCTAAATTTGCCTATGTAGGTAATAGTGCGACAAGCGACAAAACAGACTTTTCGCATTTATTGAAATACCCAGTTTTTGACAAGCGAAAAGTATAATCTCTGGCCATCAAAAGGAGATGCTTGGTGGGAGCTGTGAGAAGCCAGTCGTCCAAATATGGAAACACCTGGAATCCTTGTCGTCTCAGGTGAGAAGCTACCACTGCCATGCATTTGGTAAACACCGGGGCAGTGGTGAGACCAAAGGCAGGGCCCTGAACTGAAAATGACTGGTTCCTAGCCTGAAGCGGAGGAATCTTCTGGGCGCTGTTCATCTTTATGTGATAGTACGCATCCCGAAGGTCTATGGAGCACATCCAGTTTCCTTTGCCCAAAAGGGAAGAATGGATTGCAGCGTGACCATCCGAAATCTTGTTTTCTTGACTGATTTGTTCAAGACACTGAGATCCAAAATCGGTCTCCAGTCCCTGTTTTCTTTGGAACTAAAAAGAACCTTGAGTAGATTCCGGATCCTTGCTGGTCTGCTGGCACTGACTGAATTGCTCTTTTTGCAAGCAGTTTTGAAATTTCCAAAGCTGCTATATCCCTTTGGGTGGAACATCTGGAAGGGATTTTTGACTGATTTGGAAAACGAAGAAAGGGATAGAATAGCCAAATGATGGACTGTACCCATTTGTCTTGAGTCAGGGATAGCCAGGCTTCTGGGTACAGTGACAATCTTCCCCCGACTGCCTCCGAAGATGGGCAGTCGGGCAACACCTCAGGGATGCTGAAAGGGCTTGTCAGGAAGGCTTCCTGATTGCCCTGGTTCTGGACCCCTGCCCCTAGGGCGGCGTCTACCATTGTTATTCCCACCTCTGCCTTTGGTAGGAACGACTCTGTCGTCAGGCAGTCCCTTGAGATTGTTTACGGAACCACATCTTCCCACCCTTCTGGCCTTTGGGGTAAGGCCTAGAAGGAGTCGAAAACGGACTCCGGCGGCAGAAAGGGTCTTGCCATCAGTCTTGCACCTAGTCAGGTTTCTTTCACTTGAGGACCAAAGAGATGATCCATCAAAGGGGAGTTCGTGAAAGACGTCTTGAAAGGTTCCAAAGTTGCATAGCCGCATCCAGGCATGCCTACGTAAAGCTACCCCTGTCCCTGCTCCATCGGCCGCATAAGAGAGGCGCATGGAGGAGTTGGATATGGAATTAGGGTAGCCAGCTGCGTGTTCATTTTCTCTTGAAACCCGCAGCTGTAGGGTCTTAACATTTCACTCGCTTCCTTGATCAAGTCCCTTTGAAGACGAGTGAAATGGCACAGGTAATTCAGCGAGCATGGTAAATGTCGCTGAGGAGAACATCCGCTTCCATTACCTATCCATGGACCTAGATTCCTTGTTAGGTGGATGGACAGGCACTGAAGGATCAGCCAGTTCCTTCTTTGTGGCAGCAGCTACCACCATAGCATCCACAGAAACTCCTTTTGATAAAAACTGCTTGTCTGATGGAGCTGTGATGAATTTGGAGGGTCTCCTGGGAGTGGGGTCCACTGAATCAGGAGCCGTCCATGCCTTCTTAGCAACCACCTGCATGAGGGGGGGGACACCCAGGAGGTGGAAGGACGAGAGCCAAACGCCTCAAGATACACAGATTCGTCCTCCAAAGGGTTGAGGGCTGGCCAATTTTCTCTCTGTTTCAGGATCTCCAGAATGTCTGCAAATGAGACATCTTCAGAAGAGCAGGGGGAACCCTCAGAATCATCCAGATCTGTGTCCGTGATAGACTCAGGTGAGTCAATGTGCTTCCTCTTGCACTTCCTCTTCCGAGGAGGCTCTTCTGCCAAATCAGGAGAGGCCTCGAAGAGGATGAAATCCCAAAGGGGCTCCTGAGAGCTGGCTCTCTGCGGTCCGGGATGAGGGAGTGAGTCGACTTACCCTGAGGCAGCATAGAGGAGGGGCTGTGAGCCGACTGTGGAGTAGAGCCAGGCTCTAACACACTCCGCATGACCTCGAATGCACCCCTGTCAGGCAGAGCCAGAGGTCCCGCTCCGAGGAGCTAGGACCCCTCGGCACCGACAGTGATGGCTCGAGGCGATGTTGGAGCCGAACTCACCAAGCGCCCGAAGCACGAGGAGGACTGAAGCCCGGCACCGAGAGGAGGAGGGGTCGGACAAGGGTCCGATGCCACTCACCCCTCGAGCCGGGAAGTCCGCCGAGATTCCTCCAAGGAAGAAAGCGGAGCCGAAGACAATTGTCTCGGCTCGGTGACCACAGTCTCGGTTCCGACGACCCGGCTCGAACTCAAGAGAGTCGAAGGAGGAAAGAGTTGATGGACCGGGGCCGGCACCGACTGATGAGTCGGGCTCTGAAGCATCTGGGCTAGTGCCTGGACTTAAGTAGTCGACTCACCACCCTCTGAAGGTCATAATCGGAGAGCCTCGATGACCTAGAGGAATGAGACCTTTGGCTCGTTCAGACAGCAGGGAGATCCTGGAGCCAAATGAACGGAGCCAAGAGAAGGTGACCTAGACCTCTTTCTGGTTGTCGGCTCCGACACGGGTACCTCGATAACCTCGGCTCCGGCGGGCAGAAGCCACAGAAACTGTGGACTGAGTCTTATCGGCTCCAGCCGAGCCGATAAAGGCAAAGGTTGAACAACCTGAGGTCTCGGCTCAGAAGCGGAGCCGAAGACCTCGATGCCTTAGAGGGCTTCCTGTTGAGACAGACAGGGAATCCTCTGGCTTCAACAAGCCTCTCAGAATTAGCTTGTTTTTCTTTCCTGCAGGACCCTGGGGCTGAAGCCATGGCAAACAGCACAGGAGTCCTGCAGGTGCAAACCCCAGACACAAGAAGTGTGAGCGTCTGTCAGAGACATTTTCTGACAGCACGCATCACACTTCTTGAATCGAGACCTTTGCTTCTTTAGACATAGCCTAACTGACAGGTGTACACAAACACACACTCAAACACCCAGTTATACCCTGTCAGAAAATATAATAATTTTGTAATAATACTAGAATTTAAGTACAAAATTATAGTAAACTACACAAACACTCCCTTAGGAAGAGAAGGCCTAAGGCCCAAGGGAAGAACCAAAGGTTCTTTTAGAAGAAAGCGGGAAAAATAGGGTCGGGATAAAGTTCTATAATCTACACTAATCTAAGAAGAATTTAACTTAAAAGGGGTAAAAAGAGTAACTTTTTAGAAGAAAAAGCTAACACTCACCAGGAACCGGTAGAAGCAACCAACCTCGAAGCTGTAGCGGCAAACGAGATCTGAGGTAACTCTGCCTAGCATTGTGGGATATAGGAGCCTCGGGCAGTGGAACCAACTCTCGAGCTTTTAGAGTGGCGAGTCGGGGGTGGCTCGAACCCATCCAGCAAGAATGAAGGCGAGATAGACAACTTAACATCATCTGTTCAGATTTCCTGAAGTCTTCGGTTCTATGGAGATAAAAACAAAGTTGTCTGTGCACATCCAAAAGGTGGAGGACATAATCTCCTTTATTTGAAAAGTTAGGAAAGAAAACTGGCATATTAATGGCATGGTTTATGTTGGACTCAGAAGCTTCCTTATATAAAAAGAAGGATTTGTTCTCAATGACACCCTGTGTTGTGAAAAAACAAGTAAGGAAGTTTAGAAGGCAGGGCCTGGAGTTCAGATACTCATCTAGCGGATGTGATAGCAACTAGAAAAAGAAGTTCCCCAGGATTCATGAAGCTTGCGCCAGGCACAGGTGTAGCGTAGGTGGTATAATGCCAAATATGGCCGCCGAGCCATTCAGGTACGATCCAGTTCCACTGCACTTCCAGCGTACGCCAGATCTGCGCAGCCCTCAGCTCAGGTATGCTAATAACCCCATGTGCAGTACTGCACCATGCAAATGAAGGTACATAGCAATTCATTAAGTGGTGCAGGTGTAGCATAAGCCCACAGAAATGTAAACCAAAAAAAATGGTTTACATTTTTCCAAACAGAACATTGGAGCTATGAAAGCAGACCAGACTCATATATTACAAAGTTAACATATGCCAATGGCTAAATATACAGCCACTGGCATAAGAAAAGATGCACAACACCTAAAAAACAACATTTAATGTCATGTCCACAGTAACACAAAGTACAACCGCAGGGCATGTGTGCGCAAACGGGAACACAAGGAAAATATATACAAATGTCATAAAATCGCAATGTAATACAAATCATGATTTCACCATAATACTCAATGGTATGCATGGTACACCACAACCAAGTTGCAAGGGTTGATAAGGGTCTGTGACAGTGTTCGGCGCATTAACTATGAATTAGTAGTCAATGCTATGCAAATGAGGCAAGTAATAGTGAATCACAAATGTCCCGCTAGACTAAGGATGTACCATACGGCGCAGCGCTACAACACCGAGGAGTGGTTTGGAGGTATACATGACATCAGCAGTGGGGTGTGCCACCGTAGCTGTATGCACATTGGAGCAATGCAAATCTGGCCTGCCCATTGCTAAGCAAAGCCGCAGGATAGGGGTGGGGATGTAGGTATAGCATCGTTTAGCTGAGAGCACATATGGTGCCTGAAAGCGCATGTGTATGTGGATGAAAACGTGCCCGAAACCAGGTAAGTGGACGCACACGCCGCGCACCATAGCTCAAACAGGAAGGTTAGGGGAAGAAAATAAGGAAATGCCGCAGTAGGGTAATTGGAGTACAACTGAGCAATTAACACCTATTAACTCACAGTGGGTAATCGACAGCAGCTAACAAATCTGCTCACAGCAACCTGCAGAACAGGATAGGGGAGGTGTCGGATTGCAAAGAAAAGAGAACTGTCATAGCAGAGCAAAGCAAACCTGCAGTAGATCGGCCATAGAACACATTTCGCAAGATAAGCCAGGTTTTGGAAAGTACAAAAGAAAGCAGGCTGCTGGATGCATGCCAGAAAATGGGAGGGGAAACGTTAAGAAATGTGAAGGAAAGGGCAAGAGGTAAACCACAGCAGCTAAATGTAATTCAACACCAAAGGCACCACAATAGCAGTACCTGTGGTAAAACACATAAGATACCCTGTAGCTCCGATTGTACATACACACTGTATGACATCATCAGTGTTCAAAGCACAATAGTATAAAGTGTGAAGGCACCTCACACACACCTGTGTATTCCCAAACACTGCACCATTGGTGTAAACAGACAGGGAACTTTTACAATGTACATGTTGGGAGCTGCCATAGCTGTGATTCATCACCATGTGTTAGCGACTGAAGGTGTTGTGGAGGATGATGCTGACAACCACCGCAGGCCCCGGAGAAGGAGAAGAGTGTTCAGACCAAGGGTAACCTACCAGGGGCTACATGATCTGGAGATAGTAGAGCATTATAGGGTGGACAGGGACATCTTACAGCAAATAGTTGAGCTGTGCAGGCCACGCCTGAGATCCAGAAACAACAGAGGGGAACTCATCCCAGTGGACATGAAGGTATGTGTAAGCTTGTGATTACTAGCCACAGGTACCTTTCAAAGGCCAACTGGACATATAATGGGGATCTCACAGGCATCAGCATCCAGGGTACTACATCCGTTCCTGGATGCCATGTTACCACATGCCAATGAGCATATATACTTCCCCCGAATTCAGGAGGAGTTGGCCAGCAATATGCGTCTCTTCCACCATGTAGCACACTACCCGGAGGTACTGGGTGCGATAGACTGCACGCACATACATATCAAGTCAGCACCTGGTGAGCATGGTAGGCACTACATAAACCGCAAGGGATACGACTACATCAACTGCCAGGTCATGTGCAATACCCAGGGCATTATCATGGATGTGTGAGCTGGCAGCCCTGGAAGCTACCATGACTCCCACATCTGGCATGCCTCACAGCTGTATCAGGTATTTGTCAGGGGGGACATCCCACATGGCCACCTTGTAGGGGATGCTGGCTATGCACTGGAGCCGTGGATGATGACTCCCATCAGAAATGCACACACACCCATGCAAGAATGCCATAATGAGGCACACGCACAAACCAGAATCATCATAGAGCATGTGCTTGGGATGTTAAAATCACGGTTCCGTTGCTTGGACATATCTGGTGGAGTCTTGCAGTACTCTCCAGGCATGTGTGCCCACATCTTCATAGTATGTGCCATGCTACATAAGATCCTGCGGAAACAGCTGCAGCAGGGACATAATGGTGAAGGCCCTCACAGCCCACCGCAATTGCCAAGGCCATCACAGGCACAGAGGGATTCAGACCACAAACACCCTGTGCCAGCTCCAGTAGGCAGATGGAGGCATGCCCAATATGCCCACGCCTTGGCAAAGAGGGAACGTATAGCACATACACTGACAGTGCAGGCCCCTACGGACTGACGCACCTCTCCACCTGCACACACAGTAAACTGGATGGCACACACACATGACCACCTGTAAATTGTAATGTATAGGTGGCCTACTGTGTGAATCCTACATAGGCAGCCCTCAACCATTGCACACACAACAGCTATTGGAACAAGGAATGTCAATACCTGAACAGTACACGCACCTAACAGCATATGTCGATACTGTATGTATAGGTTCCTAGGTACATCGGTAGGTATATGCCCTATTGTCAGAGGCCATTCATCAACCGAGGCAAACAGTGTCTGCTGTCACCACCACATCGATTAACCAACTGTCCCTCAGTGGAGCAGAGCCAATTGCAGGATCTATGTGTGTAATCACTGTTCCCCACACACTCTGCATGGATTCCCTGGTGTGTTAATGAGGGGCTCCATATAATGTAATCAGGGATGTAGTGGCAAAGCATGGGGAGTACCCATGACAGGTATCTGTCACCCCAGCATGCTCCACCTATGGTTGTGTGAAGGTGTAGCACATTATAGTGTGTGGCTCACTGTGACATACATTCTCAATGCTGGAGCACATCCATTAAACATCACTTGGACATACCATTAATAGGTCTCATCCATATGTAAACTAACTGAGTTACACATTTGATTGCAGTATGGAGTAACAGCCGTAGTACAGTCCACATACAAAACACCATAACACGTGTACAAATCCCAGATGCCCAAGTGGTAAATGCACTGACTGTCGTGCATGTTCCCGGTTCCATGTCCTGCAAGGGACGTTACGTAATCCCAAAGGCACGAATAATGGATGTTGGATGCAGGTCATCAGATCAGGTTTAGCACATATTAGTGGGTTTATGCATTGGCAAGTGCTGGTAACCGTCATTTAAACATGACTATATGGATATGAGCGAAACAGGGCTAAGCTTTGCTGAATATCACACAGATCACTGTCAACGATGTCCAGAACAGGTGGAACTAGCATTATTCACCCCTGTACTAATAGTGCCTGCTCTGAAGGGTAAAACGACCACTGCCAGGAGTAGAGCACGCAATCATGTACACAAACACCTAACACTAAGCTACCCGAGATGTACCAATGGCAGGTATGTATTGTGACAGGTTAAAACACAAACGTGCAGAGTCCAGGAAACAATATACACCGCCATGTACAAAACAAAATGTGTCTTATATATATATATATATAAATAGAGATAGAAAGGGTGATAGAGAGATATATGTCGCTATACACGGATTCACCTATATCTGCAAATATATAGATAGGTCAACGACATGTACACAACCATGGAGGTACAAATAAATAGGATACTGCCTATCGAATGTGTTAGATACCGACACGCATAATCACGAGGCTTAAAGACCGAAAGACCACAGTACCGGAACACTAGAACCGCGTGTAATATTATCACGATGTTAAGGGACATTTAGTTATCGCTGCTGGTGCTGCAGTCCAGGTAGGTACTGTGTTCAACTGTGTTTGTGATTTCTGTAGTCTGTGTATGTGTGTGTTGAGGGTGCCGTGTGCGTTTCCGTGGGACTGTAATGTGTGTGTGTGTTTGCATCATGTGTCTGTTAGTACTAACTCGGAGGTAGATCATTACAGTAGGTGTGGTCATAGCTGGCCATAGGCATACGGTTACCACCTGTCCCACTTTAAGAGGGACAGCCCCTCCCTGGGCAGTTGTGTCCTGACAAAAATTATTAAAAAGGGCAAATGTTTGAGATTGTAGGACATAATTATGTCCCATATATATTGTGTAATAGTTGCATTAAATAGTTATTCCTGTATCTAAAATATGTAAATGTTACATGAAACATGATAAGTAGCTAAAGTGCTACAAGAATAAGTATGTATTTAGGATAAAAGTATGTTCTATCCTGTGTACTGACCGTGGGTATGTGTTGGCCTGTAAACACCGATGTGTGTCCTGCAAATGTCCCACTATGGCCATTTGAAAAAGTGGGGTGGGAAATATTGTATAAGTGTTATTTATATGTATTTTAATGTTAAAAAAGAAAATACTGTTTTAGTAAGACTAAGTCA
This sequence comes from Protopterus annectens, assembly GCF_019279795.1. Classification (NCBI taxonomy): domain Eukaryota; kingdom Metazoa; phylum Chordata; order Ceratodontiformes; family Protopteridae; genus Protopterus; species Protopterus annectens. The sequence continues at coordinate 1,977,549,784 of NC_056728.1, read as the reverse complement.
TTTTAAAATGTTTTTTTAAAAAAATGTGCAATTAATCAATTAGTAGTCACATGATGCACTTTAGGTGTATTTAATGTCTTTTGAAATTATTGCATTTAGATCTGTTGAAGTCCTAGTGACGAAAGCGCTTATCACTTTGGTCATTTTTATGTGTGTATTAAGTAAAAATAAAATCGTTTTGTGGAAGGTGGACTTGTCATTGGCATCCTACAGCTTCTTATCTGGTTATTTGGTCTACACTGTTGCTGGAAGAGTGTTATTTTCCGTTTCCATTTGAAAAGGTGGCAACCCATGCCAAAGAGGTTCAGTCACCAACACAACTGCATTGAGTGCAAATATCTGTGACAGAAATACATGAGACAGCTGTCATTTAGTAACATTCCCTTACATATCGATGTATTTCCGGAGGTACTGAAGTATCAACCTCACCTGCATGCTATATAGGAACCATTTAACAATGGCTCAATGTATAAGCCCGCAACAACCATAGTTTCAGTCTACTAAATGGTAGGTCTTCAATTAGGGAAGGAGCCCACACACATATATGGAATATGTAGAAATGCAGTCCCCACAAACATGTATATGCTACGTACACCCACCTACATCTCCTCCACACCCGAAACAATTGCAATACAGACTGTAATAACATCATAAACATCCACTCACTCAATTACATCTGCAGAAGCATTAACATACCTTGTGAGAGACACATTTGTAATGGCACCATGTGAAATCGTAGCTGTTGTATAATGGAACAGATGGCGATGTTACAAGTTTTGTTTGTAATAGTCCCTTATCAGACAGTTGAGATGACAGGTACACTCACATGTAGAACCACATACTCTAGCCATCACACACAATCCATGGGGGACATGAATTCAAAATATCCGTGTCTCTCCAAATAGCAGTTGCAATTCCTCACAACAAAACACATACAGGCCGTCTCCCCAAAGGTAGGGCATCGCCCAAGTGGAGAATTCAATTATACCCCACTGTTTCCGCATAATTGGTGAATGGAGTAGCTGCACAGCTGATGTGCATGTAATAATTTACTCAGGAACACCAATTGGCAGCAGGATACCACATGTTATAGGTATCTACGTATATAAGGATGCCTTGCCATACATTCAAACCGTATGCTCATACCATAGAACCATTTAAACAGTAAAGGTGTAAGAGAGAACGCTAACAAGGTATGCAGAACACTCAGTATGTTAGTGTATGTAGAGCCTGTTTTGTATTAATTAAAGTGTACGCAATGCATAAAGTGGGAAAAGGTATTATGTAGTGATGTCTTGTTGAGCATAGTAACGCTTGTAGAAATTGTGTGTCCTGCTGTGGGCCACAAGGTAAACATCTCATACACCACAAGGGATGCTACATGAGGGCTTTAAACACAACAATTCCACACTACCCTCCGTCAGTGGTATGTTTTTTCTAACAAGTACGTGCCATAGCAGGGGATAGTATATGTTGATATACTGTCACAGTAGGCATGTGTATGGGCATATAACAAGAATAACATGCCTAAGGTGGTCCTGCTGTGCAAGTATGCTTTGCATTATGGGATAATGTTTAAAATATGTGTAATGTACAGTATTGTAGGTAGATATGTCACATATTTTACACAGCATAACTGTTATATCATGCAAACAAAAAGTATCATCTATTGGCATATGCAATACACAATAACAGGATATATATGGCTTGTAGTCATGGGACACTGTAACAGCATGATAGCTAATTGAAATGGAAGAGCTACTCAATTATCCATGCACAAAGGACATGTAATAGCTTCACAGGTTCATAATGAGGTACTATGCTGTCTGGCCAAGTCCACGTGTAAGCCCAACTACAGTGTTTTCACCGGCGGCACCTCCCTAGGGTAGTGTCCCATCTGTGAACAGCAGAGCCATGTGTTACCTGTACCGGTGTACAGTACAGCCACTGCAGTGATCCCTGACATACATGTGGGTCTCCCATCCACCCATCGAGGTATCTCATGAAGAGTGCTAGTGAGTGTCCCTACTTGATGTACATAGGAATCATGTTCCAAAGCATGGTGAGTGTCTGGTACAAGAATGTATCCCTCAAGCACGTCCCACTCATCGTTGCGTTTGTGCACATATCTATGAGCATGTTGCTCTCAGTGGCTTTTGCTTATATTGCTTATTTGGAGTATATCCATAAATATCGTTGTGGACATGGGCCCTGTATGTTCAGCAGAGCTCACCCCTGAGTATGCAGTATGCAAATGTGTACAGTTGTGGTGTCCGTAGTTGTGCCACATACGTCATCCTTTGGAGGGCAATAATCCTCATGGTGTGTTAATGTTGTGGTATGTAAAGCCGTTGCTGTTCTGTAAGGTACACCCCAAAAGGGGTGTTGTACCCTTGAATGTGTGTCTTACCTCAGGAGTATACAGGTACAATGGGTGTCTTTGTTCCAGCTACAAACCCATTACAGATAAGGGTGGCCACGTAGAAGGATATCCACGCCACATTGGCAATATGGTTATCAAAGGAGTGGGTGCTATATACGTGTGTACTAAGATCCCGTATAATGTCACATGTATGTAGGGGACTACCACCTATATGATAGTCAGTGGGTGATTGGTGTAATCCAAAGGGGATGTCTATGCACCTTGTGTCATGCAGCTTGAGGCCATGTTATCGACACCAGGTATCTGTCACAGTAACACCCTTATGGAGGGTGTCTGTATCAGCTGGTGGATCAATCATGGCTCCTTGTTTGCAGTCATCTGGAAACCTATTCAGGGAAAGTCCCTCTGTGCTAGTCTGTACCTCAGGGAAGCATATACCGAACATGAAGGGCCCTATGACCGAGGACAGTGGTACGCCAAGTGTAACTGAATTACAGTAGGTACTACGGTATGCTACCCTCATTGTGTGGGTCCTGTCCGTGAGCCACTTTGCATAACATCTCGAGATGTACGGGTCGATGTGCAGGTGGATATGTATGTTGTCAATACCAGAATGGAGAATGGTGCTGAAAGCCAATGAGATGACAATGTAGGCTGTGTGGACCCCCTTAACATCATCAACTACCCTGGTAACTGTATCAAAGGAGTCCACCAGGTGTAGGAGCCATGGTCTGGCCCTAACAAATCCAACGTGGGTGGCATCAAAGGTCTGGAGCCCACCAATGTCTCTGTGAATAACTTCCATGATGATGTGCCCCATAGCCTTGCAGAACAGTCCAGTCAGGCGTATAGGGCCATAGTCCCTCTGGTTCATTGTGGCACCACCTGTGTGGAGTGTGATAAATGTTGCTGTGCACCATTCAGGGGACACAATGTCTGATATAAGGCTATTAGTGAATCTGGTGGCCAAGTGGGGAACCATGTCATTCTGAGGTGTGTGTAAATCGCAGCCTGGGATGTTGGACGGTCACATGGAGTCTGTGTTCCAGGCCTTAGAGAGTGCAGGTTGTAACTGCGTAGTTGTGATCGCAGGGACTCTGCATTGTTCCTGTATGGATTTTGGCCCTGTAGGGAGTGAGAGGGTGTAAAGTTAGCACTGAAACTATCTGCCAGGATGTTGCCAATATCAGTCGGTTCTGTAATGTTCCTGCCTAACCGTCGTATGTCAGAGCAGATGAGGGTATTGCCATCGAGTACTGACATACCTCCATAATGCTTTGTGGTAGTCCTTGGAATGTATTGCAGTAATGTTTACGTAGCTAGCTTTGGAGGATGTGATAAAGGATCCCAGATTCCTACTGAGGCTGACCAGTGAGCTACCCCACCCATGGGATTGTACTCCACTTTGCAACAGCCTCCACCTTTTGTTGTACATTATGCCCATGGAACTGGACCTCCAGAGTGGCATCCATTATCTGGTGGGTACCATCACGGCTCTGTTTGGGATAGCATGATCCATGCAGTCGTGTAAGTGCTAATGAAATGCACTGGTTTATGTTTCAGCATTTGTAAGTACATTGTCCATCTGCACGGGTGTCATGCCGTTTACTACCGCTGTCATAAGACGTCTGAAGTAGGCCTTGTAGAAATCTTGTACTGTGTATTCCGTGAAGGGTGTGGTGCCGGGATGTGGATAAAAAGGTTGATTAGCATATGTTCGGAAACTACCAATGAGGGGATAACCCCAGGTGTGGAACACCAGTCACATGTTGGTAATGTCCATGTCTAGGATATTGTTGGCCTTGGTGGTGGTGTGTATGGGTTGATCCAGCCGAGTGGAGGTTATGAATCCCAGAAAGCGTTGGCCTAATGTGTCGGTACATTAGTAGGTATCCCAGTTAAGTGTGGGGTAGTGTCAGTCTCACATCAGTAGTTCCTGTCTGAACCCTACTGTCCAGTACACCAAGAAATGAGGGCCGGTAACCGTGGGGTATGTTGTGGAATCCATAGCAAGTTACAATGTGTATAGCAGTTCTGGCCCCAGTTAGTTGCATGTGGATCACCTTTGATGCATTGTGCTAAGTAACCAGCCTGGAGGTGTGTACATCCTTGTGAAATATCGACACACCTCCGCCGTGGGTGTTCCGGTCCTGGTTACATGACTGACAGGTGTGGTCTGCGTATAACCTGTCAGTGCAGGTGTGCTCTCCGGAGCCTAGAGGCAGGTCCCAGTCACTGCAGAGATATCAAAGTGGTCCATTATAAGGAGTGCCTCGCCTGAGTGTGTTAGTGATGAAGATGTCAAGCATTGAGTAACATTACCCGAGGTTTTGCTTGCCTGTTCCTGTTCTGGTGGTGAATGTTATTGTAAAGTGTCCAAGACAGGCAGTATAGCAGCAGCAAGAGCCTTACAAGTTATATGTAATCCCATGGCCGACAGGTGTAGGTCATCTGTGCCAAAGCATCGTGTTTTGTTGACCATGTCATTCAAAGCAGACAGATACTGGATGCCTGTTGAATGACAGCAGAAGCATAGGCAACTGCTGAAGTGAAACATTCAGTCGTTGTACAGTGGTATCAGTCCCAATGAATGCAGAATTCTTCTCAGGGCTTGGGCAATACCTTCTGGGCTACAAGACCGGAGAGCTATTGCATGTCCCTGTACATGTAGTCCAGGAAGTTACATCTCAGGGCAGTCACACTAACATGGAGAATGACAGTCAAATTGTACCTGGTGAGGTGTGGCATGGGTGCATAGGTTATGCTGCGGATCCTGTTACCCGACAGCCAGATGTAAGCGACTATTGCCTTGTGTAGCCTGATGAGTGGGACATCAGTGTGACTGCCTACAGAGTCACCTATGACTGGTGTGTTGGGTATGTTATAACACCCTATTGGCTGTAGTTGATGGGCACACATGAGTCTGTGGGCTATAAGTAATTGGTGTTGTGTTTGGTGATGGGGGCTGCCTATGTTGCCTACACAGAGAGTATGGAGAGGTTCTGCAAATGTCGTAGTCATACTATGTGTGGCCTGTGATGGTGGAGATCTAGTGAGACTATGTGATGAGTGGGGTGTGTTGCAAATGTTTAACATCCCCACATGAATGTCAGGTTCAGTCTGGGTTGATGAGAGCATTACCCCCAGCATGGCTACATATGTGCATCTCCCACAGGCTGTAGTGTCATATGTTGGGAGGTGAGCATTGACTGTATACATGAAACAATTGCTCTTTTGCCTCATGTTTGCCATATTCATCATATAGACAGGCAATAACACTGGTAAGTGACACTTGGACATGCTTGTATATTCAACCATGTCTCACAAGATATGTGAGGTATGTGTGTACAACAGCTGTTGTACTGCAAGCAAGCTGGAAATGTAAGGACAGACAGTGTACTTGTAGGAAATGAGTTGGAATGGGTGCTATAGTAATTAGTAGCTCATGAAGTGCTTACATGTTCTGAACAAGTGCTGAGCATGAATATGCAATACAGATAGGTTGTAGGATAATATAAACCCACTGCAACCCACAAGTGGAGACACCAGTCATAACTGGAGGCACTGCACTATTACCCTGCTGAGTATGGTCTGCAAGTCTGTGAACCTTTATCAACATAGATGTTAGCAGTACAGATGTAGATGACAGTACAGATGATTTCACACTGCATACCATACCTGTGACAGGTCATAGGACATCATCACACATACTGTGTTCCAGCTACACTGAGTATACTAGATGTACCTTCGTATGTCGCAGGAGTGTCTACCAGTGGCCTGTTGACAGAAGCAACACTACAAAAGGTGTCTGAGTGACATGTGCATATCACACCAGTGGCAGCTACAGTAAAACAGGGTTAATGTTTTGTACTCCCCCCTCATTGTAGCCCATACCACACAGACAAATGGGAGGCATTGCATATGTAAGGATGTGAATGGCAATGACATAGGAGCAATAGCTGTCTCAGTGTTGTGGACAGCATACAGAATGGGCTTTGTGGGTGAGGTGCGTGACATATGTGCACAATCTGACAGCTGCTAAGAGCATTGTCACCGCTAGGTGAATAACCCTGTACCCATTAACTATCACCTAGGCAGCGGTCAACATTATGGACACTGTGTGTAAGGGTTGGTGCTGTGCAGTTCACCTCCCTAAGCTGGTGACATCTCCAGGCCTATTAGGTAGTCATACGAGGCACCCTTGTCATGACAGGGTGCCATCCATGAGCATGGAGATTATTGGACAGGCATACTCAGCACTCGGGTGACCAATATCAGATCACATATCACCTTTAAGGGGTATTGGCCATGCGTGGATGGGCGATACCAGCCTTCACAATCCTCACCTCCACTATGCAGCATGCTGGCTACCTTGCATAAAGACATGTGCTACACTGTGATGTTGGACATGCTACACATACATATCCTGATCTGAAAGACATACGTCATGGATAGCCACCGTCCTACTACAAGGATCGCCACATGCTGGACAGATCCCTGTGCCATACATGTTACATACTCCTGCCATACCATGCAACCCTGTCCATCAAAGCTGCACATGACATCTCTGTCATACATGGTGCGATGACCGCATGGTAGATGTATCATTAACTGTCTGGATCAGTAATGTGGCACTGATGCACCTGGCAGTGGCAAAATGGCTGTCGGATACAGCTAGAAAACCTTGCCCGTACATGCTATAGCTGATAACCATCCCTGCGAATAACGTCTGTCTAGCCATTGTCCCATGTGTATCACATGTGCAACACAGGCGATACGTGGCAGGATGTTGAACTGCTGTACAGTGCCATGTAGATGTATATGGCAAAACACATGCATGTAAAGGTTTCCGTGTGCATGTCTGCATTGTCACTGCTCATGTCCGTTAAGGCAGTGTATGTGTTGATATGTGACATATACACAGCATCAAGGTCAACAGCATTACTGTGGACACATCCAGGCATGTGCTGATGGGTAAGAACACCAGTACAGGCAAACAGACAGGCCCACAACAAGACAGCATTCAAATGGAGTATGAGCAATGTAATGAGGTGACACACATATATGGTGATGATATCCAATGCACAACGGGTGTTACATGTGTGTGACACAAACATGTCTGTCATGTCAGTGTCATGACGATTTGCAAAGATAACTGTTCATATGTACTAGATTTAATACAGATGTATGTGCAGCTGTATCTCTGTACATCTCTGTGATACTGTGACCTGTCTTCATCATTATGTCTTCCAGATAATGCCTCGTTTACGCCTGCCAGCATATTGCCACCTGGAGGATGATACCCTCATACCGTACCTCCATGATAACTATGAGGTGTTGTTCAGCCATGTGCCACAGCATGCCCAGCAGCGTGATGACCTGTGGCAGGAACTTCGCAGGAAGGTTAATGATGTGGGTGGCCATAACTGCACCTACCAGCAGGTGCGCAGACACTGCACGGACCTGATAAGACATGCGAAACAGCATGCCAATGCAATCACCAGGGAACAAGGTGGAACAGGTGGTGGGCCACTAACCCAACCCCCACTCAAAACTACCGAGAAGCTACTGGCCAGCCCGGGGACACCCTCAGAACAGCATCCACAAACACTAGCTGCCATCATGGAGGTGGGTGTCTCCCAACCACTGAGCCTGGAGTTGCCTGGTAAGTCACTACTGCACATATGACTATTATATCCCACTTAGTTGCATGGGGGCTAAAAAGTTGTTTAACCATCCCGGGCGAAAAAAACCCGCCCCTCCCCTAAGCCTTTTGGGTTCCCAAAATTTGGTGTTTTCCAAAAATTTTTGGGAAAAAACACAGGCGGCGTGGAAAAGGTTTTTGTTGAAAATTTTTTTTAGTCTTTTTTTTTTTTCTGTTTTTCTTTTTTTTTTTTTTTTTTTTTTTTTTTTTTTTTTTTTTTTTTTTTTTTTTTTTTTGGGGGGTGGTGGGGGGGGGGGGGGGGGGGGGGGGGGGGGGGGGGGGGGGGGGGGGGGGGGGGGGGGGGGGGGGGGGGGGGGGCTTTTCCCCCATCGGAAATTTAATGGCAAAACACCTTGCAGGTAAAGGGTTTTTGGCATGTTTGCTTTGTTTTTTTTGCCATGTCCATTAAAACCATGAAAATTTTTGGGTAGTACATATACACGCATCGGTCAAAAATTTCCCCTTGGCCAACCCATGTGCAATATAAAAACCAAAGGAAAAAACCAACATAAACCCACATTACGGGATTGAGAATTTTGGGGAAGGTGCAACAATAGGTGTTGTTCCCAATGAAAAGGGGTTTACATTGGGAACAAACATTTTGTGGTCAAAATTTTTTCCAAAGTAACGGGGATAGGGGCCCCCAAGGTTTAAAACCAGTGAAATTGCCCCTGAATTTGACACTTTGTGTTTGTGCCTTTTTACATGTCCCAGAAAGGGTTGTTCCCTCCCAATATTGCCACCTAATAATCCCTACCCCCCCTCCAAAAACAATTTGTTAAACCCCTGGGGACAGTGACATATCCGGGGAAAAACTAGGGGTTTATTTTCCAAAAGGGGCCCCAACCAGCAGGGGGAGAAGAGGCCATCACAAAAGTTTTGGCCAAAAATTTTCACCAGGGAAAAAGGGGGAAAAGGGGGGGGCCAAAACCCCCCATTAAAACCCCAGAGATGGAGGGGGAACCCCCTTTTGGAACAGTCCACAAACCAACTATGCCTTTTTTAAAGGGGGGTTTAAATAGGGGATTGTGGAACACTACTCCTAAAATTCCCATTTTTTGGAGGTGTCACTTAAATTTTGAACCATATAAGGGATTTTTAACACATGCGGGTTCATAGATGCCCCAGTTTTAAAATTGTAAAAAGTTTTTACGGGCAATTGAACACCACATCACCCACGATACCGGTAATTTCCCCTTTGCTGTGTTTAACATCCCGGGCACCCGGGCACCTCGTGTTGGGTAAAAATTTCATTGGGGCAGGGTTAAATTGCAAGTTTTTGCCATGTGGGCCAGGTTCCACAGCAAACATTTTGTAGGTTGTGGGGGGTATACCAGGTCCCATCCTGTCACAACACACTGGTTTGTGTTATAAAAACCCAAAGGGGCCCAAAAAAACCACAGTATTTATTTTTAATGTGTAAGCTTGTAAAAGGGGGGTGTTTTTAATGGGGAAATTTTATAAATTGGCCCATGGGGGCCATCCAAATGGCAAGGGGGCGACTTCCCCATTTTTAATACCCCCAAGGGGTGACACTTGTATTCCATCTCATCCCCAACTTTTTCTGCTAAAATTGAAACCTACCCCTTACATCCCCAACAAAAAACTGCAATTTTTTGATACCCTTACATGCTTACTTTTGGGTTTTTAAAAGGGAAAACCACAGACATGTAATGAGGGCCAATAAAACATTTCCAACAATTTACACATCCAGGGAAGGGCCAAGGTAAAACACCATGTGTATTTTAAACCCCCTTTTGGGGCCACATTGTACACAGGGTAAATTTTATACCTTTGTTAAGGGATTTTGTTTGGGGAACCGGGCTTTTTTGGTGTGAAACCCCCGGGATGTACTTTTTTTACCATTTTAAATGTTTAAACTCATGTTTTCTGCGGGTATCCCCTGCAGTTTGCTTTGCCCAATCGGCCAAATCCACTTTTCCCTTGGCTTTTCCCCTGTGTGTTGTGTGTGTGTGGTCTTGTCTGTCGGGTTTTTGGTCTCCTTTTAAGGGTTGGGGAGTCTTTTTTGCTTGGGGGGGGTTTAATGTAGGTCTTCCCTCCTGGTCCATCCGAGGGTTTAGTTTTTCCCCACGATACTACAGTGATGAAATTATGCAGGGGTCAGGCTTGTAAGGGCAATTGTCCCCAAGGGTTGCCCCCCCAAGGCCAATGCCCCTTCTTCCCGAAAAAGTTCTCATCCCAACCCTTCCCCATCCCCAGGGGCCTAAAAGGCATTCACTGTGGGCGGGAACAAACTGTGGGGGTCCCCAGAAGGTTTTGTGTCAACACCTTTGGTGTCAGTGAAATGCTGCAATGTGCCAACGGGATTCCCCAAATTCTGTTAATGGAAGGCCTCGGCCAGGACTGAACCTGGGCGGCCACTGGTGTACCGGGGGCATGTTCCAGATTGTAAGGGTGGCCGGCCCCTGTTTGTGGTTCAAAGGGTTGCAAATCCACTTTAAAATTTGACCAACCCCATCCAGGCTTTGGGGAAAAAATTGTAAAACACAGTTTGTGTTGTTCTGGCGGGTTGGGTGCGGGGTTTTGGGAACCTTGCCTTTTGGTGGCAACGGGTTGTGAGCTTTCTTTGCAACACGGTGGATGGGGGCTTTAAGGCCAAAGGGGATTTTAGGCCCCAAAACCCCCTGGTGAGGCAATGTGAACGGGCATTTCCAGGGGCTAACGTCCCGGGTTTCCCATAGCATGCCCCTTTCCCCCCGCTCTGCCAAACCCCAAAACCCCACACCAGGGCCATGGAGGGGCCCGGTGTTGGGGGGGGGAAACAGGCCGTGGTGGCTCAAAAGGGTGGTTCTTACCCTTGCCGGAAACCCCCTGCAAGGGCCCACACAGGCATGGGCCGGCCACAGGAGGACCCCCTGGCGAAAATTGGACCTGCAAAAACCCCGGGTGTACCGGACCAGGGCCAAAACTTTTGGGGGCACACATCGAACCGGGGCGAAACCATTTTTTAAAAGGGAAAACCCAAACACCCACATGCTAAAAACAACATTTTCCAACAGACATTTACAAACCTTGAGTCATAAACTGGTGAGCCTTCCCCTGGAAACTTTTCCCTGGTAGGATGACCCTGGCCGTCCCGTACCACACCATTGGTGCAGGGGAAAAAGTTTCCAAGGGCCTCCCCCCCACGGGGTGCCGGTGGGATTTAATTACATTTGGTGCTTTTCCACACCGGGACAACCCAGGGAGTCCCGGTTTAAAGCGGGAAGGTTCCATTTGGCTTGGTAAAAACAGAAACCAAACTGATTGGCCAGTTCCCAAACCCCGGGGGAAGGGCTTGGGGCCACCCCTTAGTTTAATTTTTTGTAAAAAGGGAGCGTTTTATGTTTTAACCGGAACATCAAAATTTTAACAAAAGCCAGAAGGCTTTTAGCAGAAAAAACCCAATGCAAAACAAACAATTTTAATTTTTTACCCCCCTTAAACAAAAATTTTCACCAGGGTACCTTATGTCTCAAAAACCCCCTTGTATATTCCTAATTTTAAACCACACCTTTTCAGGGACACTCATAGGTTGGACGGGGTTAACAAAATATTGAATGGTGAAAAATTATTTTGTTTGTAGGGCATAAAATTGTAGTAAATTTAAAGGGAAATTTTATTTTACTAGTTTTTAAAACATTTAAAAACTAACCCAAAATTAACCCAAAAACCCCCTTAAGGTTTTTTATTGACAAAAAATTGTTTAAAGAAAGGAAAAATGAAAATGCATTTTAAAACTTTTTGTTAAATCTATGAAAATGTAACAGTGAAATACCCCTGAAAAAAGGAACAAATTTTGAAATTCAAAAATAGCAAAAAAAGGGTTTTTACTTTGGTTTTTATTTTTGTTTTAAAATTTAAACTGGAAATTTTTATTTTTAAAGGAAAAACTTTAAATTAATATGTTGAAACGGCAGGGGAAAAGGGTGAAAAAGTTTTTTCACCTCTAAAGCAAAAGGGTGAATTTGAATTTTTCAAACATCCCAAAAAGGGAATTTCAAACCTGACCCTGCCCAAAGAGTCCCAACAACATAAACCCCCTTTTTAAATCCCGGGAGCCCCCCAATCCCTTTAAAACGGGGAAAGGGGTTTAAAAAATGTAAATATTTTAAAAAGGTTTCCATTTTTTCTTTTTAAAAGCAAAGGGGAATTTTGTTTTTAAACTTCGGGGTCGGCCAAAAAGAAGGCAGGACAACATGAACGTCTATAATTTATATGTGTTTTTGTCCCCCTTTACCTAAGCCCCTTAAAATTTTTGGAAATATACCAACACTTTTACGCTTTTAAAAAAAAAAATAAAATTTTTGGACTTTCCTTTGTATTCGTTTTTAGCATAACCATAAAGGGACGGGGAAAATTGTTGTTGTCCCGGGCCTTCTTTGCCAGACCCAAATGAAATGAAACTGCAAAACTAACACATAATCCTTTTTAAACTTTGTTTTGATGCTGCCGAAAACCCGTTTTTTCCCTTTCAATGAAAGTTTTTTATATTTTGGGCTGTGTATTTTTGATTTTTTGCTTATTATGTATTCCCTGACATTTTCCCTTAAATAAAAGAAAAAAGGTAATACATATACATTTGCCACAACTTTTTTAGCTGCAATGTATGCTTGATCCATGAAGTGTTTTTGGGTTAATTTTGTTTGGGTTAGTTTCAAACTGGTATTTACAAATTGGTATAAATAATTTACCATTTGACTACTCTACAATATATAAAGCATACAATACAGCTTTTTACAACCATGTCTATCAGTTTTCTGATGTAAACTGTCTATACTATGTTAATGTGACAGTTTTCAGTTTTATGCTTTTCGTGGTTGAAATTAAGAATATACACATAGTTGGTTTTTTGAGTACATATGTACTATGTGATTTATTGTATACATTGCATTGTTTTTAAAATATTTTTAACATTTGTAACACGTTATATAACGTTCACGTATTTTGAAAATGCTATTTAAAGCGCATTCTCGCGCTATGTTACACCTCTGATGAAGCTTCCTGTTACAGTATGTGTCTTGGTAACAACAGTAACAGCATGTTGGTAATTATGCCCTGCTTCCCTCCTTAAGGTCTAATTGCATGTGCCATTACGTTACAGTGTTTGCAGTTAGAGTGCATTGTTGTATGTTCACAGTATGTGTCTTGGTAACAACAGTAACAGCATGTTGGTAATGATGCCCTGCTTCCCTCCTTAAGGTCTAATTGCATGTGCCAATAAGTAGTAGTGTTAGCAGTTTCCCATGTGTAAATGTGGAGTACTCACAGGCATGTATGGCAATACCAGCATGCTATACGTAGCCTCAACCTCACTGTTAGAAAGGCTACCATTCCACAGATGTCCACACATCTACTGATCCAGAAGCATGTGAGCTGTTTAATAGGCTACAGTGGCTAGAGACATGACATCCATACCGGGTCACATCACAGGTATAGTGACATGGTGCGGGGGGGGGTTTACACAGTGGTCTGGCTGATGTCAACGTGGAGGCCATTTGATAGCATGAGGCCTCACTGTGTAGCAGTAATACTAAGAAGTTATGTACCTACCATAACGTTCCATGTTAGTTGTCTTCTCTCGCCTTCTTTCTTGCTTGATGGGTTCGGAGCCGATCCCTCGGCTCCGACTCGGCACTTGCTTTAGCTCGAGAACTCCTTTTACCAGCTCGAGGCAGCCCCATATCCCATGATGCAAGGCAGGAAGTACCCAGATCTCGTTTGTTGACAAAAGGGCAATAACACCAAGCATAAACAATACTTCCCAAAGGAAGAAGAAACTTACAAATGGAAAAAGGACCAGGTCTGAATGGTCTTTAGTATTATAGTTTCTTATACAAGGTCTGTCCAGGCCAGGGGAAGGAGGAGGGTATGAAGAAAGAAGGCGAGAAGACAACTAACATGGAACGTTATGGTAGGTACATAACTTCTTAATGTTAAGTTGTCAATCTACGCCTTCATTCTTGCTTGATAGGACCGCGTCCCTAGCACCTCTATCCTGGGTGGCTCAATGGAACAAACTCTTGAGGACTGTAGAGCCAAAACTGGCTCTGTCCCTGGAGGCCAAGTCCAATTTGTAATGGGAAACAAAAGTGTGAGGAGTGGCCCAAGTGGCCGCTGCACAAATAGTGTCTAAGGCAGTCAGCTTGAAAAGCTGTAGAAGTAGCTAAACTCCTAGTTGAATGTGCTTTAGGTTTTGAGCACAGCTGTTTTCCCTGATCAGATAAATTTCAGTGATGACGAAGAAAGCCATCTGGACAAAGTCACTTTAGAAACAGGAAGGCCTTTTTTATTATCCGCATAGGAAACAAAAGGTTGATCAGATTTTCTAAATTTTTTTGTTCTGTCCAAATAATATCTAAGCTGACGGTGGACGTCAAGATAATGTAGCTTTTGTTCAGCTCTATCTGAATAGTTAGGAAAAATACAGGGAGATCAATAGATTGATTCAGATTGTTTTGAGCGACCTTAGGTAAAAAGGATGGATTAGTTCTCAAAGATACTCTGTCTTTGTGAAAAATCAAATAGGGGTCGAACGAAAGAGCATGAAGTTCAGACACCCTCCTGGCAGATGTAATAGCCACTAGGAATAAAGTTTTCCAAGAAAGATATTTCAGGGAACAAGAAACAGCTGGCTCGAAGGGGGAAGAATCAAGGATGTCAGCACTAAATTTAAATCCCACTGAGGAGGAGGATTCCTGATTGGAGGCTTTAGTAGGAAAATTCCTTTCAAAAGGCCCTGCAGAGCCAATGGGACATAATATTATGATCTGCTATCCCGACATGAAATTAGAAATAGCAGCCAACTGAACTCTGACTGTGGAAGAAGAGGAGCCTGCATGGAAAATCTCTGCTAAGAAGTCCAGAACTGCCTGAACAGGGGCAGTAAAAGGATCAATATTTTGGGCCTTAGCCCAATAAGAAAGCAGCTTCCATTTGCTTGTGTAAATCCTCCTGGTAGAGGATTTTAGTGAAACTACTATGATATCTCTAACTGGGTTAGAGATCAAAGGAAGCCTGGCTAAGGAAGGAAGTGGAGCAACCATGCTGTGAGGTTGAGAGAAGGGATTGACCGGTGCAGCTGACCGGATTGGTGAATCAGTAGATCTGGCACTGGGTCCAGATGCCACGGCTGCACCAAAAGGTGATGATGGAGGAGCAGGAACCAAACTTGTCGAGGCCAGTAAGGGGCAATGAGAATCAATTTGGCTCTCAAAGCGGTAGCTTTCTGGATCACCTGAGGGATCAGAGGAAAGGAGGAAGGCATAAAGAGTCCCTGGGGCCAATCCTGGGTCAGAGCGTCTCTGGGGGATGGCCTGATAGAGGAAGAGGCTGAAGAAGTCTGGACATTTGCTGTTTTGGGGAGTAGCAAAAGATGCAACATGGGCGACCCCATTCAGAAAAATCTCTTCCGCTATGGATTGCTTGAGAGACCACTTCGTGAGGCATGAGAATAGCTCTGCTCAATCTGTCCGCTATAATGTTGGTTTTCCCAGGGATATGCGTTGCTACCAGAAACCGATGAGAGGAGATCGCCCATTGCCATAGTCTGGCGCTTCTCGACACAAGGGGTAGGACTTAGTTCCGCCCTGTTTGTTGATATACCAAACTACAGACATGTTGTCTGTGTGGACTGCAATTGTCCCTACGGGAAGAAAGTGGTTGAGGGCTTGCAGCGTTAAAAGCACTGCTCTCATCTCCAGGACATTTATGTGCAGATGGTACTCGAGCGGTTGCCCGTCCCATGAACCATCCTGCCCTGATAATGACCCCCACCCGATCAGGGAGGCATCCGTGGTGACAGTGGCTATCGGGGACGGAGGTACAAGCACCTGCCTTGGTGAACCTGAGGCGATGTGATCCACCAAGCAAGATGTTCTTTGCATGTTTGTGTCACCAGAATCTGGTGACGCATTGGGAGTTGCTGGTATGACCACTGTGTGAACAGCATCCACTGAAGGCGCATGTAGAATCGAGCCAGGGGAAGAAGAGTGATGGCGCAGCCATAAGACCTAACACCTTTAGAACCATTCTGGCCTGTACCTTCTTGCTGGCCAGAATGATCCTGACATGAGTCTGAATGTCTGAAACTCTTTGTTCTGTAAGGGTAGCTGACATCCGAACAGTGTTTAAGTTTGCCTATGAAGGTAATAGACTGGCAGGCGATAAGGATGATTTTTAGTAGTTGACTGAGATGCCCAAATGAGAACAAAGGTCTATTGTGTAATCCCTGGCTTGTATAAGCTGATGCCTGGTGGTGGCTGACAGGAGCCAGTCGTCGAGATCACGGAAACACCTGGAATCCTTGGCGTCTCAGGTGAGCCGTGACCACTGCCATGCATTTGGTGAACACTCTGGGGGCTGTAGTGAGACCAAAGGGCAGGGCTCTGAACTGGAAATGACTGGACCCCAGCCAGCGGAGAAATCTCCTGGGCGTCTGTGAATTTTGATGTGATAGTACGCATCCTGAAGATCTATTGAGCACATCCAGTTGTCCTTCTGTAAGAAGGGTAGAATTGACTGAAGAGTGACCATTGAATCTTGTCTTCCTGACAGACTTGTTGAGTCTGCTGAGATCAATATTGGTCTCAGTCTCCCGTCTTTTGGGGACCAAAAGAACCTTGAGTAGATTCCGGGCTCTGAATGGTCTATAACTTGGCTGAATGGCTCTTTTTTGCAGTAGTTTTGCGATCTCTAACTCTGCAATGTCCCTTAGACCGGGTGGTACATCTGGAAGGGAACTTGAGGGAAGGGACTTTCCTCGAAAGGAATTATGTAACCCTTGGATATGATCGACTGTACCCATCTGTCTTGGTGAGGGAATGCCAGGCTTCTGGGTACAGTGATAATCTTCCCCGACTGCCTCCAAGGAGGGACAGCCGGGCAACACCTCAGGGATGCTGAAAGGGCTTCTCAGGAAGAGACTCCCTGTTGCCCTGATTCTTCGGACCCCCTCTGCCTCTAGAGCGGCGTCTGTTGTTGTTACCCCCTCTGCCTCTTGGGGGAAAATGACCACGTGAATCAGGGCGTGACTCCTTGAGATTTACGGAACCACATCTTCCACCCTTCTGTCCTTTGGGATAAGGCCTAGAAGGGGTGGAAAAACGGACTCCAACAGCAGAAAGAGTCTTGCCGTCCTGCTCACACCTGGTCAAGGTTTCCTTCACCTGAGGGCCAAACAAAGCTGACCCATCAAAGGGAGAATTTGTGAAGGGCCTTAAAGGGATCCATAAAATCACATAGCCGCATCCAGGCTTGGCGTCTAAGAGCCACACCTGTGCCTGCAGCTCTACTCGCTCCATCAGCAGCATAAGATATTAGCATGAAGGAGTTAGCAATGGAATTGAGGGTTCCTAGCTGCAAGCAATCTTTTCTTGGGCCCCTGCAGCTGTAGGATCCTGAACTACTTCTCCCAGCTCCTTCAGGATATCTCTGGAGTCTGGTGAAGTGACAAAGATAATTCAGCGAGCGCATAGCAAAGGTCGCTGAGGAAAACATCCGCTTGCGTACCTATCCATGGTCCTAGAGTCCTTGTTGGGAGGATGGACAGGCACGGAAGGATCTGCAAGTTCCTTTTTGGTGGCATAGCCACCACCATGGCATCAGCGGGGACACCCTTGGTAAGGAATTGTTTGTCACTAGGGGCAGTTATAAATTTAGAAGGCCTCCTAGGGACTGGGTCTACAAGTCAGGAGCTGTCCACGCCTTCTGAGCTATAACCTGCATAAGGGGTCAAGGCGGAGACACCCAGGAGGTGGAGGCCGAGATCAAGCGCCTCTAGGTATACTGACTCATCCTCAGAGGGATTGTTGGTGGGCCAGTTTCCCCTCTGTTTCAGAAGTTCTAGGATGTCTGAGAAGGAGACATCCTCAGAGGATCTAGGGATCCCTCTGACTCATCAAAGTCAGTATCCGAAGTGACAGACTCAGGGGAGTCTACATGCTTCCTCTTACAAGTCCTCTTCCTAGGAGGATCTCCCGAAACATCAGGAGAATCCTCGGAAGGGGAAATTCAATGGGAAACCTGAGGCGGAGGATCTCTGGGTCCTGTAGCAAGAGAAGTGGCAGAGATGTCAACAGGTACAATAGAGGAGGAGCTACGGGAAGAGACTGCTGACTGATACCAGTGGCCAGTACACTCTTCATCACCTCGAATGCTCCCCTCCCAGGCAGGTCCGAGAGACCCCGCTCCGAAGAGCTAGGAACTCCGGGGGCCACGAAGGAAGTCTCGAGGCAGATGTCGGAGCCGAGCTCACCAAGGCGAGGCTCCAAGGGAAGAGCGGGTTCGGACAAGGGTCCGATGCCACTCACCCCTCGGAGGAGACCATGGAAGCCCGACCACGAATCCCTCTAAGGAAGAGGAGATAAGAGTAGGGGCTGAAGGAACAGAAGGGGTATCCGTCCTCCAGCCGTAGCAGTAACCATGCCGAAGACTCAACTCCAAGCTCTGAGGTAGAGTTGAAGGAGGAACTGTAACAGGTGTGGACCAACAGTCGTCTGCTGAGACGGACTGTGTAGCATTTGGGCCAGTACCTGTGACTTGAGCAATCTACTGACCACTCTCTCTAGGTCATGGTCTGACAACCTGGATGACCTTGAAGATCGGCTCCGATGGCTCCGTTCGATAGAAGAGGCGGGCGGGCCGAAGTATCGGCTCCAAGGAAGGGACCTCGACCTCTTCCTGGAATGGGTCATCGAGCCGATATTACTGATCCTGTCGGCACCGATATCGGAGCCGGCAGAGCCTCGATATCGTCGGCTCCAGCGAGCCGATACAGCCACCAAATAGCGGTGTCGGAGCCGATCGGGCCGACACGATGCCTTGCCACATGGGTGTCGGAGCCGATCGGGCCGACACCGATGTCGTGCCGCGTGGGTGTCGGAGCCGGTCGGAACCGACACCACAGTGGTCAAAGCAGATTCGGCACCGATAGCCATCGGGCAGCTTAATGGATCAGAATCGGCTCCAGCCGGGCGATCTCGACTCTGGTCGGGCCGAGCCACAGGCTTAGAAACAGAAGCCTGGGTCTTGGCAGATTGTTGATTTTGTGGGGCCGACTTGGCGGAGAGCCCTCCGGCAGAAGACCCTGAGAATCAACTTGTTCCTTCTCTCCTGCAGGACTCTCTGGCTGAAGGAGTGACAAATAACACAGGAGTCCTGCAGGTGAAGAGGGCCTAAACAGTACAGGCAAGAAGTGTGACCCGTCTGTCAGAGACATCTTCTGACAGCACGAGTCACACTTCTTAAAACCTGAAACCCTCTCTTTAGACATGGTGCCTAACAAAACACACACACACCAGTCAATTAATTAAACTAATACCAAAAGGGTATTTAGTAAAAATACCAACACACACACCTAACAGGGGGATGGGATAGGGAAATTAACTGACTAAAAAATTAAAGAGACAGGGATTTCTGTCAGAAAAGTTAAATTTAAGTTAAACTATCAAAATCAAAAAGTTTTTAACTAAAGGGGCTTAAATGTCACAAATGTGAATTACTTACCAGGAGCTGGTAAAGAGAAGACCTCCCAAGCGGCAAACGAGATCTGGGTACTTCCTGCCTTGCATCATGGGATATGGGGCTGCCTCGAGCTGGTAAAAGGAGTTCTCGAGCTAAAGCAAGTGCAGTCGGGCCGGGGATCGGCTCCGAACCCATCAAGCAAGAATGAAGGCGAGATTGACAACTTAACATACTGTCACATTACAGGATGAGAACACGCACAGACATACACAGAAACACACAGTAACATGCCCACACTCACAGGGTCAACAACACTATAATGCACACTCGATAGTGTTGAGGTGATGACCCCTGCCTATATGGTAATCACCTTCACAGTACTGTGCACCCACATGACGTGACACAGAGAATGAACATGTACAGGTAGCCAGTAAGGCTGAGACCGATGGCATCAACAGGGTAGTAGACTGCATCACCATGAGGGGTTAGGGATCCTGTCTGTTCTGCATGGTAGCATACACCCTCACTCCATGCATCAGACAGCCATATATACATACACACACACACACACACACACACACACACACACACACACACACACACACACACACACACACTGTGGAGTCCACAAATGTCATTCACATACAGATAGCTGACATGTGTGTGATACACACACCACCTCTGTCTATGTCTTGCTTTCTACACTGCAGTATGTACAGATCTCTACAACAGTGTACAGGGGTGTGTAACAATTGGGATGTATTCCCCACCATACGTGGCATATATGGTCACACAAGCAAACACACATGGCAGTACTGTGAATCATGCACCTGCTATATGATGATACGTCTGACAGACATGCAGCAGTATTGGCCGCATTATGTGTACCAACGCTACCTTCAGCAATTGTGCTGCTATATGCACATGGGAGGATGTAAGTGTTACAGGTGTCAAGTGATTTACAGTCAGTAACACCCTGACCGCTGTGTAGGTTGTACGTCTTCACCTTCAAGTAACAGTAAATAGAAGTTATGTCCTTACCATAACGTTCCATGTGGAGTGTTCATCTCGCCTTTGTTCTTACATGGGTTGAGCCGATCCTGCGGCTCCGTGTCCCACTGCAAGCTCTGCATCGAGAAGAAGCTCGAGACAACCTAATACCCACAATCCCCCTCTGCCTTTACCTCAGATCTAGTTTGCAAGCAAACCAGCAGTCAGAGAGAGCACACTCATGCCAAAATCATATATGCACAGAAACTAAGAGTCTATATATATACATATATATACATATATATACATGTCAACTATATATACAACAACTGCAATGCAGAAGCAGAATGCCCCGGACCAGGCACCAAACTGAGCGTTCTTCCTAAGGGCGGGAGGGTGGGAATGTAGAACAAAGCGAGATGAACACTCCACATGGAGCGTTATGGTAAGGACATAACTTCTATATGTGATAGTGTTCAATCTCGCCGTTGTTCTACACATGTAGCGTCCTAGCTCCTTGTTCCTGAGGAACTCACAGAAGGACGTTCTTGAGCACAGTGGAACCAAAGGTTGCCCTGTCCCTAGAAACCTTGTCTACCTTATAATGAGAAATGAATGTATGTGGTTTAGACCAAGTAGCAGCTGCACAAATAGCGTCTAGTGGTAAGCGAGCTGCATGAGCCAGGGATGTAGACACTGACCTTGTGGAATGTCCTTTGGGTTTGTGCAAAAGAGTCTGATCTGAAGAATCATAGACATAGATGATACAATCAGTTAACCACTTAGAAAGAGTTATTTTAGTAACCGCTACTCCTTTTCTGTTATCAGCAAAGGCTACAAAAAGTTGATCAGATTTCCTGTGATCTTTTGTTCTATCCAAGTAAAACCTTAGTTGTCTGTGGACATCTAATTTGTGCAACATATACTCCATTTTATTGGAGTGATTCTTGAAGAAAGTGGGTAATTCAATGGACTGATTAATATTGTTAATAGAACAAACTTTAGGAAGGAAGGATGAATTAGTGCGAAGAAACTCTGTCAGAGTGAAAGATCAAATAAGGGTGTTTAATGGAGAGCTTGAAGTTCAGATACTCACCTAGCGGATGTAATGGCTACCAAAAGAGAGTCTTCCACGACAAAATTTCAATGGGCAAGAGGAGGCTGGTTCAGGGGGCAGCATCAACAGATAATAATAAGTTTAGACTCCAAGGTGGCGTGGGAGATCTAATTGGTGGTCTAATATGAAAAGCCCCTTTTAAAGGCTTTACAAAGTCTGTGAGCCATAACAGGAGCCCCACATTCTTCCACATGGAAATTAGAAATGGCAGCCAATTGAACTCTTAATGTGGCAGGAGAAGCACCCTGATGGAACAAGTCTGTTAAAAACTCTAATATTTTATTCAAAGGAGCTATAACAGGGTCCACTTGCTGTGTATTAGCCCAGGATACAAAGCGCTTCCATTACTAGTATATGTTTTAGTAGTGGAAGCTTTATGAGAAGCCACTAATATATTCTGAACTGCAGGCGAAAGAAGATCAGACCTGGCTAAGTTGGGAATTGGAGCAGCCAAGCTGCTAGATGGAGGACAAGAGCGAGGGGTGGGAGCCCCTGGCGAGTGAGTCTATAGATCTGGCTCTGGGTCCAGGATCCAGGGTCCCCGAATGCAGTGTGTCATGAGGAAGGGAACCAACTTTGTGAGACCAGAATGGGGCAATGAGGATTATTGTCCTGCGTGGGTTGTTGGCTTTCTGGAGAAACTTTGAGATCAGGGAAGGGAGGAAATGCGTACAGGAGACCCGGGGGCCAATCGTGAATCAGTGCGTCCTGGGGACTTCCCTGGAGGGTAATAGAGCAAAGTAGCTCCTGCATTTGGCGTTCATTGGAGACAAACAGATGTAGGAAGGCTGGCCCCACGTCGCGAAAAATCTTTTCAACTGACTGTTTAGGGACCACTAGATGCGGTAACAGTATTGCTCTGCTCAGCCTGTCGGCTATGGCGTTGGATGACCCGGGATGTGCGTTGCTATCGAAAGCGACCGTGGACTCCGCCCATTGCCAAATTCTCATGGCCTCTCTGCATAGCTGATAGGACTTGGTTCCCCTGCTTGTTTATGTACCAGACTACCGACATGTTGTCCGTCTGAACTGCAATAGTTCCCAGAGGAAGAAGGGGAGCAAAGTGTTGCAATGCTAGAAACACTGCCCTCAACTCTAGAACATTGATGTGCAGATTGTACTCTAAATTGGTCCATTCGCCTTGGACTGTCTGTCCCTGAAAGATGCCCCCACCCTATCAGGGAGGCGTCCGTGGTCACCGTGGCTGTGGGCGTGGTAGCAAAAATGGTCTCCCCTTGGAAGGTTGCAAGTCTGAAGCCACCAGTTTAGGTGTGTTTTGCATGTGTTCGTTATAAGAATATTGTGTGTTAGAGGTAGTTGTTGGAACGACCATTGTGCAAACATTAGTCATTGTAGGACTCTCATGTGCAGTCTTCCCAAGGGTATTGCAATAAGAGAAGCTGACATGAGTACCAAAACCTTCAGTACCAGTTTTGCTCGGGATTTCCTGGACAAGAGAAGAAGGCGTATGTGAGTCTGAGTGACAGTATCCTTTCTGGAGGAAGTCTTAGAATTAACTGATGTGTATCTAATTCCGCTCCTATGAATAAGATGCTGTGATGGCTGTAGTAAGGATTTTTGAAGTTCACGGAAATTCCTAGGTGAATACACAGTTGAAGAGTGTAATCTCTGGCCTGTACTAGTTGGCTGGGTGGTGGCAGAAAGGAGCCAGTCGTCCAGATGGGAAACACCTGGAATCCTAGGCGTCTCAAGTGAGATGCTACCACTGCCATGCATTTGGTGAAGACCCTGGGGGCTGAGGTCAGACCAAGGGCAGGGCTCAAACTGAAAGTGACTGGCACCCAGCGCAAATGATCTCTGGATGCCCTGGCCATTTTGATGTGGTAGTATGCATCCTTTAGATCTATTGAGCACATCCAGAATCCTTCTGTAAGAATGGAAGGATCGATTGAAGCGTGACCATTGAACTTTTCTTTCTTGTGAAGGTATTGAGGTCGCTTAGGTTCAGAATGGGCCTCCAGTCCCCTGTTTTCTTTGGAACTAAAAAGAATCTTGAGTAAGTCTCGAATCCTCTCTGGTCCGCTGGGACTGGTTGGATGACTCTTTTTCTAGCAGCTTTGAAATTTCTATAGCTGCTGGCTCTACTAGATGGGCGGTACATCTGGGAGTCTTTTCTTTGGAATGGGATAGGATAGAAATGGTATATTGTAACCTCTGGTAACCACGCTTTTACCCACTTATCTGTAGTTATGTTTTGCCAGGCCTGAGGGTATAAAGCTGGGCGACCCGACTGCCTCCAGAGCAGGACAGTCGGGCCTCCTCTCAGGAGTGCTGGAAAAGGGTTACCAGGAGTGTATCCCTGTCACCTTGATTCTGCGGACCCCCTCTGCCGCCAGAGGCGTCTTCCCTCTGCCCCTCCTCTGCCTCTAGAAGGGCATCACCCTGTGTGCCTGGGAAAGATCCTTGGGGTTTTGAAACCACATTTTTCCACCACGTTGCCCTTTGGGGTACGGTCTGGTTAGGTGGAAAAATGGACTCGACAACAGACAGAGTCTTTCCCTCCTGTTCACACCGGGTAAGGGTCTCCTTTACTTTGGGGCCAAAAGAGTGGCACCAAATGGGGCGTTAGTAAAGGAAGACTTGAAGGCTTCCGCAAATGAACATAAGCGCATCCAGGATTGTCTGCGAAGAGCAATCGCTGAAGCTGCTGCCCTACTCGACCCCGCCGGCTGCGTAAGAGATCAGCCTCATGGGCGAGTTCACAATGGATGTAAGGGTATTAAGTTGCGCTGTCACTTTCTCTGAGACAGCAGCATCTGTAGTACCCTGGAGGTATCTCCCAACTCTTTGACTAGATCCCTCTGTAGTCGTGTAAAGTGGGTCAAATAGTTCAGGGATCACATGGAAAAAGCCGCTGAACTAAAAATGCTTCCCATACCTGTCCATAGTCAAGAATCTTTATTAGGGGATGGACAGATGAGGAAAATTCCGACATCTCCTTTTTAGTGGCGCTGCCACCACCATAGCGTCCACTGGAACTCCTTTTGTCAAGTAAGTTTTGTCCTGGGGTGCAGTGATATACTTATTGGGCTTCCTAGGGACTGGTTCCACTGTGTCAGGAGCCTCCCGCCCTTCGAGCAATAAGTTCCATTAATTCATCGAAGGCGGAGTGACCCAGGAGGAGGAAGAGGCGAGCACCAATGCCTTCCAGCAAGACTGACTCATCCTCAGAAGGCGACTGCCAGTCACCTCTCTGTTTCAGGATCTCAATATGTCAGAAAAAGAGACATCTTCTGAAGGTGACTTAGGGACCCTTCTGACTCATCCAAGTCAGTATCGGATGTCAAAGATTCTTGTGGAGAATCTAAGTGTCTCCTCTTACAATCTTTTCCTAGGGCTGTCTGTGGGAGCATCCGAAGAAGCCTCCGAGAAGAGGGGCACCCTCAGGGTGGCTGAGACACGTGCTCAGCGACTTGGATGTAGCCGTGGGTGCAGTGGAGGATACTTGACCCTTTATGGGGAGGAGAGGTTGCTTCTACTGATGTGGTTGTCTGGGTGGACAACACCTTCCTCATGAGATCGAAGGCCCCGGGTCGAGTGAAGAAGTCTCCCGGTTCCAAAGAAATGGGAAGAATCCCGAGACAGGCACCGAAGGCATCGACCCGAGGACAGAGCCAGATCGATTGGCGGCCGAGGCCCGAGGAAGAGTCGGAACCGAAATGTCGGTTCGACTCCCCGGAACCAGGACAGA
Organism: Protopterus annectens; assembly: GCF_019279795.1. NCBI lineage: Eukaryota > Metazoa > Chordata > Ceratodontiformes > Protopteridae > Protopterus > Protopterus annectens. The sequence goes on along the minus strand of NC_056728.1, from coordinate 1,977,524,415 downwards.
TCGTCGGCTCCGAGACTCCGGTACGGATCCGGCCAGTCGAGGTGAGAGGAACAGACCGAGAAAGGGCGGTTCTGGACCGAGGGCTCCACAATCAGAAGATCAACCTCTTCTGGCTCCAAAGACTGGACAGGTCTCGGAGGAGGAATGGATGGAGACAATGGGAGGCCTTCAAGTTTCGACACCAACTGGGTGGAAACCGAAATAAGTTTGGATAGGGCGAATGCTCCAATAACTTCTGCACCACGATCCACATCGACATCGGAGAGCTTAGAAGAAGAGCGGGTCGAAGGAACCGAGAAGCGAGCCGACCTCAATAGAGTCGAGGAGGGGCTCCATCACGGTTCCAAGACTCGAGGCTCAGAACTGACACCAGTTGAACACTTTCGGCCCCGAAGTCTGTGGAACCGGTGATCTAACTTTACTCAAAGAGCTCGGGAGCCGATGACTTGGGCTCCGGCGTCTTGATTCCTTGAGGATTTGGATGCCTGGTCTGGAAGCATCCAGAGCCTCCTGAAGAAGGTTTTAATAACCCCCTGTCCATGAGTTTCCTGCGCCTATCTGTCATGACCCTCCCACTAAAAGAGTGACAAATTGAACAGTCCTCTTGTAAGTGGAGAGGGCCAAGGCAGTAGACACAGGAACTATGGTTGTCAGTAACTGACATTTTTTGGCCACACTGGCAACGTTTAAAACCTGATTTAATTTTCTCAGACATCTTAATAAAAAACAGATAAGAGAAAAAAGTCAAGTCCAGTAGAGAGACAAATCCAGTAAAAAAAATGTCGAATCCGATAAATAAGTCAGTCCGGTTGTCAAATCAAGTAAGGGGAGGAAGGCCCCGAAAAACTCTAACAAGTTTAATTAAACTTAACGGTACCGAGTATTTCTACCTTACCACACACACATACACTATGTCATCCAAAAGTACTTTTAGAATAGTTTTTTTCTCAAATATAACAATAATAAAGTTATTTCTTATCTGAAGTTGCTCGAGCTAGATCCCAGTGATGCGAACGCAGCAGCGGCAAACTAGATCTGAGGTAAAGGCAGAGGGGGATTGTGGGTATTAGGTTGTCTCGAGCTTCTTCTCGATGCAGAGCTTGCAAGCGGCCGACACGGAGCCGAGGATCGGCTCCGAACCCATGTGTAAGAACAAACGGCGAGATTGAACACTATCACATCATAGTGTACTGTTTGCACATGTCATGGTAGGATGGCTTGCGACACACCTGTGAGCTGTCTTCAGCAAACATCCATCTGGAAAGGTGGACCACCACTCAATGTACACACATCCATCCATACCTGATGTACATCCTACCGTACTGTCAGTATTTCACCATATAAAGGTGTCAATGATGGGGCTGCATTGCAACTGCATGTTGTAGTTAGACACAGATAAACGCCATACATCAGTTACTGCATATGCATGGTAGCTGAATGCACACCACTACATGTACATGTGTGTTGGTCCTACATTCCTGTCATGTAGCCATGTTTGTATGCATTGCAATTGGTGGACATGTGAGATGACATACATGACACATGGACTGTTGTATGATACGATGGTTGTCATGGGTAACTAGTACAGAGGGAACGTTACCTCAGTCAACAATGCTACCTTATGTACTGTTAGCATTCAACAGCCACGGACCTACCTTCCATGTGCATGCGTGTGATTGCTGTAGCCACTTGTTTTCACAGAGGACAGCAAAAGCTATGCTATGTACATATGTGTTTTGAGTGTGTGTGTGTGTGTGTGTGTGTGTGTGTGTGTGTGTGTGTGTGTGTGTGTGCGTGCGTGTGTGCATGTGTGTGTGTGTGTGTGTGTGTGTGTGTGTGTGTGTGTGTGTGTGTGTGGGCCATGTGCATATCCATGGCAATTACATGTATGTCATATCCAAGCATGAGTGTTTTTTGGTGTACAGCAACATTCATCTGTTACAGCTGTGTAAGACCCAGGGCCCCTGCTATGTGTAGACCCAACCTGGTTATGAACAGTGGTGTCATTGCATTGCATAACACATGATGGAACCCTGCCAGTACATGTGTAGTCTGCACAGTTGCTGTAGACCTATGTACAGTCCACTGGTCATGAGTAACATGATGTTGTAGTAATGTATGAATGTGTGTTGCTGGTCCAAGGACATGGTGATGTCTGAGGGCTACATAGTAGATTGTGGCATTTACCACTGTGATCTGCACCGGAGATATCTGTGATGGCTCTTGAGTGTGTACTGCTCATTACATGTGAGTGGCCTTCATGCACGTGGGGACACTAACACCTGGAGCAGTCCGTCATGGTCTTATGGCCCACATGTCTGTATCTGAGATATACGGTGGTAGTGCTATTGCGCACAACTGTGCCATATGCCAGGTGTTCTTCACTGCAGAGATGTCCGTATTCCCCATTGTTGGATCTGGATTGTCAGCTGTGATTACGAATGCTACACATCTAACACTGACGACCGGTGTCATATATGTAGTGCAGCGTTCGTGCTAACAATGTTCATACTGACACACTGTGCCCTTCCGTGTTTAGAATCCGTGTGCATACAAGACAGCCCTTCACTACTACTAAGTATGTGAACATGCTCAGTATGCCATTGTGTAGATGGACACACAGTACATTCCAAATGGACGTGTGCTACTAAGTGTGTGAGCATGCCCAGTGACACCTTGTGTCGGTTATGTGCCTCTGTGTATGAGCATGACCATTGAAATCCTGTATAGCGATAGTGGTCATCCAGGCAACAGGTGTCCATACCCCACGTCAGGATGGATTCCTACATTGAACACACTGGTTGACTGTCTTGAAGGGTGTACTGTCTGTGGCGCATCTCGTATCTATGTAGTGTTGTAATAGGGCTCCGTAGATAGGCAGTTGTGACCACTGCGTG
>NC_056728.1:1977491432-1977521018 GCF_019279795.1 Protopterus annectens | reverse complement strand
TTTTTTCTTTTGAATATCCTTCCATGAGAGCCTTTCAAGGTTTTAATAGCTGGGAACTCTTTCACATCAGTTGAAGAATGAATGAAAAGGACAGCCTCAGATAAAAAAAGATGTTAAGTTGTCATTCTCGCCTTCATTCTTGCTGGATGGGTTCGGAGCTGATCCTCGGCTCCGACTCGGCCTATACTATAGCTCGAGAGCTATTTTTACCAGCTCGAGACAGCCCTATATCCCACAATACCATGCGCTAACTCCCCAGATCTCATTTGCCGCTTCGCTGCGAGGTAGTCTGTTTTTACCGGCTCTGGTCAGTAAGTGAGTTTTCAGATTATATTCAGTTTTAGTAGTTTTTTTTCAAGTTAGTTCCCTTCTTTAGGTCCCTTCTAACTGCCTTACCCTTTTCAATAGCCCTTTTTCCCTGTCTTAGTTAGTTTTTTATCTTGGGCCTACGGGCTTTTCCTTAGTTTTTCCCCACCCCTTTCAGTGTGTGTGTGGGTCTTTTTTAGTCAGTTCTACTTAACTTAATTAAGTGTGTGTGTGTGTGTGTGTGTGTGTGTGTGTGTGTGTGTGTGTGTGTGTGTGTGTGTGTGTGTGTGTGTGTGTTCCTTTTTTTGTCAGGATGTCAAAGGACCCTAAGGTTTCGGGATTCAAGAAGTGTGACTCGTGCTGTAAGAAAATGTCTCTGACAGACGGTCACACTTCTTGTGTCTATTGCTTGGGGCCTTTACACCTGCAGGACTCTTGTTCCGATTGTCACGGATTTAGTTCAAGAGTCCTGCAGGAAAAGCGTAACAAGCTTATCCTAAGGGGCTTGTTAAAGCCTGATGACTCCCCGTCCAAGTCTGGCTCGGGGAAGTTGTCAAAAAACGCCAAACCCTCGGCTCCAGCTTCTGAGCCGAGGGCTGGCGTTATCGAGACGGCTCCGACCTCGGTTCCAGCTGGCTCCGAGGTGAGCAAAGTGGTTTCTGCTCCGAAACCATCATCGGAGCCGACCCCAGCGCGCAAGCGCTCTAGGCCCCTTTGCTAGAGTCCGTTAGATTGGCTCCGAGGTCCCCTCTCTTATCGGAGCGGAGTCATAGGACTCATTCATCGAGGTCATCCAGGCTCTCCAACCACGACATTGAGAGAGTGGTCAGTAGACTTATAAAATCTCAGGCACTGGCCCAAATGCTCCAGAGCCCATCTCACCAGACTGTGGCTCCTTCGATACAGCTATCCATTCCTCCTCCGACTCATCTCTCGAGCTCGGAGCCGGAGTTTGTCGGAACAGTGACCTTGCCCACGTCGGAGCCGATACTTCCTCCTTCGGCTCCGGTGTCATCGGCTCCGACCTCTTTATTGGTTCCATCCGTGGAGAGGTCCGGGCACCGAGACTCCATTGTCGGCTCCGAGGGGACGAGTGGCATCAGACCCTTGTCTGACCCCGCTCTCCCTCTCGGAGCTTTGGCTCTGGTTAGTTCGGCCCCGACATCATTCTCGGAGCCTTCTCTGTCAGTTCCGGGGGCGGTTCCGGTCTCTTCGGAGCCAGTGCTGCCTTTGGTATCTGATGGGGGAGCCTTCGAGGTGATGAGGAGTGTGCTGGACCCAGTGTCCACTCCAAGGTTAAGTTCTGCAGCTCCTCCCTCTATAGTGCCTCTTACGGTCTCTGGCCATTCTCTTGCACCTGTCAGCAGAGATCCAAAGTGTGGGGTACCCGCCTTGGGTGTCTCCTCCTCTTCCAAGGGCTCCCCTGAAGTTTCACGGTACCCCCTAGGAAAAGAAAGTGCAAGAGGAAGCACATAGACTCCCCCGAGTCTGTCACGTCGGACACCGACTTGGATGAGTCGGAAGGTTACCCCAGATCCCCCTCTGAGGATGTCTCCTTTTCAGACATCCTGGAAATCCTAAAACAGAGGGGAAATTGGTCCACTCTCAAATCTTCCGAGGACGAGTCGGTTTACCTTGACGCTTTTGGATCTCACCCTTCCACCTCCTGGGTATCTCCCCCTTCCGACCCACTAATGGAGGTAGTGGCTAGAAAGGCGTGGGCAGCTCCTGATTCAATGGAACCTACCCCTAGGAGGCCTTCTAAATTGATTTCTGCACCAGATGACAAATCCTTTCTCACCAAAGGTGTTTCAGTCAATGCTATGGTGGTAGCAGCAGCCACTAAAAAGGAATTGGCTGATCCTTCTGTATCTGTTCATCCTCCTAACAAAGAGTCCAGGACCATGGACAGGTACGGCAAGCGGACCTTTGCTTCAGCGACCTTTTCTATGCGATCGCTGAACTATTTATGTCATTTCACCCGGCTTCAGAGAGACTTGCTCAAAGAGTTGGGTGAAACAGTACAGGATCCTTCTGCTGTGGGGTTTAAGGACAAAATAAACTCTCAGCTGGCTACCCTGAACTCCATTGTTAACTCCTCCATGCAGCTTATTTCTTATGCAGCCGATGGAGCGAGTAGGGCCACTGGCACAGGCGTTGCGTTGAGACGTCACGCTTGGATGTGACTCTGTAACTTTGCCGATCCCGTCAAGGCGTCCTTCACTAACACCCCCTTTGACGGTTTGGAATTGTTCGGACCTCAGGTGAAGAATACCCTCACCAGATGCGAGCAAGATTGTAAAACTCTCTCTGCCGTGGGAGTCCATTTTTCCACGCCTTCTAGACCTTATCCTAAAGGACAGAAGGTGGGAAAGATGTGGTTCCGCAAACCTCAGGGAGTCGCACCTGCCGCACATGGTGAATTTTCCCTTAGAGGCAGAGGGGGGAATAATAACAGACGCCGCCCTAGGGGCAGAGGGGGTCCTCAGAACCAAGGTTCTAGGGAATCTTTTCCTAACCAACCCTTTCAGCATCCCTGAGAAGCTGCCCAACTGTCCACCTTTGGAGGCAGTCGGGGGAAGATTATCTCTGTACCCGGAAGCCTGGCAATCCCTCTCCCAAGACACATGGGTACAGAAGATCATATCCGAGGATTACAAAATCCCTTTCGTTTTCCCTCTAGTACAACCACCAAAACCCCTACCAGACGTACCACCCACACAAAGGGGTCAGGCTCAGCTAGAAATAAAAAAAGCTATTAGAAAAAAGAGTCATCCAGGCAGTCCCAGCAGATCAGCTAGGATCCGGAATTTACTCCAGGTTCTTTTTGGTACTGAAAAAGACAGGAGATTGGAGACCTATTTTGGACCTCAGTAGGTTAAACAACTCTGTACTAAAGACAAAATTTCGGATGGTAACACTGCAGTCCATTCTACCCTTTTTGGGCAGAGACAACTGGATGTGCTCTTTAGACCTCCAGGATGCATACTACCATATAAAGATGCACAGACACTCCAGGAGGTTTCTCCGCTTCCGGCTGGGAGTCAGTCATTTTCAATTCAGGGCCCTGCCCTTTGGTCTCACCACAGCCCCCCGGGTGTTCACCAAATGTTTGGCAGTGGTCACGGCTCACCTGAGACAGAAAGGATTCCAGGTGTTTCCATACTTAGACGACTGGCTCATTTCCGCTACCACCAAACAGGATCTCATAATGGCCAGGGATTACACTATTCAGCTTTGCAACAGTCTGGGTATTTCTATAAATTTTGCAAAGTCCTCCTTGTCGCCTTGTCAATGTATAAACTTTATAGGTGCCGTATTAAACACCACAGAAATGTTTGCAACACTACTACCCCAGAGAGTGACAGACATAAGGCGGAATGTTCAGCCCCTGTTTCAGCCCAACAAAGTACAGGTCAACCGAGTATTGAAAGTGTTGGGCCTCATGGCGGTGGCGATTCTTCTACTTCCATTAGCTCACTTCCACATGAGGCTCCTTCAGTGGATGCTGTTTTCTCAGTGGTCCTTTCAACAGCTACCAATGACCCACAACATTTGGATAACCCCATCTTGCAAGAAACATCTCTCCTGGTGGATGGCTTCCCCTCAGCTTTTTCAGGACAGACCCTTTGTTCTCCCCCCTCCAGTTGCCACTGTCACAACGGATGCCTCCCTGATCGGGTGGGGAGGGCATTATCAGGGCAGGATGGTCCAGGGCACTTGTCAACAGTCAGAATGCCACCTGCACATAAATGTCCTGGAGATGAGCGCGGTGCTTTTGACGTTGCAAGCCCTTCAGAGCTCTCTTCCCACGGGGACTATAGCAATTCAAACGGACAATATGTCTGTGGTGTGGTACATAAACAAGCAGGGCGGAACAAGGTCCTATCCTCTCTGTCGAGAAGCACTCAGACTTTGGCAATGGGCGATTTCATCTCAGCGGTTTCTGATAGCAATGCACATCCCTGGGAAGTCCAACGTCATAGCAGACAGATTGAGCAGAACTATCCTCATGCCTCACGAGTGGTCTTTAAATCAAGCGGTAGCAGACGGAATTTTTCAGAAGTGGGGCCAGCCTTGCTGCGACCTTTTCGCAACCCCCCAAAACAGCAAGTGCCTCGACTTCTTCACACTTTTTCCTCTGCCAGGCCAACCCCTCAGGGATGCTCTTGTTCACGTTTGGCCCCGGGGTCTTCTCTATGTCTTTCCTCCCTTTCCGTTGATCCCGCAACTAATTCAGAAAGCAACCGCATTGAGATCCAAAATGATCCTCATTGCCCTGTTTTGGCCTCGTTAAGTTTGGTTCCCGTTCCTGCACAAATATCTACTGGAACAGCCTTGGTATCTGGAACCCCTTCCGGATCTGTTGACCCACCTCACGGGCAAGCTGCATCAGTCTCTACATTCCATCAACCTCACAGCTTGGTTGCTCCACTTCCAGCCATAGCCAGGCTTCCTCTCATCTCTCCTCCTGTTCGTGATATCATTCTAGCCTCCCAAAAGTCCAATACTAGGAAGACTTGTGCTAGTAAATGGAAGCGTTTTTCATACTGGGCACAAACTAGATCCTTTCCATGCACCCATTCATGAGGTTCTGGACTTTCTGGCGGAGCTTTTTCATTCTGGGTCATCATCGGCCACTATCAGAGTACAATTAGCGGCCATTGCTAATTTTCATGTTGGACTCTCAGAAGCAAATATTATGTCCCACAAACTCTGCAAAGCCTTTCTCAAGGGCATCTTTTTGCTCAGACCTCCAGTCAAAGATCCACCTCCACAATGGGATTTGAATTTAGTTCTAACCTCACTAATTCTGCCCCCTTTTGAACCTGCAGCTTCTTGCTCCCTCAAACTTCTTTCTTGGAAAACACTGTTTTTAGTAGCTGTAACATCTGCCAGAAGGGTCTCGGAACTTCAAGCCTTGTCTGTCCGTCCTCCTTATTTGTTTTTTCATAAAGACGGGGTAACTCTCAGGACAAACCCTTCCTTCCTACCAAAAGTGTTATCGGAAGCAAATCTAAATCACTCCATTGATTTACCTGTCTTTTTCCCAGACTATACCAACAGGGCTGAACAAAAGTTACATTCATTAGATGTTCATCGCCAATTACGGTATTACCTAGACAGGACAAAGCAATTCAGAAAGTCAGACCAGCTCTTTCTCTCTTATGCGGCAGGCAAGAAAGGGCTTCCGGTTTCGAAAGTTACTCTTTCCAGATGGCTGACATCTATTATTACCTTAGTCTATGAGTTGAGGCACAGGCAACTTCCTTCTAGGCCTAAGGCTCATTCAACCAGGGCTCTATCAACTTCAACGGCGTTTCAAGCAAGGTTACCACTAGATGCCATTTGTGCAGCAGCTACATGGGCTTCCAAACATACCTTTATTGCCCATTACAAGCTTGATTTAGCCTCCAGAAATAGAGCTGATTTTGGTTCCACTGTACTCAGGAGTCTGTTTCACTGAGCCACCCAGGACTAAGATGCTAGCGACGCTGTCCCATCCAGCAAGAATGAAGGTGAGAATGACAACTTAACATTAAGAAGTTATGTCTTACCATAACGTTCCATGTTAGTTGTCTTCTTCTCGCCTTCTTTCTTGCGTCCCTCCCTCCTGCCCCCTAGCCTGGACAGACTCGAGATTTTGAGTCCTTCCATTTCTGGAGATACAATATGTTGCGTCTTTTCCTTGTATCCTTAGTGTTACTAGCAGGTAATCTTTCTAGTAAAAGAGGATTATAATATTATTTTTATAATATTATTGTTATACTATGTCTTAGCTTCCAAACGAGATCTGGGGAGTTAGCGCATGGTATTGTGAGATATAGGGCTGTCTCGAGCCGGTAAAAATAGCTCTCAAACTATAGTATAGGCCAAGTCGGAGCCGAGGATCGGCCCCAAACCCATCCAGCAAGAAAGAAGGCGAGAAGAAGACAACTAACATGGAACGTTATGGTAAGACATAACTTCTTATTATGTACTCACCATATCTCTCCATCTGTGCTGTCCATTTACATTCTTCCTCAACTTCCCGCCCACCTGCCCCCATTTTTTGCTTCTGGATAGATCTAAGAGTTGTACAGGAACCTCTATTCCTTGTTTGAGCTCCAACTTCCTTTCTCTTTTGTTAAATTTTTGTAATAGGCTTATTCCTTTCTATGTACAGGCAGCAAACTCAAGCTGAAGGACATTAGGTTGGTGGGGCATTATGGATAAAGGGAGGAGCTTTAGAGTTCTTGGATCCAATGATCTGACAGAAACAGCCAAGTCAGATCCGAGTCTCAAATCCAAACCCATCAGTTGAGGAAGAATGAAAATGGACAACACAGATGGAATGTTTTAGTGAGTACATAATTTTTTTGCTGGGCTCAGCAAGGATATGGATCCCTTTTCCTGCACCAGTGCCATCTATTCTTGAATTTTTATCTTCAATTTTTAGTGAAGGGTCTGGAATAGCTTTTCTAATTTCCACCCAAGTGAAAATAACTCTACATTATCCTCTTTAAAGCTAAGCAAAGCTTTTCAAAAGGAAGTCTTTTTACTTAGACCACCGTTGAAGGATCCTAATCCTCTTTGGGATTTAGCTATTGTGCTTCAAGCCTTGATTCAAGCACCCTTTGAACCTTCAGCCAAAGCAGATTAATTTTTTGTCGTGGAAAACCATTTATCTGATGTCAGTTTTCATTCTGCCCTTGACTGTTGGGTTCAGATCTGAGCCCTCGGATCCAATTTCTTCATTGTAAAAGCTCATGGCAATCTCAAACTCTTGAGCTTCTCCCTCACCCAGTATGCATCACCCCATTACCTCAGATCTCATTTGCTTTTTCCAGCAAAAAGATGTGGTCTGTTGTTCTCTCAAGCTTGGATGATAGGTAACCTTTTAAAAACTTTTTTTTTTTTCTCTTCAATTACTTATAACATTTTGTAGATTATGTTTTTTCTGTCTAATGGTTCATTCTCTCCCTTACCTTTCCAGTAATCTCTGTTTTGCCTTTTACCATTTGCGGTATTTTCCATTACTGTTGCTAGTAACTCCTATCTTATATGATTATCGTAGTTTTCAGTATCATTGTTAGTACTTTGTTCCTTTCTTTTCCTTCCCTTCTGTTTAAAAAAAAAACTGTTTGTGTTAAAGATTGTAATTCTGTGGGCATTCTGTCTTTGTAGTTGTTGTGATTGTGCTTGGGTCTTCCCTTCCTTGGTGATGTCTGACAAAGAGAAGAGCCTGGCTGAGTTAAAAAAAATGTGGGAAATGTGGTCAGAAGATCCCTATGTCTGACTCGTACACCTTGTATGTTTTTTGCTTGGGACCTCTCCACCTCCAGGAGAATTGTGCAATCTGCTATTCTTTCAACCATAGGGCACTGGTAGATCACAGAAACAAACTTATTCTAAAGGGACTTTTGCCTTCATCCTTTGATGAAGCTATATGGACCTTCCAAAGAAAAACCTAAAAAGACAGCTTTTACTTCTCCAACCACTTCTTCTGTATCCTCTAAGTCTTCAGAGAAATCCAGCAAAAGAACATTTTCAGATCCTATTGTATTTTCAGATCATTCAAAGAAGAAACAAATATTATCAGATCCAACCCTTTCGTCAGATTTGTCTAAGTCTGGATACAAGCCCTTGGATCCACTGGCTTCTTCAGATCCGAAGTCTCTGACAAGTAAAGATTCATCGGATCCAAAGATCTCAGATCAGATACCTATTTGGCCTAGGATGAGGTACTCTCATTCAGTGGACCCGTTCCCATCTAGAGTGCCTTCCTTTAGTCTCCATTGGCTCTGTCCACCTGTTCATCCAGTAGTCTCATCGAAGAAGATATAGAGAGGCTAGTGAAAAAGATACTCTTGACGCAGAGCCAGTCTGCTCCTTCCTTGCCTCCTACCCCATCGGGTCAGGAAGACCATGCATCCACTACTCCTCCTCTACCAATTCCTCCTTTGACTCTTCTCCAGGTTTCAGAGCCTTTGGATCCAAATTGTCCAGCACTGCCTGCTTCGGATCTGAGGATTCTGACATCCCCGGGTCCGAGACTTGCTCTGAGCTCTTCAGTTCAGTTGGATCTGGAGAGCTCTCAGATCCAATTCTACCCTGTCAGGTCTGAGGTGGTGCAGTCGACTCCGAGGGTTTCAGAGCCATCTCTGCATCTCAGACCCTCAGCAATGTTTGTTCGGGTCTGACTTTGGCCTCTGGGTAGCTGTCCTAGGAGCAGGCCAGGACTAGGGATCAAAGGATTGGCCTCTAAGATCTGTGTCTTTAGCTTTCCCCAGGACAGTCTGCCTTCAAGGTTTTGGATAGAGTTCTGTCTGCACCTCAGACCCAGGAGATGCCTCCCCTTTGAATCCTATGTCTTCTTCTGTTTCATCTCTGTGCCTTGAGTCTCAGCTATCCTCTTTACAGAGACAGCCGAGACCAAAACCCCAGGCTTTCCAACACGGTATCCCCTCCTCTTCTGATACCTCCCTGGAGTACCCCACCAAGGAGGTCCCTAAGGAGAGGACATGCAAGAAGAAGCATATCTATTCCCCTGAATCAGTCACTAAGGACACAGATTTTGATGAGGGCTAAGGGTCCCCACTGACACCTCCTGAGGATGTCTCATTCGGGGACAAGCTAGAGATCCTGAAACAGAGAGGTGGCTGGAAGTCCAGCAAACCTTCATCAAAGGAATCTGTACTACTGGAGGCTTTTGCTACCATCCATCTACTACCTTGGTGGTTCTGCCCGTTGATAAGCTCCTGGAGTTGGTCTCGCAGTGGGCATGGAAGGAACCTGACTCCGCTGAGCCCATTCCCAAGAAGCCAGATAAGATTATGAGCCTTCCAGAGTCTGAACTATTTCAGTCAAAAGGTCCTCCTGTTGATGCCATGGTCATGGCAGTGGCCACTAGAAAGAACTTGCTGACAAAAGTACCTCTGTCCATCCTCCTGACAAGGAGTAGCGGGTGATTGACAGATTTGGGAAGTGTGTTTATGCTTCAGCGACCCTTGCCTTAATGTCTCTGAACTACCTAGCACATTTTACTAGAATTCAGATAGATCTGATTAAGGAACTTTCAGGTACTCTCAAAGGAAATGTGTCTAAAGAGGTGAAAGATTCTGTCACCTCTCAGCTGGCAAACCTACAATCAATTTCCAACTCGTCAATGAGGCTTATTTCTAACATGGCAAGAAGGAACCTCAGGGACACTGGGTTCAGTCATAGCCATTAGGAGACATGCCTGGATGCATTTGTGTGATTTTGTGGAGCTTTATAAGTCTATGTTCATCAATGCTCCCTTTGACGGCACCTCTGTGTTTGGCCCCAAATTAAAATATATGTTTTCCAGGTGTGGGAAGGATGGAAAGACCCTTTCTGCCATTGGCATACATTTATCCATGTCCCAAAGATCCTTTTCAAAGAATCATCAGATGGTGGAAATATGTGGTTCAGAAAATCACAAGGATCTTTCCAGAACACATGTGAAGGGTTTTTCCCAGAGGCATAGGGGGAGGTTCAAATGGTAGATACCACCCTCATGGTAGAGTAGGCTCACATCATCAAGGGTCCCAAGATTCTTTCTTTGGCAAATCTTTCCAGTACTGTGGAAAGGAGGCCTGATTGTTCCCCTCTGGAGGCAGTTGGGGGCATTTATCCCTGCACTGAAGAGCCTGGCTAGAAATAAGAAAAGACACTTGGGTGCAGAGGATCTTATCCAGAGGTTATATCATTCCATTTTCCCTTTGTCCTCTAAATTCCAGGAAATTCCCCAGTGTTCCATCCAGTCAGAGGGAGCAAGCAGCCATTCAAAACAAAAGCTGCTAAACAAAAGAGTCATCTAAGAAGTCCCGCCAATCCATAAAGCATCTGGAACTTACTCAAGATTTGTTTTATTCCCAAAGAAAACAGGGAACTGGAGATCAGTTCTGGACCTCAGCAGTCTGAACAACTTTGTTCGGAAAACAAAGTTTCAGATGGTCGTGGTTCAATCGATTCTTCCATTTATGGAAAAAGACGACTGGATATACTCAAAAGATCTCCAGGATGGGTACTATCATATAAAAATGTACAGACGATCCAGGAAATTCTTACGCTTTCCTCTAGGAGCCAGTCATTATCAGTTCAGAGCACTGCCCTTTGGTCTCACCACAGCCCCCAGGGTATTCATCAAATGTATGGCAGTGGTAGCAGCTCACTAGAGACTGCATGGATTCCGGATGTTTCTGTACTTAAGACAACTGGTTCATCTCCACTCTGGCCAGGCATCAACTTATCAAGACAAGAGAAAAAGTAATCCACAATGTTAAGTTGTCTATCTCGCCTTCATTCTTGCTGGATGGGTTCGGAGCCGACCTCGGCTCCGACTCGGCCACTCTAAAAGCTCGAGAGTTGGTTCCACCGGCTCGAGGCTCCCCTTATATCCCACAATGCTAGGCGAGAGTTACCTCAGATCTCGCTTGCCGCTACAGCTCGAGGTTGGTTTTCTACCGGTTCCTGGTAAGTACTATTTCTTAGTGAAATCAGTCTTTAAAAACCCCTTTAATTTAATATTTTTTTCTTAGTTTAGTGTAGTTAGAAAACTTTTTATACCTTCCCAAAAATTTTCCGTTTTTTCCCTCAAGAACCTTAGGTTCTTCCCTTGGGCCTTTGGCCTTTCCTTCCCTAGTGGAGTGAGTGTGCATTATTTTATTAAAATTCTAGCACTGTTTTTTATTATAAGTTAATTTTGACAGGGTGTAACTAGTGTGTCTGTGTGCGTGTTTGTGTACACCTGTTATAACAAAATGTCTAAAGAAGCAAAGGTCTCGATTCAAGAAGTGTGATGCGTGCTGTCAGAAAATGTCTCTGACAGACGCTCACACTTCTTGTGTATATTGTCTGGGGCCTTTGCACCTGCAGGACTCCTGTGCTGTGTGCCATGGCTTCAGCCCCAGGGTCCTGCAGGAAAGAAAGAATAAACTGATTCTTAGAGGCTTACTTAAGCCAGAGGATTCCCTGTCTGTTTCAACAGGAAGCCCTCTAAGGCAAGGTCTTCGGCTCCGGCTTCTGAGCCGAGACCTCAGGTTTCTCAACCTTTGCCTTTATCGGCTCGGCTGGAGCCGATAAGTCTCAGTCCACAGTTTCTGTGGCTCCTCGCTCCGGCCGGAGCCGAGGTTATAGAGTTCCGTGTCGGCTCCGACCAGACCTTCGGAGCCGACAACTAGGAAGAGGTCGAGGTCACCATCTCTTGGCTCCGTTCATTCGGCTCCAGGATCTCCCCTGCTGTCTGAACGGAGCCAAAGGTCGCACTCCTCTAGGTCATCGAGGCTGTCGGATCATGACCTTCAGAGGGTAGTGAGTCGACTACTTAAGTCCGAGGCACTGGCCCAGATGCTTCAGAGCCCGACTCATCAGTCGATGCCTGCCCCGGTCCATCAACATTTTCCTCCTTCGACTCTTTTGAGTTCGGAGCCGGTTCGTGTCGGAACCGAGACTGTGATTACGTTGGAGCCGATACAATTGTCTTCGGCTCCGTCGTCGGCTCCGTTTTCTTCTTTGGAGGAATCTCGGCGCCGGACTTCCCTCGTTGGCTCCGAGGGGGTGAGTGGCATCGGACCCTTGTCCGACCCCCCTCTCCCTCTCGGGCTTGGCTGGTGAGTTCGGCTCCGACATCGGCCTCGGAGCCATCACTGTCGGTGCCGAGGGGGGTTCTTAGCTCCTCGGAGCGGGGACCTCTGGCTCTGCCTGACAGGGGTGCATTCGAGGTCATGCGGAGTGTGTTAGAGCCTGGCTCTACTCCACAGTCGGCTCCGTCCGCCCCTCCCTCTATGGTGCCTCAGGGTAAGTCGACTCACTCCCTCATCCCGGACTGCAGAGAGCCAGCTCCTCAGGAAACCCCTGTGGGGATTTCATCCTCTTCCAAGGCCTCTCCTGATTTGGCAGAAGAGCCCCCTTGGAAGAGGAGGTGTAAGAGGAAACACATTGACTCACCTGAGTCCATCACATCAGACACAGATTTGGATGATTCTGAGGGTTCCCCCCGTTCCCCTTCTGAAGATGTCTCATTTGCAGACATTCTGGAGATCCTGAAACAGAGGGGAAATTGGCCAGCCCTCAACCCTTCGGAGGACGAATCTGTGTATCTTGAGGCGTTTGGCTCTCGTCCTTCCACCTCCTGGGTGTCCCCCCCCTTCGACCCCCTCATGCAGGTGGTTGCTAAGAAGGCATGGACGGCTCCTGATTCAGTGGACCCCACTCCCAGGAGACCTTCTAAGTACATAACAGCTCCAGCAGACAAGCAATTTCTAACAAAAGGAGTTCCTGTGGATGCTATGGTGGTAGCTGCTGCCACAAAGAAGGAACTAGCTGATCCTTCAGTACCTGTCCATCCACCTAACAAGGAATCTAGGTCCATGGATAGGTACGGAAAGCGGATGTTCTCCTCAGCGACATTTACCATGCGTTCGCTGAACTACCTGTGCCATTTTACTCGTCTTCAAAGGGACCTGATCAAGGAAGCGAGTGAAATGTTAAAGGATCCTACAGCTGCGGGTTTCCAAGACAAGATGAACACGCAGCTGGCTACCCTTAATTCCATATCCAACTCCTCCATGCGCCTCCTTTCTTACGAGGCTGATGGAGCAAGCAGAGCCGCAGGGACAGGTGTGGCCTTACGTAGGCACGCCTGGATGCGGCTATGCAATTTATGACCCTTTCAAGACATCTTTCACGAACTCCCTTTGATGGATCATCCCTCTTTGGTCCTCAAGTGAAAGAAACCCTGACTAGGTGCGAGACTGATGGCAAGACCCTTTCTGCCGTCGGAGTCCGTTTTTCGACCCCTTCTAGGCCTTACCCCAAAGGCCAGAAGGGTGGAAAGATGTGGTTCCGTAAACAATCTCAAGGGACTTCGCCTGACGCACAGAGTCGTTTTCC
The DNA here is from genome assembly GCF_019279795.1 of Protopterus annectens. Classification (NCBI taxonomy): domain Eukaryota; kingdom Metazoa; phylum Chordata; order Ceratodontiformes; family Protopteridae; genus Protopterus; species Protopterus annectens. Next base: position 1,977,507,815 of record NC_056728.1, on the reverse strand, counting down.
TACCAAAGGCAGAGGTGGGAATAACAATGGTAGACGTCGCCCTAGGGGCAGTGGGTGTCCGCACAAGCAGGGCAATCGGGAAGCCTTCCCTGACAAGGCCTTTCAGCATCCCTGAGGTGTTGCCCGACTGCCCATCTTCGGAGGCAGTCGGGGAAGATTGTCACTGTACCCAGAAGCCTGGCTATCCCTGACTCAAGACAAATGGGTACAGTCCATCATTTCGAAGGCTATTCTATCCCTTTCTTCGCTTTCCAAATCAGTCAAAAAATCCCTTCCAGATGTTCCACCCGCTCAAAGGGACCTAGCAGCTTTGGAAATTTCAAAACTGCTTGCAAAAAGAGCAATTCAGCCAGTGCCAGTAGACCAACAAGGATCCGGAATCTACTCAAGGTTCTTTTTAGTTCCAAAGAAAACAGGGGACTGGAGACCGATTTTGGATCTCAGTGTCTTGAACAAATCAGTCAAGAAAACAAGATTTCGGATGGTCACGCTGCAATCCATCCTTCCCCTTTTAGGCAAAGGAAACTGGATGTGCTCTATAGACCTTCGGGATGCATACTATCACATAAAAATGAACAGACGCTCCAGAAGATTCCTCCGCTTCAGGCTGGGAACCAGTCATTTTCAGTTCAGGGCCCTGCCCTTTGGTCTCACCACTGCCCCGGTGTTTACCAAATGCATGGCAGTGGTAGCTTCTCACCTGAGACGACAAGGATTCCAGGTGTTTCCATATTTGGACGACTGGCTCCTCACAGCTCCCACCAAGCATCTCCTTCTGATGGCCAGAGATTATACTTTTCGCGTTTGTCAAATACTGGGTATTTCAATAAATTGCGAAAAGTCTGTTTTGTCGCCTTGTCGTACTATTACCTACATAGGCGCAAATCTAGATACGATAAACATGTCTGCAAGGCTAACACATCAAAGGATATCAGACATTCACAAATTAGTATCACTCCTTCTCAACAACAACAGAATCAAAGCCAGGTTAGTTCTAAAGGTGTTGGGAATTATGGCAGCGCCATACCTCTCCTTCCATTAGCCAGATACCACATGCGGATCCTTCAGTGGATGCTTTTACTCAATGGTCATACCAGGAACTTCCAATGTCTCACACCATTGTGATCACGCAGGCGTGCAAAAGCATCTCATGTGGTGGATGTCTTCCCCATCTCCTGTCGGAAGACCTTTTGTGCCACCTCCTCCGGTTGCTACACTGACAACGGATGCCTCCCTGATCGGGTGGGGGCATTATCAGGGCAGGACAGTCCAGGGCACATGGCAACCAAACGAATGCCACTTGCACATAAATGTTCTGGAGATGAGAGCAGTGCTTTTAGCGTTGCAAGCCCTTCAAGACTCTCTTCCCTTGGGAACAATTGCAATCCAGACAGACAATATGTCTGTAGTGTGGTACATCAACAAACAAGGCGGAACCAGATCATACCCCCTGTGTCGAGAAGCACTCAGACTGTGGCAATGGGCGATTTCTTCTCAGCGTTTTCTGATAGCAACGCACATCCCGGAAGTCCAATCATATTGCGGACAAGTTGAGCAGAGCTATTCTCATGCCTCACGAGTGGTCTCTGAAAGACTCTGTGGTGAGAGAAATTTTTCTCAAGTGGGGTCAGCCTTGCTGCGATCTTTTTGCTACTCCCCAAAACAGCAAGTGCAGAGAATTTTTCACTCTGTTCCCTTTACCAGGCCAACCCAGCAGAGACGCTCTAGTCCAAGTTTGGCTCCGGGGACTTCTGTATGCATTTCCTCCTTTCCCACTGATCTCTCAAGTAATTCAGAAAGCTATCGCTCAGAAGGCCTCATTGATCCTCATTGCTCCTTACTGGCCTCGACAAGTGTGGTTCCCCTTTCTACATCGTTTTCTCTTGGAGCGACCGTGGAAGCTGGACCTAGTTCCAGATCTTTTGATCCATCAGTCGGGTCAGTTTCATCGCTCCCTCCTCTCTGAACCTCACTGCTTGGTTCCTCCAGTTCCTACCTTAGCCAGGCTTCCTCAATTATCTCACTCTGTTAGAGATATATTGATAGCTTCCCATAAATCTTCCACTCGAAAGATTTATTTGAGTAAGTGGAAACGCTTCTCATATTGGGCACAAGGAAAGGACATAGATCCTTTCACCGCTTCCATCCAACTAGTCCTTGATTTTCTAGCTGAACTCTTCCATGCAGGTTCATCTCCTCTACACTTAAAGTTCAATTGGCAGCTATTTCTAACTTTCATGTGGGTATTGCTGAATCTGCCCTAATGTCCCACAAACTCTGCAAAGCCTTTTTGAAAGGAGTTTTTCTTCTCAGACCTCCTATAAGAAATCCTCCTTCTCCTTGGGACCTAAATTTAGTTCTTGCTTCTTTGATTCTTCCCCCTTTCGAACCTGCAGCTTCCTGTTCCTTAAAATTGTTATCATGGAAAACTCTTTTCTGGTAGCTATTACATCAGCTAGAAGAGTTTCAGAACTTCAAGCACTCAGTTGTCGTCCTCCTTATCTTTTGTTTCATAAGGACAGAGTATCCTTACGAACTAACCCGTCCTTTTTGCCTAAAGTGGTATCTGCATCAAATCTGAATCAATCCATTGATCTACCAGTCTTTTTCCAGAATACTCCAATAGGTCTGAACAAAATTACACTGCCTGGATGTTCACCGTCAATTGAGGTACTACTTGGATAGAACTAAACAGTTCAGAAAATCTGATCAGCTGTTTGTCTCCTATGCGGAGAGCAGAAAGGGACTTTCAGTTTCAAAGGTATCATTATCCAGATGGCTAACATCATTGATTTCCCTTGTATATGAGATTAGACATCAAAAGCTGCCTGATAAACCTAAGGCTCATTCCACCAGAGCTTTGGCTACTTCTTTAGCTTTCCAAGACAGACTGCCCATTGACACCATTTGTGCAGCGGCTACTTGGGCTACTCCTCACACTTTCATTTCTCATTATAAGTTGGACTTAGCTTCTAGGCATAGAGCTAACTTTGGTTCCACAGTTCTCAGGAGTCTGTTCCGTTAGGCCACCCGGGACAAGGTGCTAGGGACGCGGTCCCATCCAGCAAGAATGAAGGCGAGATAGACAACTTAACATATAGAAGTTATGTTCTTACCATAACGTTCCATGTTAGTTGTCTTCTTCTCGCCTTCTTCTTGCGTCCCACCCTCCTTCCCCCTGGCCTGGACAGACCTAGAGGAGTTGTGATCATGACCTCTCTTTCTACCACCTCTTTCTTAAGACATATGCTGTTGGGCATATTTTCTGGGTCAGGATGTAGGTCACCCTTCTTTCTTCCTGTTGTTAGAGGTGGACTCTGTTTATAGTTATACTGTTACTATATAAGCTGGGTTTAGCTTACAAACGAGATCTGAGGTAACTCTCGCCTAGCATTGTGGGATATAAGGGGAGCCTCGAGCCGGTGGAACCAACTCTCGAGCTTTTAGAGTGGCCGAGTCGGAGCCGAGGTCGGCTCCGAACCCATCCAGCAAGAAGAAGGCGAGAAGAAGACAACTAACATGGAACGTTATGGTAAGAACATAACTTCTATTTTTTGCACAGTTACCATACATTTTGAAAAGTCATATCTTAAATCATCTCGAACTATAGAGTTCATAGGGGAACTACTCAACACAAGGTTAGCAATACCTTCTTTTCCCCTTGCCAGAGTTCACACCTTAAGATTGCAAGACAGCAAGATAATTTGTAGTACCACAGTCCCTGCTCATCTGGTCCTAAGCATTAGGATCAATGGTGGCAACAATACACTTTGTTCTGCTTGTCAGATTTCACATGAGGATTCTTCAGTGGATGTTTGGAGTCTCAGTGGTCAATACTTCAGCTACCTCTATCTGCCCCAATTCAAATCACCAACTTGTGCAAAAGAGATCTGATGTGGTGGACCCAGTTGGAATAACTATTACAAGGCCATCTATTTGTCCCTTCTCAGCACAAGGCCATAGTGACCACAGATGCTTCCCAGCTGACATTAAGGAGGGCATTACCTGGGAAAGACAGTCCAAGGCATGTGGTCCCCCCAAGAGGCCAATTTGCATATCACTGTTCTGGAGTTGAGAGCAGTGCTTTTAGTGTTGCAAGCCTTTCAGGATGCTCCCCATCGGGAACAATTGTGATACAAACAAACAATATGTCAGTGGTTTGATGCGTCAGCAAACAAGGAGGAAACAGATCATACTCTCTCTATGTCAAGAAGCACTATGAGTGTGGCAATGGGAAATCTCTTCCAACCACTTTCTCTTAGCAACACACATTCTGGGGAAGACCAACGTGCTAGCAGAGAAACTGAGCAGATGCATTCTCTTACTTCATGAGTGGTCACTGAACCACAAAGTAGTGGACATGATTTTCCACAAGTGGGCCCAGTCTTGCTGCGATCTATTTGCATCTCACCTAAACAAGTACAGCAGCTACTTTGCCTCATCCCTCCAAAGTGGGAGTCACTGAGAGATGCTCTTCTTCATGATTGCCCCCTCCCCATTTACTGTATGCTTATCCTCTGACCCCTCTGATATTTAAAAGTTCCTTCAGAGAGCTGCCAAGTTGAAGAGCAAGGTTATTTTCATTGCTCCTTTTTGGTCTCGACAAATTTGGTTCCCCTTCCTGTGGCCTCATATGATCCATCAACCGTGGATTCTGGATCTAGTTCCAGACCATCTGTCTCACCTGACAGAAGTGGTTCATCTGAATCTTCCAAAGCTCAAGCTGACAGCTTGGTTTCTTCATTTCTACTAATAGCCAGACAACCTATGCTCTCTTTCTTGGTTTGCTGAATTCTATTATCTTCCCTCAAACCATCTACAAGGAAAACTTATAATAGCAAATGGAAAAGATTTGTACATTGGGCACTTCAGAATGATGTGGATCCATTTTCTGCACCAATTCATACCATCATGGAGTTTTTGTCGTTGCTTTTTGATCAAGGGGCTAGTTCTTCCACAATAAAGGTTCATTTAGCAGCAATTTCTAATTTCCATGTTGGTCCTGATGGCTCTTCCCCTGCTTCACATAAACTTTGTAAGACCTTTCTACTTGGAACACTTCTGCTGAGACCTCCAGTTAAAGATCCTACTTCACTGTGGGACTTAACTCTGGTACTGCAAGCTTTGGTTCTTCTACCCTTCAAACCTGCAAATACTTGTGACCTGAAATTTCTGTCTTGGAAGACTTTATTTTTGGTGGCCATTACTTTGGCCAGATGAATCTCAAAAATTCAGGCTTTGCCGGTGAAACCTCCATACCTAATATTTCATAAACATGGAGTTATACTGTGAACTAATGCATCCTTTTTATCCATAGTTGCAACAGAATATAACATGAATATAACATTAATCATTCTATCAACCTACCAGATTTTTCCAAGTTATACAAACAAAGGTGAATATTTGTTGCATTCACTAGGTGTACATAGGCAATTACATTTCTACTTACACAGAGCAAAGGACTTCAGAAAGTCATACCAGTTATTTGTTTCTTTTGTGGAAAAGAAATTGGGCAAGCCAGTGTCTAGAGTTTCCCTAGAAAAATGGCTCATTAATTGCATTTCTTTCATTTACGATAAACTGAATTTGCCTTTAAGTAAGTAATTGCATGCTCATTCTACAAGATCCATAGCCTTTCATTCAAGAGCCTCCATGGATGATATTTGTGCAGCATCAACTTGGGCTTCACCTCACATCTTCATATCTCTTTACAGGCTAGACTTAGTTTCTAGAAGAAGGGCATCATTTGGCTCAGTGATGCTCAGGAATATCCTTCCTTGAGGCCACCCTGGGATTATAGTAGCTGGGGATTCTGTCCCATCAGTCGAGGATGGAATGAAAATTGACATCAGATGAAGTTATGTACTTACCATAGCGTTCTTTCTGTGTTGTCCATTTTCATTCCTCCTCGACTCCCCACCCACCATTCCTTATCTAACATCTAAAGAGCGGGTGGATAGAGCCAATCTTGGGATCTTTTCCTTGCCTTTTATGAGTCCAGATATAGCTTTTGCACTTCTGCTATATTTCTGCTTAAAAATGTATTCTGTGCAAGTGAAGTGTTAGTCTTTTGCTATAATCTGTAAACAAGATCTGAAGTGGTGCATTCTGGGCAAGAGAGAAGCTCAAGAGTTCAAGGTTGCTATGAGCTTTTACAAATGCCATGTCAGATCCGAGGGCTCGGATCCAAACTCATCAATTGAGAAGGAATGAAAATGGACAGCACAGATGGAATGTTATGCCAAATACATAACTCCCGGGATTCATGAAGCTCGGCGCAAGGCCGGCGTTAGGCTTGCGCCGACCGTGTGGCGTGAAGATGGCACAGTAGCGCCAAATGCATATTAATGAAGGCACGCTGCCGCCACAGCCATGTCCATAGGGCATGTCAAAGTGCCACACGGAGGCGTGGAAATGTCAGCTGTCGACATGCAACCTAAAATGCTTGCATATAGCAATTTGCATGAAATAGTAATCACATCTGTCAGTGTCTGTGGATACTGAAACGTATAAAAAGCATGCAAGACAGTTCCTGCAAACACAAAATGAAGAAGCAAACACAAATGCACGGTAGGGAATAATGGGTCCCCATCCCTCGAACAAATGACATTGAAAACCGTGTGCCCGTAGTCCAATGCAGTGTAGATAGTTATACCAAGTGGAAGTGAAACGCATCATGTTAGCGTGCCGCCAATAGCTATGTCCAGCCCAATGGTCAGGGTCACCAGCTGTCCCACATTGTGAGGGAGAGTACACAGCTGGGCAGATGTGTCCATAACAAAACCACAATAAATGTAAATATCTAGCGACCGTATGACAGAATTATATCCCACAATGCATGTGATAGTCACATACAATAGGTATGTCCGTATTTAACATACCATATGTGACAAGAAATAGAATAAGCATGGAAATGAAACAGAAGGAGCATATAAACTGCAACATCAACAAGTCAACATGTAGGCTTAAAGGAACAGTATTATCCATAGCGTTGACTGTGGGTATGTGTTGTCCAGTACAATCGGATATGTGTCCGGAATATATCCCATCCTGGACATAGGAAAAGGTGGCATCCTACCAATGATCAGAGCAGTCGGCCAAAATCCGCATATATGTGGTCCAAGCCATACTTGTCAGAATGTGTCACAGTTGAACGGGTATTACCCAGGTGTACCAACCATGTCATGAAAGTTAAGTATGGGCGTGTACCTATGTGCATGATGTATAGCATGTGGAAGGTGAAACATGCCAGGGTAGTCCACACAACCATACAGGTACCTGACATATGCAGTGTATGCAATGTGTTACCTTGACCGTTTCATGGGCCATCAACCAAAGCAGTGATGGATGGAGTGTCAGGAATATGTGTGTGTGGGGGGGTGGGTAATGGTATAATCCTCAAAGGCGAGACTGTGTCGTATGCAGAATAGGTGAACTGGAGGTGTATGAGGGAGCAGCAGTTGAATCAGAAAGAAACACAAAGAACATGTATATACAGCGACTACCTTCTGGATTTAAGTATCTTTGCTTTTTTTTCACTTGGAATAGTTTCTGTAGCTTACCTTGAACTAGCCTGAACTGTTTTTTAACTGATTGCTGCATTATTTTAAAATCTGCACTTAAAGTTACAATGTGAGAGTGTTCAATCTCGCCGTTTGTTCTTACACATGGGTGTCGGAGCCGATCCTCGGCTCCGAGTCGGCCGCTTAGCAAAGCTTTGCATCCAGAAGAAGCTCGAGACCAACCTACCTCCCACAATTCCCACTGCCTTTACCTCGGATCTAGTTTGCCACTGCAACCGATCGCATTGTTTCTGAAGAGCTCTGACCAACTAGGAAGATAAGCTAACTATTTTTCTTAAATTTTCTTGAAAAATTTTATTATTGACTTATATTTAGTGTGTGTGTGTGTGTGTGTGTGTGTGTGTGTGTGTGTGTGTGTGTGTGCGTGTGTGCGTGTGTGTGTGTGTGTGTGTGTGTGTGTGTGTGTGTGTGTGTGTGTGTGTGGTCTGGTCATCCCTTTTCCATTATATATAATATATATATATATATATATATATATATATATATATAGTTTAGGTTTACCTTAGGGCCTACCCCACCTACTACTAAACTTGGAATTGGATACTTGCAATATTATTGCTGTGACTTTCCTACCTATTTTGACAGTGTTTTTGATAATCTACAGCACCTTTTTCTTACAGAATGTCTGAAAAAGCTAAGTCAGGATTTAAGAGGTTTCAGTGTGGGTAGAAGATGTCTGTCACCGACAACCATAGCTCCTGTGTCTACTGTCTTGGCCCTCTCCATCTACAGGAAGACTGTTCTATCTGTCATTCCTTTAGTGGAAGGGTCATGACAGATAGGCGCAGGAAGCTTATGGACAGAGGTCTTTTGAAGCCAGCTTTCCAAGAGGCTCTTGACAAGTCAGACCAGGCTTCTAAATCCTCGAAGGAGTCAAAGACATCGGAGCCATGTCATCGGCTCCGAGTTCTTCTTTTAAGGTTCGTTCACCGGTTCCACAGACTTCGGGGCCGAGTGTCGAGCTTCTGTCTGTCACCGAGCCTTGAGTCTTGGAACCGGTGATGGAGCTTCCACCTCCTGCTCTATTGAGGTCAGCACCATCCTCGATTCCTTCGACTCGATCTTCCAGGCCCCTCTCCGACACCGACGTAGATCGTGTGGTGCAGAAGTTAATGGAGAACATGGCCCTATCCAAACTCATTGCAGTCTCCTCTCAATTGGTGTCGAGACTCGAAGGCCTTCCTTTATCTCCATCTGATCCTCCTCCGAGGCCTACTCAGCCCTCGGAGCCGGGAGACGTTGATCTGATGATAGTGGAGCCCTTGGTGCCGGAACAGTCCCTTTCTCGGTCGGCACCGTTGACCTCGACTCCGTAGGAACCATTACCGGACTCGCGGAGCCGTCAATCTATCCTTGGTTCCAGGACCGAGAGTCGAACCGATGTTTCGGTGCCGACTCCCCCCCTCGGCACGGATCACTATAGCTCCATCCTCGGGATCGATGCCCTTGGCTTCCGTGTCGGAGATACAGATACCTCCACGTTCTTCGGAACCGGGGGATTCCTCGGCTTGGGGTCCAGGGGCCTTCGACCTTATGAGGAAGGTATTGTCTTCTCAGACAACCACTTCAGCAGAAGCAACTTCTCCCTCCCATAAAGGTCCGTTGTCTTCTTCTGCACCCACGACTATACAAAAGCATCGAGCACCAGTGTCTCAGCCACTTCCAGAGGGAGCCCCTACTTCCTCGGAGGCTTCATCGGATGTCCCCCCCCGATGACGTTCCGAGGAAAAGATTGTGCAAGAGGAGGCACTTAGATTCTCCACAAGAATCCTTAACATCGGATACTGACTTAGATGAGTCAGAGGGGTCCCCAAAATCACCCTCGGAGGATGTCTCCTTTTCTGACATCCTGGAGATCCTGAAACAGAGAGGTGATTGGCAGGCCCTACCCCCTTCTGAGGATGAGTCGGTTCTGCTGAAGGCATTTGGTGCTTGCCCTTCTTCCTCCTGGGTCACTCCGCCCTTCGAGAAGTTAATGGAATTAATTGCTCGAAGGGCGTGGGAGGCTCCTGACACAGTGGAGCCAGTTCCCAGGAAGCCTAACAAATATATAACTGCCCCTCAGGATAAATCATACCTCACTAAGGGAGTTCCAGTGGACGCTATGGTGGTGGCAGCTGCCACGAAAAAGGAGATGTCGGAATCTTCCTCATCTGTTCATCCTCCTAACAGAGACTCTAGGACCATGGACAGATATGGGAAGCGCATTTTCAGCTCAGCGACTTTCTCCATGCGATCGCTGAACTACTTGACACATTTCACACGATTACAGAGGGATCTAGTCAAAGAGTTGGGAGATACCCTCCAGGGTAGTACAGATGCTGCTGTCTCGGATAAGGTTACAGCACAGCTCAATACCCTTACATCTATTGTAAACTCGTCCATGAGGCTCATCTCGTATGCGGCCGAAGGGTCGAGTAGGGCTGCAGCTTCAGCGATTGCTCTTTGTAGACAATCCTGGATGTGCCTGTGCTCCTTTGCGGAAGCCTTCAAGTCTTCCTTTACTAACGCCCCCTTTGATAGTGCCACTCTTTTTGGCCCCAAAGTGAAGGAGACCCTGACCCAGTGTGAGCAGGAGGGAAAGACTCTGTCTGCTGTCGGAGTCCGTTTTTCCACCCCATCCAGACCGTACCCCAAAGGGCAATGAGGTGGAAAGATGTGGTTTCGTAAACCCCAGGGTTCTTTCCCAGGCACATAGGGTGATGCCCCCTCCAGAGGCAGAGGGGGGGGGCAGAGGTGGAAGACACTGCCCTGGCGGCAGAGGGGGTCTGCAGAACCAAGGCGACAGGGATACCATCCCTGGGAAGCCTTTCCAGCACTCCTGAGAGGAGGCCCGACTGTCCTGCTCTGGAGGCAGTCGGGGGTCGCTTAGCTTTATACCCTCAGGCCTGGCAAAACCTTACTTCAGACAAATGGGTAAAAAGCGTTATTACCAGAGGTTACTAAATTCCTTTTCTATTTCCCCCGTTACCACAAAAAAGATTCCCAGATGTACCACCCCATCTGCGAGAACCTGCAGCTATAGAAATCTCAAAGCTGCTAGAAAAAAGAGTCATCCAACCAGTCCCGGCAGACCAAAGAGGATCCGGAACTTACTCAAGGTTCTTTTTAGTTCCAAAAAAGACAGGGGACTGGAGGCCAATTCTGGACCTAAGCAATCTCAATACGTATGTGAAGAAAGAAAAGTTCTGGATGGTCACGCTTCAATCGATCCTTCCGTTCTTACAGAAGGACGACTGGATGTGCTCAATAGATCTCAAGGACGCATACTACCACATCAAAATGGCCAGAGCGTCCAGAGATCACTTGTGCTTCCGGCTGGGAGCCAGCCACTTTCAGTTTCGGGCCCTGCCCTTTGGTCTAACCTCAGCCCCCAGGGTTTTCACCAAATGCATGGCAGTGGTAGCGTCTCACTTGAGACACCTAGGATTCCGGGTGTTTCTGTATCTGGACGACTGGCTCCTTACTGCCACCACCGAGCGTCGACTGATACAGGCCAGGGACTACACACTCAGCCTTTGTGTTCAGCTAGGGATTTCGATAAATTTCAAAAAATTTGCGTTACAGCCCTCGCAACATATTTCATTTATAGGGGCAAATCTAGATACCCGTTCTTTGCTACTAAAACTCCCCTCCGCAAGAATAGCTTCCCTACAAGAACACATATCTCTCCTACTATTGTCCAAAAAATCCCCAGCCAAACTAGTCCTGAAAGTCTTGGGACTCATGTCAGCTTCCCTCATTGCAGTTCCCATGGGGAGGCTACACATGAGAGTTCTCCAATGGCTGCTGTTCGCACAGTGGTCGTTCCAACAGTTACCACTGACACACGAAATTTACATTATGAACACCTGCAAAGCACACCTGTCTTGGTGGTTACAGAATCGCAATTTCATCAGCGGCCGACCGTTTGTGTTACCCACACCAACAGCCACAGTGACCACGGACGCTTCCCTGATAGGGTGGGGGGGCATCTTTCAGGGACAGACAGTCCAAGGAAAATGGACCAGTTTAGAGTACAACCTGCACATCAATGTTCTAGAGATGAGGGCAGTGTTTCTAGTGTTGCAACACTTCTCCCCCCTTCTACCTCTAGGGACCATTGCAGTTCAAATGGGCAACATGTCCGTAGTCTGGTTTATAAACAAACAAGGAGGAACCAAGTCTTACCAGTTGTGCAGAGAGGCCATGAGAATTTGGCAATGGGCAGAGTCCACGGGACGCTTTCTGATAGCAACGCACATCCCGGGGTTATCCAACGTCATAGCGGACAGGTTGAGCAGAGCCATCCTGTTACCTCACAAGTGGTCCCTCAACCAGATAGTAACGGAAAGGATATTCCGCAAGTGGGGCCAGCCTTGCTGTGATCTGTTTGCGTCTCCAATGAACACCAAATGCAGAAGCTACTTTGTCCTTTTACCCCCTCCAGGGGATGTCCCCAGGGATGCTCTGATTCACGATTGGCCCCCGAGTCTCCTGTATGCTTTCCCCCTTATACCTCTGATACTGAGATTTCTTCAGAAAGCCAAGGACCAGGAGAGGACTATAATTCTCATTGCCCCATTCTGGCCTCGTCAGATTTGGTTTCCCTTTCTTCAAGCACACCAAATACGGGAGCCCTGGATTCTGGACCCGGTGCCAGACCTACTGACTCATTCGTCAGGAGCTCCCCACCCGTCACTCCTGTCCCTCAAGTTAGCAGCTTGGCTGCTCCGCTTCCCTACTTAGCCAGGTCTGATCTTCTCTCTCCGGCGGTTCAGGACATTCTGGTAGCCTCTCATAAGGCTTACACTACTAAAATTTACACCGGTAAGTGGAAACGTTTCATCTACTGGGTGACTGTACAGCATTTAGATCCCTTAGTAGCCCCTCTAAACAAGATTTTGGAGTTCCTGTCCATGCTGTTTCATCAAGGGGCCTCTACTGCCACTTTAAAAGTTCAGTTGGCTGCTATTTCTAACTTTCATGTAGGAGAGAACGGAGTGCCCATTATGGCTCATAGGCTTTGCAAAGCCTTCTTGAAAGGGTCCTTTCATCTTAGACCAGCAGTTAGGTTTCCTACAGCTCCTTGGAATCTAAATCTACTCTTATCCCAACTAATGTTACCACCCTTTGAACCAGCTTCTTCCTGTTCCTTAAAGTTCTTGTCCTGGAAAACTCTTTTCCTAGTAGCTATCACTTCAGCCAGACGAGTATCGGAACTTCAGGCTCTTTCCATTAAGCAGACATATTTAATTTTTTACCCAGACAGGGTATCTTTACGCACCAACCCTTCTTTCCTCCCTAAGGTTTGTTCAGTTAACAACATTAATCAGTCCATTGAGCTTCCCACATTTTTCAAAAACCACTCCAATAAGCTGGAATATATGTTGCACAAGTTGGATGTTCATAGACAACTCAGATTCTACCTAGATAGAACTAAAGACCATAGAAAAGCGGACCAACTCTTTATAGCCTTTGCGGACAACAAAAAGGGCATGGCAGTGACGAAGCGTACTCTTTCCAAATGGCTAACTGATTGTATTACCTTCGTTTATTCTGCTTCTAGTCAGAGTTTGCCCACCAAACTAAAGGGACATTCTACTAGATCAGTTTCTACATCTTTGGCTCATGCGGCTTGCCTGCCTTTGGACACTATTTCTGCAGCCGCCACTTGGTCTAAACCACATACGTTCATCACTCATTATAAAGTGGACAGGATTTCCAGGGACAGAGCATCTTTTGGTTCCACTGTGCTCAGGAACGTTCTTCCGTGTGTCACTCAGGGTTACTGAGCTAGGGACGCTACCCATGTGTAAGAACAAACGGCGAGATTGAACACTCTCACATAAAGAAGTTATGTCCTTACCATAACGTTCCATGTGGAGTGTTCATCTCACCTTTGTTCTTACATTCCCACCCTCCCACCCTCAGGTCTGGAAGAACGTTCGGTTTAGATGTCTGGTCTGTTTGTCTCCCACTGGTGGTCTCTCTGTTGTTCTACTGGCTTGAGTTAGTTATGTTCCTTGTGTATACGTATGTATTCTTTATGGATAATTACATTGTTATTGCTGGATCTGGTGTTGTTCTTTTGCAAACTAGATCTGAGGTAAAGGCAGAGGGAATTGTGGGAGGTAGGTTGGTCTCGAGCTTCTTCTGGATGCAAAGCTTTGCTAAGCAGCCGACTCGGAGCCGAGGATCGGCTCCGACAACAATGTGTAAGAAGAAAGGCGAGATGAACACTCCACATGGAACGTTATGGTAAGGACATAACTTCTTTTTTTAGTCTAATTTGATCGGAAGTTTGCTTGTTTGTTTGTTTAATTTAACTGTGGAGGCTGCCCACTAAAGTGTGCTAGCCTGTGTAACTAATTTATCACTGTTTCTGCATTTTCTGTGTGTTTCTACCAAAAAAACAAAAAAACAAAAAAATAATCCTTCTTTTTCCGCCTTCCTCGACTAGTTTAGACCAGTTTACAGGCATTGCTGTATTCCGGGCTGTGGTGTAGTTCCTATGTTGTTCATTACCTTACTTGGATAGAAGGAAGTTTCTTTGCTCACCAGTGGGAGTGGGGAGCCTTGAGCAGCCTACCTGTCCTTGGGGGAAGTGACCTCAGCACAAGAAGCTGTAGTAATTGGTTGTTTTGGACCATTTCTAGCTCTGTTGTAGTTCACTGTTTAAAATCCGCGTTTGCACGGTTGTGCGAATAGCGCAGCGCTGGTTAAACAAGGTTAACTTTTTCTGGCTCCGCCAAGTCTGCTCTTCAAATTTTCTCTTAAGGAAGCTCTACTCTTAGTATAATCAGACTACTCACTGTATTATAAGCCTAGCACTTGTTCTCAATACTTCTCTACTAAGTAAGCACTCTCGTACTAAGTAAAGCACTACATCTACTTACCACCTCTGTGAATATCCACTTCCCTTAAAGGTATACCACTCCCTTATACTGTTCTAGCATGTCGAGTGGTAGATTACTGGCGTCGTCTCCAGTTCAGCTGGTCAATCTGGGTATCTTGAGACAATGCTACAGTTGTCTCATGTACACAGACAACCCTCTCCTCCTCCCAACAAACACAAATACATGTGAGAGATGCAACTATATAGCCAAACTGGAGGCTGAACTCTCTCAACTCAGGGCTGGCATGACCAGACAGGAGGAGATGGCAACCACACACACAACAATCCCAGTCCCACATAGACCTACCACAACTGCAAACCAAACACATAAAAACACAAAGACATACTGGGAGGCTCTAATAAAAAACTTACCAAAACAACAGAGGCTCCCAAAGGAGACATCCAAAAATGCACCACCTCAAAACAAAACACATGCAACACATACTTCAATAAATCAGTGTGTCGACCAATCGCAGCCCTTAAGGCCAAACACCTTGCCTGATACACTAGTAATAGGTGACTCCATAGTCAGACACACTGATGTCCCACTGACCAGGCTGAACAAGGAGAAGGTGACTGTGAGTTGTCTATCGGGAGCTAGGATCCGCCACATAACACGCACTCAGGTCACTCCAAAGCAAGTACAAATATGACTCCGTCATTGTCCATGCTGGTGTGAATGACCTGAGACGTACCTCCCTGGACTACATGAAAAGAGACATAGAGGAGCTCTCCGATTATGTAGCCCAGGCTGGTATGACCCTGACCCTGAGCAGCATCTTGCCCTCACCAAGAATGATACCACAATACAAAGACAAGATGATCAGCTTTAACAATTGGCTCAAGTACTGGTGTCATTCTAAGGGATCCAATGTCTGTCTGCCTGGGATGATATGTTGGACAAGCCATGCTGCTTTGCAAGGGATGGCTTACACCTGTCACCACTGGGCTTCGGATATTGGCTAAGGCTTTGCCACCCCATAGTGCCTTTTAGGCAAGGCTCAAAAGACAAACCCACCTCCTTAGAAAACAAAATGGAAAAAACTAAGGGTAATGCTGCTCAACGCCAGAAGTCTAAATCTCAAGATGCAGGCACTTGATGCACTCCTCAGCATGGAGAACATCGACGTCTGTGCAGTAACTGAAACCTGGCTCAAGGCTCCTGAGAGCACCCCAGTGCTACCAGGCTATACCTCGTATCATGCTTTTCGCCCCAATACCGGGCTGAACCACAAAGGGAGGGAGTGTCCATATTCATCAAGGACACCCACACCTCCAGGTTAGTAGCAACACATGAAGCATCAGAGACCATACAGGTGCAACTAACCATAGGCAAAACTGCTATACAACTGGTAGCATGTTACAGACCACCCTCCCAATCTCAATAACCCCACTCAGCCTTCCTGAAGACATTGGAGGATATGAATGTATCACAAAATACCATCATACTGGGAGACTTCAACTACCCAAACATAGATTGGGTACATTATTCTAGCCCTAATACCCTAGCCCAAAAGTTCCTGGAATTCATAAATTCAAATGCACTGGAACAACTAGTCACCTCTCCCACTAGGGAGATAATATACTAGACCCGATCATCACACACATGGGCACACAATGCTCCACACCCAGAGTATACCCCTCACTAGTGAGATCTGACCACAAACTAATCACCCTGGATATACATATCCCACCTCCACCCCAGCACAAAAGACCACAGTGAAAAACTTCTCAAAAGCAGACTTCACTCTTCTTAAGACTGAGATGGTATCCTTTAAGCCCACTGTGCCAGTGGATACCACATCCCACAATGCCGAATCCTTCACAAATGCTTTCTATGAACATCTCCAAGAATGCATGGATCATGCAATCCCAAACAAATCCAAGTCCCTCTCCAAAAAACCAAAAAATTTTTTTAAAAAA
>NC_056728.1:1977418508-1977490932 GCF_019279795.1 Protopterus annectens | reverse complement strand
TCCATCTTATCCCCCTGGCCCGCTTTCACATGAGAATCCTCCAGTGGCTTCTATTCACACAGTGGTCCTTCCAACAGCTTCCCATGTCTCACAAGATTATGATCACAGAAGCATGCAAGAAGCACCTCGCTTGGTGGATGGTCTCCCCATCAGTGTCCTGGGGCAGACCATTTGTGCCATCACCTCCAGTCACCACAGTGACCATGGATGCCTCCCTGATAGGGGAGGCATTATCAGGGCAGGACAGTCCAAGGCACCTGGCAGCCTCACGAGTACCATTTGCATATAAATGTCTTGGAGATGAGAGCCGTGCTTTTAGAATTGCAAGCCCTTCAGGACTCTCTCCCTCCCGGGACCATTGCAATTCAAACGGACAATATGTCAGTGGTATGGTACATCAACAAGCAGGGGGGAACCAGATCCTATCCTCTATGTCGAGAAACACTCAGACTCTGGCAGTGACAATATTAATGACAGAGACTATTTGCATTCTAATGAAAATAATGATAAAGATTATGTTTCTTTAAAATAATTAATTTTCTTATTAGAGAAAAGATTATTTAAATGCAAGAGTTTGGAAATAGATATTTCATATTTTAAACAATGTATTTCTCTAAATATCGTTCCTCAAGGGCTGAGAATTTATAAGTTTCCGTTTGGTATTAACTACACTGAGGATATTTTATCTGATTTTGGTGATTATTTCAACAACATTGGCCTAGGTCTTTTGAAAAAAACTGTACATTATTATGAAATGGAAAGGAACTGTGTCTCTAAAGAAGTGAAGGATTTGGATAGCAAAATCAAAAAGGATTTATTGTTTTCACAGTATAGTGCTTTTTATTTTAAAATGTTAGATAGGGTAGACAACAGATGTTTTAATATATTTCAAAAGAAAAAACGTAAAATTCATAGGGACCAACGAGATTATCAGGACAAAGTTGTGTATGTTAATAAGAATCACAATTTTCAAAGTAACAAGTTTAACAAAAGGAAGCCTGTTTATAATTCTAATTCTTATTACAATCATGAAAGGGATAAGTTACCAGATGGACATAATTTTATTAATTCTCCCATTCATGAAGAGGAAAACACAGGCTGGTTAAACAGTGAGGGGGAAATGTTACATCAGGATGAGGAGGATTTTCCCATCCTAAGACACTCAGAAAGACTGGCACAGTTTTACACCAAGGAGGGAGAATACAACAGGAATTATTATCCACAGAAGAGAAAACAGACCCCCCATCACAGGTATCACTATTAGACAGAGATGTAACAGTTTTTTCTACAGTAGTTGAAAAACAGGTGACATTTCAAAAAGCAGGTTTCACTATATACAACTATTCAGACAGGGTTATTACAGATATTTATTTCAAACTTTTTTCCAAGGGTACAAAATTTATTCCTACAAATAAAGGCGATTTAGTGGACAATATAGAAGCTCTTAAGTTGTACACAAGGAGGTTGAATTTAGCCATTACTATGGAGTCATCGGACAATAATGATAATCAGTTTTCTGCAATTGTCCAAAACACTTTATATAAAAGGAGTACATACAACCCTCCTTTACATCCCCTTTTAGAAACATATGAAAGACTAGTTATGGAAGATCTGTATGAAGAATTCAGACACAGTAAGTCTAATGAGTGGAATTTAACTAAGGAAGAATATGATTTACTATGTGATCTAAGAAGAGATAAAAACATTCGTATTATGGTCCCAGACAAGGGAGGGGGGATTGTTATCTTCCGCAGTATGGATTATTCTAATGCCATGTTGGAACTTTAATTTGATGAGAATACTTATAGTCATGCGTCTAAAAATCAGATTAACATCTCTTATTCTAGAATTGATAGTTACTTAGACGAATACTTGGATGGTAGAATAAATCTTAGTGAGCATGAATTTTTGTTTAGAAAATTTCCAATCATACCTGTTTACTTTGGTATACCCAAGGTACACAAAAATGTTTCTAACCCCCCTTTCAGACCCATAGTGGCAGCAAGGGGGCCAAAGATTCATCCTATTACCATGTTCATTGATTCCCATGTACAACATGTAGTCTATAAAATACCTCATTTATTGAAAGATTCTTGGCAATTCTTAAAGAATGTAAAACAAGAATTATTTGATGACAATTTAATATTTTTAACTGTAGACGTTAAAGATTTATTTACATGTATTCCTAAGGACCAGGGTTTGTCCTTGTTCGAAGAAGTATTGTTTAAATTTTCTGACCTGGAAAATGATAGAGTGAAGCTTATTTGTGAACTTATGAATATTGTTTTAGATAATAATTTCTTATGGTTTGAAGGGGAATTTTACCAGCAAACTACTAGAGTCCCCATGGGTGCTACTTGTTCACCTGTTTACTCTAATTTGGTTTCACTTGGTTGGGAGATTAAGTATGTATTTGGGGGCCCTTTTTGGTCCCACATCAAATTATATCTCCGTTACCTTGACAACATATTTATTTTGTGGGGGGGGGGGTGTAGAAGAGGATATACATAGTTTTATTAATTACATTAATTCAAGTACAGACTTTTTGTCTTTTACTTTTCAATACAATGATACAGGCATTAGTTATTTAGACACTCTAATAACTAAGGATATACAAAATAAATGTTTTGAATCTAAAATTTTCAGGAAAAAGACATTTTGCAATGCCTACTTACATTTTGAAAGCAATCACCCTTTAGTTCAAAAGTTAAGTATTATTAAAGGACAGGCAATTAGGATAGCAAGAATGACTTCTAATCAAAAAGATTTGAATGTAGAATTTGATTTATTAAAAAAGATGTTCCTTGAGAGAGGATACCCTTTGAATTTAATTAATTCTACATTACAGGATATATATAATTCATGGGGGCATAAATATCTACCTCTTTTAGGTACAGCCAATGGACCTGATTCATTGGAAGAGAACAGGGGAGAGAAGGGTTGTAGTTTTGGTGACAATTCCAAAACAATCTGTGTCCTGACGCACAACATGAGAACATCAGCTGTCAAGAGTATTTTTGTGAGAAATTGGAACATACTAAGAACTAATACAGCTATATACAATAAGGTTGGTAATAAACCAACATTCGTGACTAGGGTGGGTACAAATATGAAACAGTTGTTGGAAAATAAGATCAGTGACAATATCAGGGTGAATGATGGGACTAAAAGATGTGGTATGTGTAACTATTGCTCCTTTATCAATGTTGAACCTACAGTAACATTGAACAACATTATGAAGAGTAGGGTACATTTTAAGCAGGGCAATTGTAACACTAGGGGGGTCATTTATCTTGCTATATGCAAAACTTGCAAACAATTCTATGTGGGGAAAACGGAGCGTTGTTTAAAAAACAGAATCTATGAACATCTTTACGAGATAAAGACAAATAAAAATACAAATGCACTGTACAAACACAGTTTATTGTGTAATGGTTTTGAAAAGTTTGTGTTTGGTATTTTAGACATGGTCAAGATTGATATTAGAGGTGGTGACTGGAAAAACTTTCTGAAAAAGAAAGAAAGCCAGTGGCAGTTTAGACTGGCTTCTATGTACCCTCCGGGTCTTAATGAATCAGTTTCATTGGTTCCCTATTTAATAGAAAGGTCTAATAATTTATGAATTTTTTGTATTAATGAATTTATTGCATAATACAAATAATTATTTATTTACAACATATACTTTTGGGTATATTTTTAAAATAAGTTTTTTATTCATTTATACTGTTGCACTTCAGTTTCTCTTAGAGTTTTTAATATGTATAAATATATATTTAAATTCACAACATATAGTTTTAAATAAGAATATAACTACACTATATTTCAATATGTGATTGTTGTTCTAGACCTTTGTGCCAATGTTGATAATAATTTTTTAATCATGGTTTTCATTATACAGCAGACTTAAAATATATGTAGTGCTTTAAATGTTCAAAAGTTTTGTGATGTCATTAATTGCTTACACTATATAAAGTGTTAATTAATTAAGTTCTTTGTTTCTGATGAAGTCTCTTTTGAAGAGATGAAAGCGCTAAAACAAACTTTTTGGTGAATAAAGGTGGAGTGTTTTTAATAACCAACTTGGCGTCCTGGATTCCTGGTTCACGTTATTTTTATGGTTTACTAGTGGGTGATCTCTTCCCAACATTTTCTGAGCGCAATTCACATCCCTGGGAGTTCCAACGTCATCACAGACAGGCTCAGCAGAGCAATTCTCATGCCACATGAGTGGTCTCTGAATCAGGTAATTGCGGAACAAATCTTTCGCAAATGGGGTCAGCCTTGCTGCGACCTGTTCACCGCACCTTTCAACAGCAAGTGCAGCAATTTCTTCTCCCTTCTTCCACCTCCCAGCCACTCCCCCAGAGACATTCTAGTCCACTATTGGCCTCAGGGACTTCTTTACGCCTTTCCTCCATTTCCCCTAATACCCAAACTCATGTAGTGAGCAACTGCGTTGGGTTGCAAAATGATCCTCATTGCCCCTTACTGGCCTCGATAGATATGTTTCCCATTCCTGCATCATTATCTTCTCGAGCAGCCTTGGATTATGGATCCTATTCCAGATCTACTGATTCATCAGTCGGGCAGACTGCATCGATCCCTTCAAACACTCCAGCTCACAGCTTGGTTGCTCCACTTCCAACCTTAGCCAGGCTTCCTAATATTTCCTCCTCTGTGCGGGAAATTATTATCTCATCGTACAAATCCACAACTAGGAAAACTTACGCTAGCAAGTGGAAATGTTTTTCTTGCTGGGCAGAGGCTAAAAATATAGATCCCTTTTCAGCCCCTGTCCACGAGATTCCGGAATTTTTAGCGGAACTCTTTCATTCTGGTTCTGCTTCTGCTACAATCAGGGTTCAGTTAGCTGCCATTTCGAATTTTCACATTGGGTTGTCTTCTAATAGCATCATGTCTCATAACCTGTGTAAAGCTTTCCTCAAAGGAACCACTCTGCTTAGGCCCCCAGTGAGGGATCCCCCACCTCCGTGGGATCTAAACTTGGTGCTAGCTTCCCTAATCTTGCCACCTTTTGAACCTGCAGCATCTTGCTCCATTAAGTTTTTATCCAGGAAGACTCTCTTTCTGGTAGCCATTACTTCTGCCAGATGTGTTTTGGAGCTTCAGGCTCTATGTATTCGTCCCCCATACTTAGTTTTCCATAACGATAGGGTCGCTCTAAGGACCAATCCTTCATTCCTTCCTAAGGTCTGTACACAAAATAATTTGAATCAGTCTATATACCTTCCTGTGTTCTTTCCTAATCACACCAATAACGCAGAATATAAATTGCACCAGTTGGATGTTCACAGACAGCTGCATTTTTATTTGCATAGGACAAAGGATATCAGGAAGTTGGACCAACTCTTCCTTTCCTATGCTGAGGGCAGACAGGGCCTTCCGGTCTCAAAGGTAATATTATCTAGGTGGTTGTCTCACATTATTTCATTCATTTACCAACTGAGAAATAAAAAAATCATCTACCAAACCTAAAGGCCACTCTACTAGGGCATTGACTACCTTGGTGGCCTTCCAATCTAGGTTGCCCATGGAATCTATTTGTGCAGCTGCTACGTGGGCTAACCCACATACCTTCATTTCTCATTACAAATTAGACATTGCTTCCAGAAACAGAGCTTATTTTGGTTCCACTGTTCTGAAGAGTCTGTTCCATTGAGCCATCCAGGATAGTAGGTGCTAAGGATGCTGTCTCAACCAGCAAGAATGAAGGCAAGATAGACAACTTAACATAAAGAAGTTATGTACCTACCATAACGTTCCATGTTAGTTGTCTTCTTCTCGCCTTCTTTCTTGAATGCCACCCTCCATCCCCCTATCCTAGTGGATCGAGAGGAGCTCCCTTATTCAGATTTCATTGGCTGAACCTTCTCTGGTTGTCCTCTCTGCTTAGATAGCTTCATAGTTAGGTCCAAGGGGCTACTAGGGCTGAATTCTTCATTAGTTATGTCTGGAATAACTTTTTCAAATGTGATCTGGGTAGCTAGTGCCAGGCATCATGGGATATGGCGTAGCCTCGAGCCAGTAAACAGCTCTTGAGCGATTGAAGATGGCCGAGTTGGAGCCGAGGATCGGCTCCGAACCCAACCAGCAAGAAAGAAGGTGAGAAGAAGACAACTAACATGGAACGTTATGGCAGGTACATAACTTCTTTTTTCCTAACAATTGACATTGTAGATTTGTTCTCAAGCATTCCCCACAGTGATGGACTAAGATACCTGGAAGAACTAATTTTTGAGGATGAGACTTTAACCCACGATGAGTGTACTGTGGTGATGGAGCTTATAGATTTGGTTCTAAAGTTCAACTTCATTTACTTCAAAGGTGAACTTTTTCACCAATAGAAAGGAGTAGCGATGGGTGCCGCTTGTGCACCTACCTATGCTAATTTGGTCTTAGCCAAATGGGAAAAGATGGTGACCGAATCAATATACAGTAACAACTGGTCACTTTATAGAAGATTCCTGGATGACATATGTATCTTATGGGAAGGGCCAAAAGAAGAGATAGAAAAATTTATTGAATATATTAACAACAGTACTAATTTTCTTGAATTTTCTTACATAATAAATTATGAGAAGTTGGAGTACTTGGATATAGAAATATATAAGGAAAATGCACGTTTTAATTCCAGGGTGTATAGAAAGAGTAACTATTCTAACTCTTATTTGCACTTTGAAAGTGCTCACCCTTTGCACTCCAAGAAAAATATAGTTAAAGGACAATATATTAGGGCCTGCAGGATGATGTCCAGAGACGAAGACTTTGAAATGGAAAAAAGGTTACTAAGGAAAATGTTTAGGACGAGGAAATACCCAGATGATATGATACACAAAATTGAGACAGAAGTGACAGAAAGGAGACCAAATGACTTTAAGCCAATATTAGGAATACCAGTATTTGATACGGTAGGCCCAGTAAAAAAGGCAAATGACAATTTTGGCAGTGCACTCATCTTGGAGTATAATGCTTGTGCAAAAATGGTAAGAAAAACTATATATAAGGAATGGAATACATTGTTAGCATTTACTGACTTAGAGAAACTAAAGAATGAAAAGCTAAGAGTAGTTTATAAGAATTCAAGTAACTTAAAACTTTTATTGGAAAATGGTACAAACCAAGAAGTTCAGAGAAGGAGAAAAAGGAAGGGAACGTTTAAATGTGGACATTGTCAACAGTGTGCATACATGAGCAATGCAGAAAGTGTGTATTTGGAAAGTAGGGGAATCACCCTGGAAGGCAAGGATTTTAATAAGTGTGACTCCTTTGGGCTTGTATATTTAGCGAAATGTCAAACCTGTGACGCATTCTATATAGGGAAGACAGAACGCAAGCTCAGGAGAAAGGTATACGAACATATGTATGACCTAGAAACAAACAAACAGACTAATGCATTGTACAAACACAAACAAAGCTGTGAAAATACATACTATACATTTTCTGTGATAGAAAGGGTGGAAAAGAGTGGCAGAGAGGGTTTATGGGAGGAATGTTTGGAGTACAGAGAATTATGGTGGCAGATAAGTTTAGAGGCCAATAAGCCACCAGGTCTCAATGAACATATCTCCATAGCCCCATTATTAAAATTGAGAGCAGCAAAACTATGATATGCATTTGCACTTTATGTGAATTTTATCACGTTTTTACCTATGTTTTCCAATAGTTACAGTAGGTCTTTAAGCTTTTTTTGTATTTGTATTTTTATTAAAACGGGCTTGTAATATGTTATGAACACAAGTGTTGCACTCATTTATCAAAGGTATTGAACTTATTTTTCCCTTATATTTTCCTGTTTTTAACATTCTTTTAACTGAGTGAGGCTATGCAATTTGCCTTTGGTTTACAATGCAATTTTTATATTACCTGTAATTTCATGATTCATCCACTAGATGGAACATCAAGTTCATTTAAAGCAAATATTCAAGTTGGTAATTTTAACTATTGAGTCCTACTAAATGTGTTTCTAATAGTATTTTAACTTTATAATTTATTCTTTGTAGTCAATTGTTTTAAGGATTTTTATTTAAAACATATTTTTATTTCTACATGTTTATTCATCAAACATTGCAACATTAAATGTGTTTTAATTGTGGCAACACAGAGAGATGCAACAAGAAAAGTTTTTGGTTTTAAACTAAATTAACCCAATCAATGTAATTAAGTGAATGGTATAAAAGCACTAGTAGTATGAACAGCCCACATCTGAGGAAGTGGTTTTTAAAACGAAAACGTATGGTGGAGCGTTAATGTGCTGTGTTTCTGTGGAATAAAGTGAAGTGAAGTGTGCTGAGCCATCTGTGGGTTTTTTTCACAATTTTCTAAGCTTGCCCTGCTCAGGGCTTTATTGTTTTGCCTGAAAAGCTGCTTCATTTTGTGGATTACAAGTTTTATTTGGAAGCTGCTGTGAATTTTGTTTTGTTTTTTCTTGTTAAATAAATTCTAAAAGGATTGCTAAACACTCTTCAGCATCAGATTAGAGAGTATATCTTCCCTGCTATAAGTGTATACTAACTTTTCAATGTGTGCTTACGCTGAATAAATGACGTCAGCCACCTTATCCCTTTTGCTTTAAAAGTGCATAGGCGCAATTTCTACAAATTTTGTGTACAAACTAAAACTACTTCTGTTTTAACAACTAAATTTCTAATATAAAAGCGCATCTATAAATTAATCTATCAATATTGCAGTTGCTTAGGCACTAACTATCTTCGAAACAAACAACATAAAAAGAATATTGATATTAAAAGCATTTAACATGATGTTT
The DNA here is from genome assembly GCF_019279795.1 of Protopterus annectens. Lineage (NCBI taxonomy): Eukaryota > Metazoa > Chordata > Ceratodontiformes > Protopteridae > Protopterus > Protopterus annectens. The sequence continues at coordinate 1,977,482,147 of NC_056728.1, read as the reverse complement.
ATGCACATACTAGTACAGTAGGCTAACAGACTACTAAGGGCAATGTAATCACAAGAAGCGGATTTAACTTTCCTTACTATATCAATAGAAACTCAGGTCCATAATTGTGAATTATTGATTTGATATATTAATCATGTCACCACCTATGACCCATCCATGATGAATGACATGGATAGCGTCAGGTAAAGAGTTAAGTACTTACCGTAACTTGGAGTCTGTGCTTTTCACTGTCATAGGTTCATAGGTTCATAGGTAGGTACTAGGCTATTGGCTCTAGGGCCTATATAAGCCTAGCCAAAAAGGCACCCTGGCTTTCACCACCCAAGAAAATTATTTTCCTGTGCCCCTGTTGAGCAGAGCCACAGAAGTGATCCCTGGGGTGAACTTCCTGTTTTCCATCCAATCATCAAGATTTTTCCTGAAGAGTGCTAATGAGGAGCTTTGTTTGATATAGATAGGTAGTCTATTCTAGAGTATGGGAAGTCTCTGGGACAGGAATCTATCCCTCCAGCATGTTCTGTTTATTGTGGTGACAAGGTTTAGGTCCCAAGAGTGTGTAGCTTAGAGAGATTGGGATTTCTTTAAGTGGAGCATGTCCAACAGCTCTGGGTTTGACATAGCTTTGTATGTTAGGCAGAAATCACCTCTGAGTAAGCTCTATGCAGCCGAGTACAGCTGGAGTTTCTTCAGTCAGGCTGCATACAGCATATGTTTGAGGCCAGTAATCCTCTTGGTGAGGTACTTTTGTGGTCTTTCCAGCTGTTGTAGGTGTCTTGTAATGTACATCCCAAATGGGGTGTTGTACTCTATGATGGGTCTGATGAGTGATGAGTAGAGGGGCACAATAACCTCTTTTGTTCTAGATGCGAACCCTTTTGTGATTAGGTGGGCCACATAGAAGGATTTTCTAACCACCTTGGCAATATGATTATAAAAGGAGAGAGTACTATCTACTTGGGTCTCCAGATCCTGTAGTACATTTTCTGTATTTAGGGGACTACCACATATGTGGTAGTTCGTGGGTACTTTTTTTTCCCAAAGGGGATGACTATGCACTTCATGGCATTTAGCTTGAGGCCATGATTTTGACACCAGGTATCCGTCTCAGCGAGACCCTTCTGGAGAATGTCTGTGTCAGCTAGAGAGTCAATTATGGCCCCCAGTTTACAGTCGTCTGTGAACTTGGTCAGCCATAGTCCTCCTGTGCTTGCCTGTACCTCTGAGAAGTATATACCGAACAGGAGGGGTTCCAGGACTGAGCCCTGGGGGATGCCACTTGTAACTGGTTTAGAGTCGGAAATACAGCCTGCAACTCTCACCATGTGGGTTCTATCCATGAGCCAATTGGCAACCCATGTCATGACGTAGGGGTTTATATTCAGGCTGGTGAGCTTGTCTATAATACCAGAATGAGGAATGGTGTTGAAAGCCTTTGCGAGGTCTAGGTAGGCTGTGTGGACATCCTTTCCCTCATCTAAAGCCTTGGTAACTGACTCAAAGAAGTCCATCAGGTTTAGGAGGCATTATCTGCCCTTAAAAAAGCCAAACTGGGTAGGATCCAATGTATGAAAGTTCCCAATGTCTCTGTTAATGAATTCCATGATGATGCGCTCCATAGCCTTGCAGACCAGGCTAGTCAGGTTGATAGGGCGATAGTTCCCACGGTCCACTGTGGCTCTACCTTTGTGGAGAGGGATAACTGTTGATGTGCTCCACTGTATGGGTATGCAGCCTGTAGAGAGGCTGAGTTTGAACAGTATGTTTAGGTGAGGGGTTAGTTCATTTTGGAGCTCGTGTAAGACACAGCCTGGGACACCATCTGGTCCCATTGAAGCTGTATTTCTGGCTTTGGATAGGCTGTTTTAACCTGTGTGTCAGTGATTGCCAGAACACTACATTTATTTGGTATGGTTATAGGCCCTTTAGGGGGTGAGAGGGGGCTGAAGTTTGCACTAAACCTGTCTGCCAGAATGTTGGCAATATCAGTCAGTTTACTGTTTTTTGTGCCATTCTGCACTAACTCAGAGCAGATCTGAGCATTTCCACTTAGGTTCTTGACATAGCTAAAGAATGTTTTGTGGTTATCTTTGAAGTCCTTGGCAATTTTTCTTTCGAAGCTAGCCTTGGATGATTTTATGAGGGATTGTAGTTTCTTGCTGGTATTGATCAGGGATGACTTTCCTTCTTGGGATTTTACTCTTTTCTGTACTAGTTTCCTCCTTCTATTATATAGCTTGTTTATGGCAGGGGTCCACCAGACTGGTTTCCTTTTCTTGGAGGAGTGAGTCTTGGTTTTGCTTGGGATAGCACGATCCATGCATTCTTGCAGGCGCTCATAGAATGCCTTTGTAAGGGATTCAGCATTTTGGACAGCGTTGTCCTTTAGCATGGGGGCTGTGAAACCTTTCCACCTCAGTCTTAAGTAATGTAAAGTTTTATTTTGAAAAGTTTTTCATGGTGGTTTCCTTGATTGGGGGTGGGAGCAGAATGTGGATATCCAGAGTGATTAGTCTATGGTCTGATCTAACCAGCGTGGATTTGACTGCCAGTGTAGAACACCGGTTGCCCATGTTGGTGATGACCAGGTCCAGTATGTTGTCACCTTTGATAGGGGTGTTGACCAGTTAATCCAGGGCGTTCGAGTTTATAAATTCTAGGAAGCATTGGTCAAGGGAGTTAGTACTTGAGTAGTTCTCCCAGTTAATGTTTGGGTAATTGAAATCACCCAATATCAGGCATTTGGTAGGACCTTCATTTTTTCCAGTGTCTCCAGAAATGCGGAATGGGGGTCCTGGATCATGGCGGGTGATCTGTAGCAAGCTACAATTTGAATTGCAGTTTTGTCCATTGTTAGCTGCACATGGATGATCTCTGAGGCATTGTGCTGTGCCACTAACCTGGAGGTGTGGGTATCCTTGATGAATATGGATACACCCCCACCTTTTGTGTTTCGGTCTGGGTTCTGTGGCCAAAAAGTATGGTATAAGTTATAGCCTGGTAGTGCTGGGGTGCTCTCTGGAGCCTTAAACCAGGTTTCTGTTACTGAACAGATATTGATGTTCTTCATACTGAGGACTGCTTCGAGTGCATACATTTTGAGGTTTAGACTTCTGGCATCGAGTAGCATTACCCTCAGTTTTTGGTTACTTGTGCTATTTACGATGGTGGGTTTGTCTTTTGAGGCTTGCCTAAAAAAGGCACTATGGGGGTGGCAAAAGCCTTGGCCAGTATTTGAAAGCCTAAGGGTGACAGGTGGAAGCCATCTCTTGTGAAGCAACGTGGCTTATGGAGCATGTCATCCCAGGTTGACAGATACTGAATCCCCTTTGAATGACACCAGAAACTTAGCCAATTGTTGAAATTGATCATTTTTTCTTTATACATTGGCATCATTCTTGGTGAGGGCAGGATGCTTCTCAGGGTCAGGGTCATACTGGCCTGGGCTATGTGATCAGAGAGCTCTTCCATGTCTCTTTTTATGTAGTCCAGGGAGGTACATCTCAGGTCATTCACACCAACATGGACAATGACAGAGTCATATTTGTACTTGTTCTGGAGTGACCTGAGTGCTTGTGTTATGTGGCAGTTCCTGGTGCCCGACAGGCAGCTAACTGTAACCTTCTCCTTGTTCAGCCTACTTAGTGGGGCATCAGTATGCCTGTCTATAGAGTTGCCTATTACTAGTGTGTTGGGTGTGTTGTTTTGCCTTAAGGGCTGTGATTGCGTGGCACACTGATTATGTGAAGTATGTGTTTCATGGTTTGTAATGGCATGTGGAGGTTGCTTGGGTGTCTGCTTTGGAGGTCTCTGTTGCTTTTGCAGATTTTTATTTAGAGCCTCCGAGTATGTTTTCGTGTATTTATGTGTGTTATTTGCCGGTGTTGGTTTAGTAGGTCTATGTGAGACTGGTGGTGTTTTGCAAGTATTTTCCTTCTCCACTTGACTGTCAGTTCCCACTCTTAAGTTGAGAGAGCTTTGCCTCCAGTTTGGCTGTATAATTGCATCTCATGCATATATTAATGTTTGGTGGTAGGAGGAGAGGGTTGTCTGTGTACATGAGGCAGTTGTAACATTGCCTCAAAATGCCCAGATTCACCAGTTGGACTGGAGAGTACACCTGAAACTGCCCTTTGGACATGCCTGAATAGGTAAAGTGAGCTGTTTTGCTGATTAGCTAGTACGGATGAATAGAGAGCCTTGTCCTTCTGGACAGTACAGGGGGTCTAGTGCTAGGGTTATTTAGTGCTTGCTATGAGTTTTGAGCTAGTGCTGGGCTGTGAAATAAATGGTTTGAGTGCTTAAGTTGAAGGTTTGTCTAGTTCCAAGGGAAAAATTGAAGAGCAGACTTTGCGGACTCGGGAATAGTTTAACCCTAGCTAACCGGCACTGCCCGGTGTGCAAAACCACGCAAATGCGGTTTTTATAGCAGGGAAATGAAAAAGATAGAAATTAGCCAAAAATGGCCTATAAACTACTAACTTCTGGGCTACAGCAAACAAGGCACACACATTTCAAAAAGAAACATATCAAAGAGCAGGCACAATAAGCCTTTAACCAGAAATTTCCAGCTCAGAAGGGCAGACTCTAGCCTCTCCTCCCACAAGAGTGCAGACTACAAACCTTAATGTAAAATAACTGGCCTGAAGCCCAAGTGCTTAAACCAGAACTAATGTGCTTTTAGAATAAAGACACTGAGCCTTCAATCAGCAGTTCCCAACTTAGAATGATGTACGCTACCTGTCCTGCCACAACAATGCAGTCTACAAACCTTCTTAATGTAAAACAACTGGTTTGAAGCCCAAGTGCTTAAACCAAAAGGCTTAGAATAACAGTTAAAATTTAATCAGGCTACTACCAAGCAGTAATAACTGCAGCAGAATAATACAAATGAGTACTTTTAAGAAGAAGCAGAAGCAAAATAAGGTAATAAAGTGAGAAGTAACACAATTACAGTAAAAGCAGATGAATAAAGTGCATTTTTTTATATATAACAATAGAAAACGAGCAAACTGATTTAAACAAATTACCCAATTAACCAGTAAAAAAACTCAAAACTGAGCCCTGTTCCAGCAGTCTTCAATCTGACAAGTTCTAACAGCACACTCCTGCCACTAGGGTGCAGGGGAACCTTCTCCAAAAAAGATGTCCTGGACTAGTGCTCAAGTTATACAAACAAAGCTAGATTCAGCAGACAAGGCGCACCAATATAAACAGTTGAAATGAGCAGGCACTGTAAACCTTTAACCAGAAATTTGCAGCTCAGAAGGGTATAATCTAGCCTCTCCTCCCACAAGAGTGCAGACCACAAACCTCCTTAATGTAAAATAACTGGCCTGGAGCCAAAGTGCTTAAACCACAACTAATACACTTTTAGAATAACAGACACTGAGCCTTCAATCAGCAATTCCCAACTTAGAAGGATGTAAGCTACCTGTCCTGCTACAACAGTGCAGACCACAAACCTTCTTAATGTAAAACACGTGGTCTGAAGCCCAAGTGCAATAACCAAAAGACTTAGAATAACAGTTACAACTTAATCAGGCTACTACCAAGCAGTAATAAATGCAGCAGAATAAACACAATTGAGTACTTTTAAGAAAAGGCAAAAGCAAAATAATGTAATAAAGTAGGAAGAAACACAAATACAGTAAAAGCAGATAAAGCGCAAATTGTTTTTTTTTTTATATACAATAGAAAACAAGCAAACTGATTTGAACAAATTACCCGATTAACCGGAAACAACTCAGAACTGAGTCCTGTTCCAGCAGTCTTCAATCAGACAAGTTCAGGGCCTAAGTGAGTATGCCTATTCAAATGCTGTCTCTGTATTAGGCAGGATGAGCTAACGAGACTAGACTAGGATAGAGCTGGGATAGGGCTGAACAGATAGGAATGGTAGGATTATCTGAAATCAAAATATGATCTCACTGTACTCGGTTGAATGAGCAAATGAGATGGGCCCAGGAAAAGTGTTCAAACACAAATCTGGAAAAACCGAAGCAGGATATTCCAAAAGAAATGGTCTTTATTGAGCCTCGACACTAAAAGCACACCATAAACGCCATAATCACATACAAGTGCGTTTTCGTCATAAAACCATTCGACTTCATCAGATGCTGGCAACTATATAAAAACCCATTTTTATTTAATTACATGTTAGTTGCTACCTATCAGAATGCTTCAATTGAATTTAAAACAGCAAATCAGTTTTGTTTCCTTCTAAATTGAATATTCATGAGTAATTCATTTAAATATTCATGAGTAATTCATTTAAAATACGCCCCTCATTCTGACAAATGTGTGCATTTAAAATCAATGTTACATGGGTTACTTAAAAACATTTTTATCATGTAAATAAATCATTTAAATACAATTTAATACTTTAGTGTAACAAGTTAAAAAATGATATCCAAAATAAAAAACAAATACATGAATTAACAGACAATTAAATAGAAGAATACATAAATAAATATACATGTGTGCCTATGCATTTAAATCATGTATTGTCTTTATAAAACCAGTGCATTAATTATTGTTCTGTTCACATCCTCACTTTCAAAAATATCCACTATGTACATTATTCAGCTAATGTAAATTGGTCATGATTACAGTTTAGCTGTTCTTAATTTCAGTATAGGTAAAATTGAGATGTATTCATTCAAACCTGGGGGGTTCCCTGCATCCAGGGTTAATTGCCACCACAATTCCCTAACCTCAATTTTTTTCTTACCAGGGTCCCTCTCTTCCATCAAGCTTAACTTGTTCCAAAACCACAAAGGTATAATGTTAAGTTGTCTATCTCGCCTTCATTCTTGCTGGATGGGTTCGGAGCCGATCCTCGGCTCCGACTCGGCCAATACTAAAGCTCGAGAGCTAATTCCACCGGCTTGAGGCTCCCCCATATCCCACAATGCTAGGCGGTAACTCCTCAGATCTCATTTGCCACTTAGCTGACGAGGTGCTTTTTCCAACCGGCTCTGCAGGTTAGTTGTTTAGATAAAGTCTTTACTAATATAGACCCGCTTAACTTAGTTTTTTCTGTAATATTTAGTTAATTGAATAGTTTTTTACCACTCCCTTCAAATTTCTTCCCCTTTTTCCAAAACATTCTCAAGGGTTCTTCCCTTAGACCTTTTGGCCCCTTCCCTCCCCTCCTAGTAGTTGGAGTGACTGTGTTTTTTCTGGGAAATTTTGTTAAGTTAGTTACTTAATTTAATTTAGTGTAATCTGTGTGTGTGTGTGTGTGTGAGTGTGAGTGATTGCACTATTGTTCTTTGGACATGTCTAAAGATTCGAAGGTCTCAGGCTTTAAGAAGTGTGACTCGTGCTGTCAGAAGATGTCTCTGACAGACGGTCACACTTTTTGTGCATACTGCCTGGGACCTTTACACCTGCAGGACTCTTGTGCTGTCTGTCATGGTTTCAGCCCTAGAGTCCTGCAGGAACGTAAAAATAAGCTAATTTTAAGAGGCTTATTGAAGCCTGAGGGTCCCCCGACACAGTCCATGTCAGGGAAACCTTCTAAGTCCTCCAGGCAGTCGGCTCCAGCATCCGAGCCATTCTCCGGAGGTTCTAAGACCATTTTAATGGTTCAATCATCGTCTCCGGCCGGAGCCGATGACTCTAGACCTACTACACATACTGTGTCCTCGGCCCCGGCTGGAGCCGAGACAGACAAGTCTAAGTTGGCTCCGACACTTTTGTCGGAACCGACTACTAGGAAAAGGTCCAGGTCTCCTTCTATCGGCTCCGTTCATTCGGCTCCAGCCTCACCGCTCTTGTCTGAACGGAGCCATAGGTCACACTCCTCTAGGTCCTCCAGACTTTCGGACCATGATTTTCAGAGGGTGGTGAGTAGACTTCTTAAGTCCGAGGCACTGGCCCAGATGTTACACAGCCCGACTCAACAGTCGATGGCTGCCCCTGTTCCATTAGGCATTCCTCCTCCGACTCTATCGAGTTCGGAGCCGAGACTGTGGGAGCGTCGGAACCGATACCTTTCCTTTCGGCGCCGTCGTCTGCTCCGATCTCCTCCTTGGAGAGATCTCGGCGTCGGACTTCCCTCGTTGGCTCCGAGGGGGCGAGTGGCATCGGACCCTTGTCCGACCCCACTCTCCCTCTCGGTGCTTTGGCGCTGGTTAGTCCGGCTCTGACATCAGCTTTGGAGCCATCCTTGTCGGTGCCGGGGGAGGTTTTCAGCTCTTCAGAGCGGAGACCTCTGGCCCTGCCTGATAGGGGTGCCTTTGAGGTCATGCGGAGCATGTTAGAACCTGGTTCTACTCCACAGTCGGCTCCAACAGCTCCTCCCTCTACAGTGCCTGCGGTGATTTCTTCTCACCCCCTTGCTTCGGACCGTAGAGAATCTGCGCCTCAAGTTTCCCCAGTGGGAATTTCCTCCTCTTCCGAGGCCTATCCTGATCTTGCAGAGGAACCCCCTAGGAAGAGGCAGTGCAAGAGGAAGCACATTGACTCCCCTGAGTCTGTCACCTCTGACACTGATTTGGAAGATTCTGAGGGTTCCCCTCGGTCCCCCTCTGAAGATGTCTCCTTTGCAGACATACTGGAAATCCTGAAGCAGAGGGGGAATTGGCCAGCCCTTAACCTTTCAGAGGACAAATCAGTGTACCTTGAGGCATTTGGTTCTCGACCTTCCACCTCCTGGGTGTCCCCTCCCTTTGACCCACTCATGGAAGTGGTTGCGAGGAAGGCTTGGACGGCTCCTGACTCAGTGGAACCCACCCCTAGGAGGCTGGCCAAATTTATCACTGCCCCCAAAGACAAGGAGTTTTTGTCCAAAGGTGTCTCTGTGGATGCCATGGTGGTGGCTGCTGCCACCAAGAAGGAATTAGCGGATCCTTCAGTACCTGTCCATCCTCCTAATAAGGAATCTAGGACCATGGACAGGTACGGTAAGCGGATGTTCTCATCAGCGACCTTTTCCATGCGTTCACTGAACTACCTGTGTCATTTCACTCGTCTCCAGAGGGACTTGCTCAAGGAAATGAGTGAAGTGTTGAAGGACCCATCAGCTGCAGGTTTTCAAGATAGGATGAACTCCCAGCTGGCTACCCTTAATTCAGTGGTTAACTCCTCCATGTGCCTGATTTCGTACGCGGCTGATGGAGCGAGCAGAGCCGCGGGTACAGGGGTGGCTTTATGTCGCCATGCCTGGATGCGGCTATGTAGCTTTGCGGACCCTTTCAAGGCGTCTTTCACTAACTCCCCTTTTGACGGATCATCTCTCTTTGGTCCACAAGTGAAGTATACTCTGACAAGGTGCGAGGTAGAAGGTAAGACTCTTTCTGCCATCGGAGTCCATTTTTCTACCCCTTCTAGGCCTTACCCCAAATGTCAGAAGGGGGGGAAGATGTGGTTCCGCAAACAACCACAGGGAGTCTTACCGGACGCACAGAGTCATTTTCCCCCTAGAGGCAGAGGGGGGAACAATAATAATAGACACCGTCCTAGAGGCAGAGGGGGCCCGCAGAATCATGGTAGTCAAGAAACTTTCTCTGACAAACCCTTTCAGCACCCCTGAGGGGTTGCCCGACTGTCCACCTTCGGAGGCAGTCGGGGGAAGATTATCTCTGTACCCAAAAGCCTGGCTCTCCCTTACTCAAGACGAGTGGGTACAGTCTATCATATCCGAAGGCTACAGAATCCCTTTTATTCGCATCCCAAAACAGTCCAGAAAATCCCTTCCAGAAGTTCCACCCAGTCAAAGGGAACAAGCAGCACTAGAAATTTCAAAGCTGCTAGCAAAAAGAGCCATTCAACCAGTTCCAGCAGACCAACAAGGATCCGGAATTTACTCCAAATTCTTTTTGGTTCAAAAAAAACAGGGGACTGGAGACCCATTTTGGATCTCAGCAACTTGAACAAGTTTGTCAAGAAAATGAAATTTCGGATGGTCACGCTGCAGTCCATCCTGCCCTTTCTGGGCCAGGACAACTGGATGTGCTTTATAGATCTCCAGGATGCGTACTATCACATCAAAGTGAACAGACAATCCAGGAGATTTCTCCACTTCAGGCTAGGGGCCAGTCATTTTCAGTTCAGAGCCCTGCCCTTTGGTCTCACTACAGCCCCCCCGAGTGTTCACCAAATGCATGGCAGTGGTTGCCGCTCATTTGAGGGGCCAGGGATTCCAGGTGTTTCCGTATTTAGACGACTGGCTCCTGACTGCCACCACCAGGCATCTTCTTCTCTTAGCCAGAGACTACACCTTACGAACCTGTCAGGCTCTAGGCATCTCGGTAAATTACGAAAAGTCTGTCTTGTCGCCTTGTCAATCTATTATTTTTATAGGCGCAAGATTAGACACAGTCAGTCTGTCAGCCAGACTCACAGAACAAAGAGTAGCAGACATTCACAAGCAGGTTTCCCTTCTCTTATGACAGAACAAGGTCAGACTGGTTTTGAAAGTCCTAGGGATTATGGCGGTGGCTATTCCTCTCCTCCCCTTAGCCCGCTTTTACATGAGGATTCTACAGTGGATGCTTTTCACTCAGTGGTCCTTTCAACTTCTACCAATGTCCCACACTATCAGCATAACTCAGTCATGCAGGAATTATCTTCTATGGTGGGTTACTTCCCCCCAACTTCTTCTAGGCAGACCCTTCACCCCCCCGCCCCCGGCTGCAACTCTGACAACGGACACCTCCCTGATAGGGTGGGGGGGGCATTACCAGGGCAGGACAGTCCAGGGCACGTGGCAGCCGATCGAGTGCCACTTGCACATAAATGTTCTAGAGATGAGAGCAGTGCTTCTAGCATTGCAAGCCCTTCAAGACTATCTTCCCAAGGGAACCATAGCAATTCAGATGGACAATATGTCCGTAGTGTGGTACATCAACAAACAAGGCAGAACCAAATCTTACCCCTTATGTCGAGAAGCACTCAGACTGTGGCAATGGGCGATCTCTTCTCAGCGCTTCCTGACAGCAACGCACATTCCCGGCAAGTCCAATGTGATAGCAGACAGATTGAGCAGAGCAATCCTCATGCCTCACGAGTGGTCTCTGAAGAAATCAGTGTTGGAAGAAGTTTTTCGAACTTGGGGCCATCCTTGCTGCGATCTTTTTGCCACTCCCCAAAACAGCAAGTGTACTGAGTTCTTCACCCTCTTTCCCTTACCAGGTCATCCCATCAGAGATGCTCTAGCTCATGACTGGCCTCCGGAGCTCCTGTATGCCTTTCCCCCCTTCCCACTGATACCTCAGCTGATTCGGAAAGCCATTGCTCTGCAGGCCTTAATGATCCTCATTGCTCCTTATTGGCCCCGACAAGTTTGGTTTTCCTTTCTTCATCATTACCTTTTGGCGCAACCATGGCATCCAGACCCAGTTCCAGATCTCTTGATCCATCAATCGGGTCAACTGCACCAATCCCTTCCTTCTCTGAACCTCACAGCGTGGTTCCTCCAATTCCAACCTTAGCCAGGCTTCCCTTAATATCTCACTCAGTTAGAGATATTCTGATAGCTTCTCATAAGTCTTCTACCCGGAAGATTTATAGCAGCAAATGGAAACGTTTCTCTTTATGGGCAGTGTCCAAGAATATAAACCCCTTTACTGCTCCTATTCAGTCCATTCTTGATTTCCTAGCTGAACTTTTCCAAGCAGGTTCTTCTTCTTCTACTATCAGAGTTCAATTGGCGGCTATATCTAATTTTCATGTGGGAGTGTCAGAGTCTTCTGTCATGTCCCACAAACTCTGTAAAGCCTTTCTCAAGGGAGTTTTTCTTCTTAAGCCCCCTGTCAGGGATCCACCTCCTCCATGGGATCTGAACTTGGTTCTAGCATCTTTGATTCTACCTCCCTTTGAACCTGCAGCTTCATGTTCTATGAAGTTGCTGTCTTGGAAAACGCTTTTTCTAATAGCCATCACTTCGGCTAGAAGCATTTCGGAACTTCATGCTCTATGCTGTCGTCCTCCGTATTTAGTTTTTCACAAAGATAGAGTTTCCTTGCGTACCACTCCATCTTTTTTGCCTAAAGTGGCCTCTCAAACAAACCTGAATCAAACTATTGATCTTCCAGTTTTTTTCCTCAATTATGACAACAGGTCAGAACAAAATTTGCACTCTTTAGATGTTCATCGCCAACTAAGGTATTATTTAGACAGGACTAAACAGTTCAGAAAAACAGACCAGCTGTTTGTTTCCTATGCGGAAGGCAAGATGGGTCTTCCAGTCTCTAAAGTGTCACTTTCGAGATGGCTTACTTCTACGATTACCTATATATTTATGAGATCAGACACCAACAATTGTCCTCTAAGCCTAGAGCTCACTCTACTAGGGCATTAGCCACATCCATAGCCTTTTAGGATAGGCTGCCTATTGACTCTATTTGTTCAGCATCAACTTGGGCCTCACCTCATACCTTCATTTCAAATTACAAGTTGGACATAGCCTCCAGAGACCGTGCCAACTTTGGTTCCACTGTTCTTAAGAGTCTGTTCCGATAGGCCACCCGGGACAAGGTGCTAGGGACGTGGTCCCATCCAGCAAGAATGAAGGTGAGATAGACAACTTAACATTAAGAAGTTATGTACCTACCATAACGTTCCATGTTAGTTGTCTTCTTCTCCCCTTCTTTCTTGCGTCCCACCCTCCTTCCCCCTAGCCCGGACAGACCTAGAGGAGATAATTTGTGACCTCTATAATCTTTCTCCCACTGTTTTTACCACCTCTATATATTTCCTCTGTTAGGTTTGAGTCACCTCACATTCAGCCCTATAGAGGTGGTTTACCCTTCTTCATATTATGGAGACCTTTTTCTTGCTTGGCCTAGCTTTCAAACGAGATCTGAGGAGTTACCGCCTAGCATTGTGGGATATGGGGGAGCCTTGAGCCGGTGGAATTAGATCTCGAGCTTTAGTATTGGCCAAGTCAGAGCCGAGGATCGGCTCCGAACCCATCCAGCAAGAAAGAAGGCGAGAAGAAGACAACTAACATGGAGCGTTATGGTAGGTACATAACTTCTTATTTTGCTTCAGGGCATTTTTTTAAATGTTTAAATAAAGCATTGGTGTCTTTACATGTAGCTATCTCATAATAATGTTCGTATATCCTCCTTTTGAGCTTTCTTTCAGTTTTTCCAAGTAGAAGGATTTACAAATTACACAGGAAGCTAAGTACACCAAGCCTTTAGATTCACAATTGTATAGGCCCCTGCTGACTAACCATTTATTTCTACTTTCTAGATTGAATCTACCTATGTTCACAATATAGTGGCATTGATTACAGTGTCCACATTTGTAGGTCCCTGTTTTATTTTTTATTGTTTTATTCTTTTGTTGATTCTCCAAAATTGACCTTATATTCCGGGAATTTTTATATATAATTTTTTGAGGCATTTTAGATATTTTGTCTAGGTCTGTAATAGCGACAAATCTTTCCCATTCACTCAAGAATTTCTTTTTGACAATATTGTTTATAGCATTATATTCTAAAACTAATGCATGTTCATAATTAGAACCATCTATATCTTGTCTCACTACCTCTGTTTCTTTCCATCCAACATTGTTCAAAATTGGTTGAAACCTACTAGTCCTGCCTTTTTCTACTTCTTCTTTAATATCCTTAATAAACTTGGAAGGGTATCCTCTTTCAAGGAACATAGATTCTAAAAATTCACATTCTGACTAGAAATCTTTCTCTGCACTCGTCATTCGACTCCCCCTTACAAACTGCCCCTTTACAATATTTTTCTTGCAGTGGAGGGGGTGAGCACTGTTGAAGTGCAAAAAGGAATTACAATATGTTTCTTTTCTAAATACTCTTGTTTCAAATTTATTGTTCACCTTATCAATTTCTATATCTAAATATTGTACATTTTTTTTCAGAAATCTTATGTGTAAACCTTAAGAAATGAGTTGATTTATTCAAATAATCCAAAAATTCTTCAAGTTTTTCTCTTCCCCCCTTCCAGAAAATTATTATATGATCTAAAAATCTACGATATAAATTCCAATAGTTTCTAAATTCTGTAGGAATAATAAATTTCTCTTCCCATTTAGCCAAAACAAGATTTGCAATAGTAGGGGCACAGGCTGCCCCCATGGCTACTCCTTGTGTCTGTTGAAAGCATTCCCCTTTGAAATACAAAAAGTTATTTCTCAATACCATCTCCATCAACCAAGTGTTGACCAATTTTTCTTTTTGAGTTAAATCTCTATCTTGGTAAACTATTTCTTCAAACATTTCTATAACTTCCTTCCATGGAATGGATGAGAATAAATCTGCTATGTCAAAGGTTACAAATAACAAATTCTCCTCGTATAGGTCATTAGAAATAGCCTTCAACAGATCCCAGGAGTCTCTCAATATCAATTCTCTATCTACCCATGTTCTTTTTAATTTTGTATCCACATATTTGGCTAAGGGGTGTGTTTTTGACCCCTCAGCAGAAACTATGGGTCTAAAGGGGGGATCAGTATCATGTTTATGAATTTTTGGGATCCCAAACAAAGAGGGTATCCTCGGTTTGTCTACCTTTAAATATCTATAAGTATTGAAGTCAATTAATTCTTCTTGCACCATGTCTAGTAAACCTAAATCAATTTTGTGATAAGCAATATTAACTTCATTCCTTGAGACACAAGAGTACTTTCCATCTTCCCATAAAATACTATTCATTTTACTCTCATAATGAATGTTGTCCATTATGACCACCCCTCCCCCTTTGTCAGGTTTCATTACCCGAATCCTGGTGTTATTTCTCAATTCATCCAAACAATACTTTTCTTCTTTACTAAGTTGTTCTTATATCTAATGTATTTATGTTGTTCTTTCCTTACTTCTTGTTCTACTATTTTTTCTAAATTCCTTAGATGAGGGTGAAGTGGGGGGTTGTAGGTAGTTTTCCGCCTCAATTCATTTTTGTCTTTATTTAAAGGTGTTTGCAGCACAATATTTAGATTCACCTTTCTTAGAAACATCTTTATATCTATTAAGGTTTTAGCAATATCCCCTTTTTTGTAGGGAATAAATTTTAACCCTTTGGAAAGCAGTTCAAAATACCCCTTCTGTATATCAATGCCACTAAAATTATATATGGAAAAAATAGTTAAATATATTTTTAATTCCTTTTGTGTTTACTATTTCACAATCATTTGCAGTGGGAGGTCGGAGTTCGTTCAATACCTTCCTCTCCCCCCACTCCATTGAAAATTTGGCTGTGGAGATCTCTTTTTATTCATAAGCCTTTCAGATCTCCTTAAAGGTGGAAAGTCTTCATCATAATTTTCATTTTCATCTCTAAACTCATCCTCTATACATAACCCCTCAAATCCCCTACCAATTTGTTCAAAGGGACTATCCATCCTATCCCCACCCATATAATGATTTTTATATGGTGGTTTAGGATAGCTAACTTCATTATTGTAATCTGTGATATCTCTCTCCAATTTTTTAAGCTTTCTAGTAATTACTTCATTACACTTAAAATCAATATCTTTCCTTAACTTGAAGTACTTATCTTTCTCCTCTAGAATAGTGAACATAAGATCATTTTTTATGCACTGGTCAATTTCTTCACTATCTTTAAATACAATTTCTGAAACCCGATTATTTTCTTTGATCATAAGTTTCAAAACATCTAAACCACAGTTGTTAAAAACAGTAAGCAGTACTTTGTGATACACAGATCCTGCCACAACATTATTTGGAAATTTCCACACCCTTAACCCCTTAGGAACAATTTCCCTATTTACACATTCCCTTAGATATTCGTTTTCAATACTAAGATTCCTGTATTTATACATAAGCTTGGATAAATTGTCCAGCATAGTAGCATAGGTGTTGTTATTAAAATTGGAATTGGAACCTTTCCTATTGTGGTTTAGCTTAAACACACATTTAGTCTTTAACCACACATTCCTTTCTTCTTGAGAAATGTTTGTCACAGTACCTGTAGTATTTTTGTTATAACGAATAGGTGACTTCCCCATTGCACACCCTAAGCCGTTATTAACGTCCGTTCTCTCGTCATTATGTCCAAAAGCATTCGGTGTGTGTAACGGATTAAAAGTTCCTTCATTTGCATTGCTAAGGTCGCCGGCATCTCCCAAACTGCCAATAAGCTCCCTTTCTTCACGAGGAACACCATCCACAGGTTTACCAAACCTTTCGGTTCTGCAAATCCTCCGTTTGCTTATGTCGCCATACATCTGCATCAAGGATTGGCTTAGGGGAGTAAATAGGTCAATCAGTTCCGTAAGCTGACCAATCAGCTTGCGAGAAAGGCCCAAATTGTCCTGCCCCCTAGAATCAGGAAGCGAGGTAGTATCCATCTTCATTCTGCCAAATATCCACAAGTAACAAAAAAATGAGCAGATTCCAAGCCAAAAAATACTGGTAACCACCTCGACAAGCCAGGAAAAAATGAAGCAGGATATTCCAAAAGAAATGGTCTTTATTGAGCCTCAACACTAAAAGCACACCATAAACGCCATAATCACATACAAGTGCGTTTTCGTCATAAAACCATTCGACTTCATCAGATGCTGGCAACTATATAAAAACCCATTTTTATTTAATTACATGTTAGTTGTTACCTATCAGACTGCTTCAACTGAATTTAAAACAGCAAATCAGTTTTGTTTCCTTCTAAATTGAATATTCATGAGTAATTCATTTAAATATTCATGAGTAATTCATTTAAAATACGCCCCTCATTCTGACAAATGTGTGCATTTAAAATCAATGTTACATGGGTTACTTAAAAAGATTTTTATTGTGTAAATAAATCATTTAAATACAATTTGATACTTTAGTGTAACAAGTTTAAAAATGATATCCAAAATAAAAAACAAATACATGAATTAACAGACAATTAAATAGAAGAATACATAAATAAATATACATGTGTGCCTATGCATTTAAATCATGTATTTTCTTTATAAAACCAGTGCATTAATTATTGTTCTGTTCACATCCTCACTTTTAAAAATATCCACTATATACATTATTCAGCTAATGTAAATTGGTCATGATTACAGTTTAGCTGTTCTTAATTTCAGTATAGGTAAAATTGAGATGTATTCATTCAAACCTGGGGGGTTCCCTGCATCCAGGGTTAATTGCCACCACAATTCCCTAACCTCATTTTTTTCTTCCCAGGGTCCCCCTCTTCCATCAAGCTTAACTTGTTCCAAAACCACAAAGGTATATTTTGCTTCATGGCATTTTTTTAAATGTTTAAATAAAGCATTGGTGTCTTTACATGTAGCTATCTCATAATAATGTTTGTATATCCTCCTTTTGAGCTTTCTTTCAGTTTTACCCACGTAGAAGGATTTACAAATTACACAGGAAGCTAAGTACACCAAGCTTTTAGATTGACAATTGTATAGGCCCCTGCTGACTAACCATTTATTTCTACTTTCTAGATAGAATCTATCTATGTTCATAATATAGTGGCATTGATTACAGTGCCCACATTTGTAGGTCCCTGTTTTATTATGCTAAAGCTAACCAAAAAGTTCAAGTATGCAACTATTCAGCAGAAATAATTTCAGAGATAAGGGACTAAGACATTAAGGCACAGAGAATTCCTCTAGGCTAAGACTTCTACACCAAATAACAATAAAGTTAGAAGTATACACTAACTGCAGACAGGGAGAGAACAGGAGAGCAATAAACAAATAAATACGCAGATCATTGCAGTACTGTTTTTAACACAATATTCAATGAAACAATAAACAGAAAAATAAAATTCACTACTATCTTATAACACTGCAAGTTCGTGCTTATCTCAGCTTGCAATAAAGTTGGCGTAGGGTATGCAAAAGCTAACAAACAGCTCCAGTATGAAACTATTCAGCAAAAATAATTTCAGAGATAAGGGACTAATACTTTAAGGCACAGAGAATCCCTACAGGCTAAGACTTCTGCACTGAATAACAATGAAGGGAGAAAAATAAACTAACTGCAGACAGGGAGAGAACAGGAACGTGACAAAAAAATATGCAGATAAATGCAGTACTATTTTTAAAACAACATTCAATGAAACAATAAACAGAAAAATAACATTCAGTACTATCTTATAACACTGCAAGTTTGTACTTTGCTTGTAATAAAGTTGATGTAGGGTATGCAAAAGCTAATCAAACAGATCCAGTATGCAACTATACAGCAGAAATAATTTCAGAGATAAGGCACTAAATCTTTAAGTCACAGAGAATTCCTCTAGGCTAAGACTTCTACACTGAATAACAATGAAGGGAGAAAAATAAACTAACTGCAGACAGGGAGAGAACAGGAAAGTGACAAAAAAATAAATACGCAGATAAATGCAGTACTATTTTTAAAACAACATTCAATGAAACAATAAACAGAAAAATAACATTCAGTACTATCTTAAAACACTGTAAGTTTGTACTTATCTTAGCTTGTATTAAAGTTGATGTAGGGTATGCAAAAGCTAAGCAAACCGCTCCAATATGCAACTATTCAGCAGAAATAATTTCAGAGATAAGGGACTAAGACTTTAGTGCACAGAGAAGCCCTCTAGGCTATGACTTCTACACTGAATAACAATAATGTGAGAAGAATAAACTAACTGCAGACATTGAGAGAACAGGAAAGCAACAAACAAATAAATAAGCAGATAAATGCAGAAGTATTTTTAACACAATATTCAATGAAACAATAAACAGAAAAAATAAGATTCAGTACTATCTTATAACACTGCAAGTTCGTACTTATCTGAGCTTGTAATAAAGTTGATGTAGGGTATGCAAAAGCTAACCAAACAGCTCCAGTATGTACCTAATCAGCAAAAATAATTTCAGAGATAAGGGACTAAGACATTAAGGCAGAGAGAGTTCCTCTAGATTAAGACTTTTACACCGAATAACAATAAAGTGAGAAGAATAAACTAACTGCAGAAAGGGAGAGAACAAGAGAGCAACAAACAAATAAATAAGCAGATAAGTGCAGTACTGTGATTAATAAAACATTCAATGAAACAATAAACAGAAAAAAATAAAATTCAGTACTATCTTATAACACTGCAAGTTTGTACTTTGCTTGTAATAAAGTTGCTGTAGGGTATGCAAAAGCTAATCAAACAGCTCCAGTATGCAACTATTCAGCAGAAATAATTTCAGAGATAAGGCACTGAAACTTTAAGGCAAAGAGAATTCTTCTAGGCTAAGACGTCTACACTGAATAACAATGAAGGGAGAAAAATAAACTAACTGCAGATAGGGAGAGAACAGGAAAGTGACAAAAAAAATAAATACGCTGATAAATGCAGTACTATTTTTAAAACAACATTCAATGATACAATAAACAGAAAAAATAAAATTCAGTACAATCTTAAAACACTGTAAGTTTGTACTTATCTCAGCTTGTAATAAAGTTGATGTAAGGTATGCAAACGCTAACCAAACAGCTCCAGTATGCAAATATTCAGCACAAATAATATCAGAGATAAGGGACTAAGACTTTAAGGCACAGAGAATCCCTCTAGGCTAAGACTTCTACACCAAATAGCAATGAAGGGAGAAGTTTAAATTAACTGCAGACAGTGACAGAACAAGAGAGCAAAAAACAAATAAATAAGCAGATAAGTGCAGTACTATTTTTAATACAACATTCAATGAAACAATGGACAGAAAAAAATAACATTCAGTACTATCTTATAACACTGCAAGTTTGTACTTATCTCAGCTTGTAAGAAAGTTGGTGTAGGGTATGCAAAAGCTAACCAAACAGCTGCAGTATGCAACTATTCAGCAGAAATAATTTCAGAGATAGGGGACTAAGACTTTAGGATGCAGAGAATCCCTTTAGGCTAAGACATCTACACCGAATGACAATGAAGTGAGAAGAATAAACTAACTGCAGACAGGGAGAGAATAAGAGAGAACAGACAAATAAATAAGCAGATAAATGCGGTACTATTTTTAACAAAATATTCAATGCAACAATAAACAGAAACAAAATTCAGTACTATCTTATAACACTGCAACTTTGTTTTTATCTCAGCTTGTAATAAAGTTGATGTAGGGTATGCAAAAGCTAACAAACAGCCCCAGTATGCATCTATTCAGCAAAATAATTTCAGAGATAAGAGACTAAGACTTTAAGGCACAGAGAATCCCTACAGGCTAAGACTTCTACACTGAATAACAATGAAGGGAGAAAAATAAACTAACTTCAGACAGGGAGAGAACAGGAAAGTGACAAAAAAAATATGCAGATAAATGCAGTACTATTTTTAAAACAACATTCAATGAAACAATAAAGAGAAAAAATATAATTCAGTACTATCTTATAACACTGCAAGTTTTTACTTATCTCAGCTTGTAATAAAGTGTATGTAGGGTATGCAAAAGCTAACCAAACACCTCCAGTATGCAACAATTCAGCAGAAGTAATTTCAGAGATAAGGGACTAAGACTTTAAGGCACTGAGAATCCCTTTAGGCAAAGACATCTACACCGAATGACAAAAAAGGTGAGAAGAATAAACTAACTGCAGACAGGGAGAGAGCCAGAGAGCAACAAACAAATAAATAAACAGATATGTGCAGTACTATGTTTAGCACAATATTCAAGGAAGCAATGTTGTTGCATCTTTCGGCTTTTCCCGGTTAGGGTTCGCCACAGCGGAACTCCGGTCCGCTAATGATTGGCAGTAGATTTTTACTTGCCGGGCCTGACGCACAACTTTCAATGAAGGAACGCCCATTCACGCATGTCACCACACAGAAGATGCTATAACTGAGAGTCGAACAGGACAACGTCTTACTGTGAGCCAACAATGCTACCGCAGCACCACTACCGCAGTTATTACAATATTCAATGAAACAATAAAAAGAAAAAAAAATTCAGTACTATCTTATAACACTGCAAGTTTTTACTTATCTCAGCTTGTAATAAAGTTCATGCTGGGTATGCAAAAGCTAACCAATCAGCTCCAGTATGCAACTGTTCAGCAAAATAAATCTCAGAGATAAGGTACTAAGACTTTAAGGCACAGAGAATACTATAGGCTAGCACTTCTACACCGAATAACAATGAAGTGAGAAGAATTAACTAACTGCAGACAGGGAGAGAACAAGAGAGCAACAAACAAATAAATAAACAGATAAGGGCAGTACTCTTTTTAACAGAATATTCAATGAAACAAAAAGCAGAAAAAAATGAAATTCAGTACTATCTTATAACACTGCAAGTTTGTACTTATCTCAGCTTGTAATAAAGTTGATGTCGGGTATGCAAAAGCTAACCAAACAGCTCCAGTATGCAACTATTCAGGAGAAATAATTTCAGAGATGGGGGACTAAGACTTTAAGGCACAGAGAATCCCTTTAGACTAAGACATCTACACCGAATGACAATGAAGTGAGAAAAATAAACTAACTGCAGACAGGGAGAGAACAAGAGAGCAACAAACAAATAAATAAGCACATAGGTAAAGTACCTTTTTAACACAACATTCAATGAAACAATAAACAGAAAAAATAAAATTTAGTACAATCTTATAACACTGTCAGTTTGTACTTATCTCAGCTTGTAATAAAGTTGATGTAGGGTATGCAAAAGCTAAGCGAACAGCTCCATTATGCAACTTGTTTTTGTCTAGCTCCATTATGCAACTATTCAGCAGAAATAATTTCATAGATAAGGGACTAAGACTTTAAGACACAGAGAATCCTTCTAGGCTAACACTTGTACACCGAATAACAATGAATTGAGAAGAATAAACTAACTGCAGTCAGGGAGTGAACAAGAGAGCAACAAACAAATAAATAAGCAGATAAATGCAGTACTATTTTAACACAACATTCAATGAAATAATAAACAGAGAAAATAAAATTCAGTACTATCTTATAACACTGCACGCTTATACTTTATCTGTACTCTTTTTAACAGAATATTCAATGAAACAATAAGCAGGAAAAAAATGAAATTCAGAACTATCTTATAACACTGCAAGTTTGTAATTATCTCAGCTTGTAATAAAGTTGATGTAAGGTATGCCAAAGCTAACCAAAACAGTTCCAGTATGCAACTATTCAGCAGAAGTAATTTCAAAGATAGGGGACTAAGACATTAAGGCACAGAGAATCTCTTTAGGCTAAGACATCTACACCGAATGACAATGAAGTGAGAAGAATAAACAAACTGCAGACAGGGAGAGAACAAGAGAACAACAAACAAGTAAATAAGCAGATATGTGCAGTACTATTTTTAGCAGAATATTCAATGAAACAATAAAGAGAAAAAATAAAATTCAGTGCTATCTTATAACACTGCAAGTTTTTACTTATCTCAGCTTGTAATAAAGTTGATGTAGGGTATGCAAAAGCTAACCAAATAGGTCCAGTATGCAACTGTTCAGCAAAATAAATTTCAGAGATAAGGGACTAAGACTTTAAGGCACAGAGACTCCCTCTAGACTAGGACTTCTACACCGAATAACAATGAAGTGAGAAAAATTAACTAACTGCAGACAGGGAGAGAACAAGAGAGCAACAAACAAATAAATAAGATGGTAAGGGCAGTACTACTTTTAACATGATATTCAATGAAACAATAAAAAGAAAAAAGAAAATCCAGTACTATCTTATAACACTGCAAGTTCGTACTTATCTCAGCTTGTAATAAAGTTGATGTAGGGTATGCAAAAGCTAAACAAACAGCTCCCATATGCAACTATTCAGCAGAAATAATTTCAGAGATAAGGGACTAAGACATTAAGGCACTGAGAATCCCTCTATGCTAAGGCTTCTACATAGAATAGAAATGAAGTGAGAAGAATAAACTAACTGCAGAAAGTGAGACAACAAGACAGCAAGAAACAAATAAATATGCAGATAAATGCAGTACTATTTTTAACACAATATTCAAAAAAACAGTAAACATTAAAAATAAAATTCCTTACTATCTTGTAACACTGCAGGTTTGTACTTATCATAGCTTGTAATAAAGTTGATGTAGCATATGCAAAATCTAACCAAACAGCTCCAGTATACAACTATTCAACAGAAATAATTTCAGAGATAAGGGACTATGACTTTAAGGCACAGAGAATCCCTTTAGGCTAAGACTTCTACAATGAATAGCAATGAAGTGAAAAGAAAAAACTAACCGCAGACAGGGAGAGAACAGGAAGGCAGCAAAAAAATAAATAAGCAGATAAATGCAGTACTATTTTTCACACAATATTAAATGAAACAATAAATAGAAAAAATAAAATTCAGTACTATCTTATAACACTGCAAGTTTGTACTTTTTTCAGCTTGTAATAAAGTTGATGTAGGGTATGCAAAAGCTGACTAAACAACTCCAGTATGTAACTATTCAGCAGAAATAATTTCAGAGATAAGGCACTAAGACTGTAAGGCACGGAGAATCCCACTAGTTTAAGACTTCTACACCAAATAACAATGATGTGAGAAGAATAAACTAACTGCAGACAGGGAGAGAACAGGAGAGCAACAGAAAAATAAATAGGCAGTTAAAAGCAGTACTTTTTTAACACAATATTCAATGATAGAATAAACAGAAAAAATAAAATTCAGTACTATCTTATAACACTGTAGGTTTGTATTTATCTCAGCTTGTAATAAAGTTGATGTAGGGTATGCAAAATCTAACAAAACAGCTCCAGTATGAAACTATTCAGCAGAAATAATTTCAGAGATAAGGGACTAAGACTTTAAGGCACAGAGAATCCCTCTAGGCAAAGACTGCTACACCGGATAACAATGAAGTGAGTAGAATAAACTAACTGCATTCTGGGGGAGAACAAACGAGCAACAAACAAATACATAAGCAGATAAATGCAGTATTATTTTTAACACAATATTCAATGAAACAATAAACAGAAAAATAAAATTCAGTACTAACTTATAACACTGCAAGTTTGTACTTTTCTGAGCTTGTAATAAAGTTGATATAGGGTATGCAAAAGCTAACTAAACAGCTCCAGTATGTAACTATTCAGCAGAAATAATTTCAGAGATAAGGCACTAAGACTGTAAGGCACAGAATAGCAATGAAGTAAGAAGACTAAACTAACTGCAAACAGGGTGAGAACAAGAGAGCAACAAACAAATAAATAAGCAGATAAGTGCAGTACTTTAACACAATACTCAATGAAACAATGGACAGAAAAAAGTAAAATTCAGTACTATGTTATAACACTGCAAGTTTGTACTTATCTCAGCATGTAATAAAGTTGATATAGGGTATGAAAAAGATAACCAAATAGCACCAGTATGCAACAATTCAGCAGAAATAATTTCAGAGATAAGGGACTAAGACTTTAAGGCACAAAGAATCCCTCTAGGATAAGACTTCTACACCGAATAACCAATGAAGTGGGAAGAATAAACTAACTGCAGACAGGGAAAGAAAATGAGAGGAACAAAAAAAAATACGCAGATAAATGCACTACTATTTTTAACACAATATTCAGTGAAACAATAAACAGAAAAAAAAATTCAGTACTATCTTATAAAATTGTAAGTTTGTACTTATCTCAGCTTGTAATACAGTTGATGTAGGGTATGCAAAAGCTTACCAAAAAGCTCCGTTATGCAACTATTCAGCAGAAATATTTTCAGAGATAAGGGACTAAGACTTTAAGGCACAGAGAATCCTTCTAGGCTAAGACTTCTACAATGAATTACAATGAAGTGAGAAGAATAAACTAACTGCAGTCAGGCAGAGAACAAGAGAGCAACAAGCAAATAAATAAGCAGATAAATGCAGTACTGTTTTTAACACTGCATTCAATGAAACAATAAACAGAAAAAATAAAGTTCAGTACTATCTTATAACACTGTAAGTTTGTACTTAGCTTGTAAAAAATATGACTTAGTGCATACAAAAGCTAACCAAACAGCTCCAGTATGCAACTATTCAGCAGAAATAATTTCAGAGATAAGGGACTAAGACATTAAGGCACAAAGAATCCCCCTAGGCTAAGACTTCTACATTGAATAACAATGAAGTGAAAAGAATAAACTAACTGCAGACAGGGAGAGAACAGGAGAGCAACAAACAAATAAATACGCAGATAAATGCAGTGCTATTTTTAACACAATATTCAATGAAACAATAAACAGAAAAAAATAAATTCAGTACTATGTTGTAACACTGCAAGTTTGTACTTATTGTAGCTTGTAATAAAGTTGATGTAGGGTATGCAAAAGCTAACCAAACCACTCCAGTATGCAGCTATTCAACAGAAACAATTTCAGAGATAAGGCACTAAGACTTTAATGTACAAAGAATCCCTCTAGGCTAAGACTTCTACACAGAATAACAATGAAGTGAGAAGAATAAACTAACCTCAGGCAGAGAGAGAACACGAAAGCAACAAACAAATAAATAAGCAGATAAGTGCAGTACTATTTTTAAACTGACATTCAATGAAACAATAAACAGAAAAAAGAATCTTCATTACTATCTTATAACACTGCAAGTTTGTAGTTATCTCAGTTTGTAATAAAGTTGATGTAGGGTATGCAAAAGCTAAACAAACAGCTCCCATATGCAACTATTCAGCAGAAATAATTTCAGAGATAAGGGGCTAAGACATTAAGGCACAGAGAATCCCTCTAGGCTAAGACTTCTACACCGAATAGCAATGAAGTGAGAAGAATAAACTAACTGCAGACAGGGAGAGAACAAGTGAGCAACAAACAAATAAAAAAACAGATAAGTGTAGTACTATTTTCAACACAATATTCAATGAAACAATAAACAGAAAAAATAAAATTCAGTGCTATCTTATAACACTGCAAGTATGTACTTTTCTCAGCTTGTAATAAAGTTGATGTATGGTATGCAAAAGCTAACCAAACAGCTCCATTATGTAACTATTGAGCAGAAATAATTTCAGAGATAAGTCACAAAGAATTTAAGGCATCAAGAATCCCTCTAGGCTAAGACTTCTTCACCAATTAACAACAAAGCGAGAAGAATAAACTAACTGCAGACAGGAAGAGAACAGGAAAGCAACTGAAAAATAAATAGGCAGATAAATGCAGTACTATTTTTAACACAATATTCAATGAAACAATAAACAGAAATAATAACATTCAGTACTATCTTATAACACTGTAAGTGTGTACTCATCTCAGCTTGTAATAAAGTTGATGTAGGGTATGCAAAATCTAACCAAACAGCTCCAGTATGCAACTATTCAGTAGAAATAATTTCAGAGATAACTCACCAGCTCACCAGGCTGAACAAGGAGAAGGTCACGGTGAGCTGCCTGTCAGGCACTGGGATCCGCCACATAACACAAGCACTCAGGTCACTCCAAGGCAAGTACAAATATGGCTCAGTCATTGTCCATGCTGGTGTGAATGACCTGAGACGTACCTCCCTGGACTACATGAAAAGAGACATAGAGGAGCTCTCTGAGCATGTGGCCCAGGCCGGTATGACCCTGACCTTGAGTAGCATCTTACCCTCACCAAGAATGATGCCACAATATGAAGACAAGATGATCAATTTCAACAATTGGCTTAAGTATTGGTGTCATTCATAGGGGATCCAAGGCCTGTCAGCCTGGGATGACATGCTCGACAAGCCACGATGCTTTGCTAGGTACGGCTTGCACCTGTCACCCCTGGGCTTTTGAATATTGGCAAAGGCACTTGCTACCCCCATAGTGCCTTTTTTAGGCAAGGTTCAAAAGACAAACCCACCTCCATGGGTATCACAAGGGATAAGAAACTAAGAGTAATGCTACTCAACGTCAGAAGTCTAAACCTCAAGATGCATGCACTCAAAACTCTCCTTAGCATGGAGAATATCGATATCTGTGCAGTAACAGAAACCTGGTTCAAGGCTCCCGAGAGCACCCCAGCACTACCAGGTTATACCATATACCATGCTTTTTGGCCCCAAAACTTGGACTGAACCAGAAAAGGAGGGGGAGTATCATTATTCGTCAAAGATATCCACACTTCCAGGTTGGTGGCACAGCATGAAGCATCAGAGACTATCCATGTGCAACTAACAGTGGGTAAAACTGCCTTCCAGTTTATAGCCTGCTACAGACCACCCTCCCAAACCCAGGAACCCCACTCGGCCTTCCTGAGAACACTGGAAAATATGAAGGTCTCTCCAAACACCATTATATTGGGCGACTTCAACTACCCAAACATAAACTGGGAGCATTACTCTAGCTCCAACACCCTAGCTCAAAGGTTCCTAGAATTTATAAATTCAAATGCTATGGAACAACTTGTTATCACTCCCACAAGAGGGGAAAACATACTGGACCTGATCATCACCAACATGGGGACTCTATGCTCCATACCAGAAGTGTATCCCTCACTGGTAAGATCAGACCATAAACTAATCTCACTGGATATTCACATCTCGAACCCACCCCCTGCCCAGAAAACCACAGTGAAAAACTTCTCTAAAGCAAATTTCACACTCAAGATTGAGGTGGAATCCTTCAAAGCCCCCAGGCCTGTGGAAAATATGGCCCAGACAGCAGAATCCTTTATAAATGCATTCTATGAACACCTTCAGGAATGCATGGATTATGCAATCCCAAATAAAACCAAGACCCAATCCTCCAAAGGCAGACGTTCTGTCTGGTAGACCCCAGCCATAAACAAACTATACAATAGAAGGAGGAAGCTACTACATGATAGAGCAAAATCCCAAAAAGGAAGGCATCTCTGATCAGTGTTAGCAAAAAACTACAGGCACTCATAAAATCGTCTAAGGCCAGCTTCGAGAGAAAAATTGCACAGGACACTAAGGATAATCACAAGGCTTTCTTTAGTTATGGTGGGAATTCCCAGATATGCTCAGAATTAGTCCAAAATGATAAAAAATACACCAAACCCACAGACATTGCCAACATCCTAGCTGACAGGTTCAGCGCAAACTTCTCCCCCCCCCCACCAAAAGGGCAAATATCTATCCCAGCAGAGTGCTGCCCCCCTGACATCTCAGATGCTCAGGTAAGAGCCGTCCTCTCCAAAGCAAAAAACACAGCATCAATGGGACCAGACGGTGTCCCGGGCTGTGTCCTACATAAACTCCAAGAAGAGCTAAACCCAAACATAAAACTACTGTTCAGTCTCAGCCTTACCACAAGATATGTACCCAGAGTGGCTTACAGCAACAGGGGTTCCTCTCCACAAAGGTGGTGCCTCAACGGATCCTGGAAACTATTGCCCCATAAGCCTGACTAGCTTGGTCTGCAAAGCTATGGAAAGGATCATCATGGACCTCATAAAAAGAGATATTGGGGACCTACAGACACTGGATTCTACCCAGTTCGGCTTTGTTAAGGGCAGATCCTGCCTCTTAAACCTGGTCGATTTCTTTGAAACAGTCAACAAGACCATTGACGAGGGGAAGGTGCTCCACACAGCCTACCTGGACCTTGCAAAAGCCTTCGATACAATATCCCACTCGGGCATTATAGATAAACTCACCAGCTTAAATATAAACCCCTATGTCACTAGATGGGTTGCAAACTGGCTCAAGGACAGAACCCACATGGTTAGAATTGCTGGAGCCATGTCAGACTCTAAACCAGTTACAAATGGCATCCCACAAGGCTCAGTCCTGGGACCTCTCCTGTTCGGTATATATTTCTCGGAGGTACAGGCCAACATGGAAGGACTGTGGCTGACCAAGTTCTCAGATGACTACAAACTGGGCGCTATAATCGACTCTCCAGCTGACACAAGCATCCTCCAAAAGGGCCTCATAGAAACAGACAACTGGTGCCAGAGCCATGGCCTCAAGCTAAACGTCAAAAAGTGTATAGTCATCCCCTTTGGCAAAAACAAAGTACCCACAAATTACCACATAGGTGGTAATCCATTAAGTATGGAAGAAGTAATTAGGGACCTGGGGACCCAAGTTGATAGCAATCTCTCATTTGAGAACCACGTGGCCAAAGTGGTTAGAAAAACATTTTATATAGCCCACCTAATCATGAAGGGATACAAATCTAGATCAGGGGAGGTCATCGTGCCTCTTTACTCATCCCTCATCAGGCCCATAATTGAGTACAATGCCCCTTTTGGGATGTACCTTACCAGACTCCTGCAGCAACTGGAAAGACCCCAAAAGTACCTCACCAAGAGGATCAAAGGGCTCAAACAGATGCCATATGCTGCCCGGTTAAAGAAGCTCCAGCTCTACTCAGTGGCATACCACCTGCTCAGAGGCTATCTGTGCCTGATGTATAAAGCCATGTCCAACCCAGAATTAATGGACATGCTGCCCCTCAGAAAATCCAAATCCCATCGAGCTACGCACTTGAGAGACTTGAGCCTCAGCAATGAAATAAATAGGACATGCTGGAGGGACAGATTCATAACCCAGAGGCTCCCTTCACTCTGAAATAAAATCCCAGTCCAGGTTAGGCAGAGTCCCTCATTGACTCTCTTCAAGAGGAATCTTGATGAGTGGATGGGGGATCGTAGGTTTACCCCGGGAATCACTTCTGTGTCACTGTTAGAAAGAGGCACAGTATACTAACCTCGAGAAAGGGCATAGCAAAATTAATTTAAAAAGGGTGGCGAAAGCCAAATGCACTCTGGCTAGGCTTATAAATGCCCTAGGGCAGATAGCCTAGTACATACCTCTCAACCTGGAAACATCAAAAATCTGGACAAGGCCCATGAAAAATAGGTACAAATCTGTACGCCGATTAACACCTAATTTTTATACATAATTATGTAACCCCGCCCACTCCAATGGGATTGTGGGATACCAACTTTCAAATGCAAATTGAAGAACAGACAACCAAAACATGGCACCAGACCAGAGTCCCCCTGCAGCCATTCCAGTGTCCTGTTACCTGGCTATTTCGCCCCATTTACCATAAACACTAATGTATGCATATTGCTTTATATATTGGGAAGACGAACAGGTGTTTGAGGGACAGGATACGTGAACACCTATATAATATTAGAGTAAAAAATAAGACCAATGCATTAGCCAAACACGTGTTAGATACAGATGATACCCATGTGTTTAATTTTAGGATTATGGAAATTATTAACGTCACCAGTCGAGGAGGCGACATAAGAACTTTAACCGAGAGTAGAGAGAATGTGTGGATTATGAGGTTTAGATCTGACGTTTGTCCTGGTCTGAATTCTAAATTGTCTTTGAAGCCCTTTTTGAGAATGAGGAGACTTAAAGTATATAATTGAGGCATTATGCAATGGTTTCACCAATTGTATGTATCCTTGAATATTTTAGATTATTCCTAGGTATTTCGGAAGACATCTCTATGGTGTCTAGCATCATAGTTAGTTTTGGTGCACTATTTATTATGTTTCTATAAATTTTGTGTTTTTTATATGCAGATTTTGCTAGCATATGTATTAGACTAGTTTTATTTTGTAGTTGTAGCACATTAAGTATTTTATTTAGTGTTCATTATATGCTCTGTTGATTATTTATGTGTTTATTTTATGGTTCAGTTGCATTTTATATATTGTTGATGGTGATTCTTATCTATGTTTGTTATTTCAAACAGGACATTAATCATTTGTTTAATGTGCTAATAGTTTAATTTCATTAGCGTTTCCCACCTTAAGGGATATTTAAGATGCTGTAATTCATGGTTTTTATTGAGTCTGAAGAAGCCGAAAGGTGAAAGCGCTAACTCTGTGTTCTATTACTGGAATAAATCGTGGTTTTACATTTCTACTGACTTGTCTACTGCTTCATGTGATTGAACTACGCCTTATATGTTTTATATGCCTTGATGATCGTTGGATTTATTGGACATATTAGCTGTGAGCTGTGTATCGCCCTAACTATATTCATTTTGTGTTATTTATTCATTGCTGCTTGGATAGGGCATTCACCCTGCTGCATACTTCTTTTTGTTGATTTTAAGTTTATTGTTTGAACATTTTTTCCAGTAGGCTGTACTGTAGGCAATGAAACAAAACACATGAACCAATAATGACAAAACTGCCCAATTCAGATCATTTCCATCATAAAAGTCTACTTCCACACACTCAGACTATAAATAGAATGACAGTAGTATAAGCCATAGGCATCTTGCACAGTGTCTCGTACTTATTTTCAATTTAATTTTTTTTTTGGGGGGGGCAAAAGGTCAAAAACCAAGGAAACATTTTAAACATTGCTTGTATAATTTTGAAAAGTTGCTAAAATAAAACGTTGTGTTACTCATCACCATGCATTTCACTGGCAAGTTTTGAACCCAGGACCTTATGCACTACAGTCAGAACAACATACTACTGTACCAAATCAGCAGCTTCTGGAAAAATAGGAAGACTCAAGACTAAAGCTTAATGGCTATCATTTAGTGAATTCATTTCTCACTTCTCATCACAGTTCTCTACGGCCCAAGCCTTGGTTGAAAATTGTCACTTTGGTTCTCTTCACTTGACTAGTTGCTAGGTGTCACTTTCCCTGTGCTAAAATTTCACCTTCCAGCTCTTATCAGCCTTTCTCACTGCTTTAGCTGTCCACCATGTCACTTAAGTGTCATCTGTTGAGATGATCCTCATGTATCTGTCATTTATGTTAAGGACAAATCTTACTCACCATTTTAAGTGCAGCACCTGGTACAAGACTCATATGTGCACCCTACCTGGGGTTATAGCTCTGTTTCACAAATGACTACTACTGAAGGGGATGCTAGGTCTACCCCACCACGTCTCATCCACAAAAAATGTACTCTTTCTGCTCACAACCCTTACACATACATCTCAGCCTCTTATCAGAAGAGATCTGAGCAAAGCCAAAAATAATTGGGGGATACTAACCTAAAACAGGGAGAACACTGAAATACTACTCTTATAAACTTAGTTGTAATTATTTCTTAAGGATATGAAGTCTGAAACTCAACCGTCATTTAGTGAATTCCATCCTCACTGATTTGCTAGAAAAGCACAGGTTATACCAGGTGCAGACTAAAAATACGAGGTTAAAAAATATGAACAGTTGTGAGGTATAACCCGACAGAAAGCAACTGACAGACTTGTATGCCACCAGCCCAACTTTGAACTGTACTTTTGACCCTCCAGAACTTCCGGTACCACTATTCAATCATCTCTAAATCCCTTAGCTCACGGCATAGCCATTGTTGCCGTCTTACACACTTCGCAATGTAACTTCGAAAGCAAAAAGAAATACATGCGATACCTCGACACCAATTTGCTCAGACAAATGCACGAAATACACAGTTTATTTGAGGTTCCTCGCGGCCCTCTGTTTTCGTTCCCCATGCTGCTGCCATCCGGTCTGCTGTATCCATCATTTGCTTCAGCTTCCTGGCCCAGGCGGCCCTCTGTTCCTCGCTGTATCCATGTTTCCACATCCCCATTTGCTTCTTCAGCTTCCTAGCCCGATGCTATCCATGTTGTCCACATTTGCTTCAGCTTCCAATCCTGGCCTTATGCTGCTGCCATCCACGCTTCAACTTCGCGGTTAATTCCAACCGCCAGCCAGAAATGAAGATGCAAGCTCCTTGAGCTAAATTCTGACTGGCTGGTAGCCTCACGGCACTGACGTCATCGCGCACTTGATGACGTCAGCTCCAACAGCGCGAAAATTTTAAAAAAGAAATGAAAAAATCGGAAATGAAGGGGTGCCACTCGGGAATCGTGGCACCCCTTCAATTGGACCCCAAAACTCGGTAAAAAACGAGTAATTCAGGACGGTTGGGAGGTCTGGTCTAGTATGAACCTATGAACCTAGGACTTTAAGGCTCAAAGAATCCCTCTAGGCCAAGACTGCTACACCGAAAAACAATGAAGTGAGAAGAATAAACTAACTGCAGTCAATGAGAGAACAAGAGAGCAACAAACAAATAAATAAGCAGATAACTGCAGTATTATTTTAACACAATTTTCAATAAAACAATAAAAAGAAAAACAAAATTCAGTACTATCTTATAACACTGCAAGTTCGTATTTATCTCAGCTTGTAATAAAGTTGATGTAAGGTGTGCAAAAGCTAATCAAACAGCTCCAGTATGCAACTATTCAGCAGAAGTAATTTCAGAGATAAGGGACTAAGACTTTAAGGCACAGAGAATCCCTCTAGGCTAAAACTTCTACACTGAATAACAATGAAGTAAGAAGAATAAACTAACTGCAGACAGGGAGAGAACAAGAGAGCAACAAACAAATAAATAAGCAGATAAGTGCATTACTATTTTAACACAATACTCAATGAAACAATAAACAGAAAAAAAATAAAATTCAGTACTATCTTATAACACTGCAAGTTTGTACTTCTCCCAGCTTGTAATAAAGTTGATGTAGGGTATGCAAAAGCTAACCAAACAGCTCCAGTATGCAACTATTCAGCAGAAATAATTTCAGAGACAACTGAATCTAACTGCAGAAAGGGAGAGAACAAAGGAGCAACAAACAAATAAATAAGCAGATAAGTGCAGTACTATTTTAATACAATATTCAATGAAACAATAAACAGAAAAAAAAATCACTATTATCTTCTAATACTGCAAGATTGTACTTATCTCAGCTTGAAATAAAGTTGATGTAGGGTATGCAAAAGCTAACCAAACAGCTCCAGTATGCAACTATTCAGCAGAAATAATTTCAGAGATAAGGGACTAAGACTTTAAGGCACAAAGAATGCCTCAAAGCCAAGACATCTACACTGAATAACAATTAAGTGAGAAGAGTAAACTAACTGCAGACAGGGAGAGAAGAGAGAGCAACAAATAAATAAGCAGATAATTGCAGTACTATTTTTAACACAATATTCAATGAAACAATAAACAGAAAAAATAAAATTCAGTACTATCTTATAACACTGCAAGTTTGTACTTGTGTCAGCTTGTAATAAAGTTGATGTAGGTTATGCAAAAGCTACCCAAACAGCTCCAGTATGCAACTATTCAGCAGAAATAATTTCAGAGATAAGGGACTAAGTCTTTAAGGCACAGAGAATCCCTATACGCTAAGACTTGTACATCGAATAGCAATGAAGTCAGAAGAAAAAACTAACTGCAGACAGGGAGAGAACAAGTGAGCAACAAACAAATAAATAAGCAGATATGTGAAGTACTATGTTAACACAATATTCAGTGAAACAATAAACAGAAAAAAAATTAAATTCAGTACTATCTTATAACACTGCAAGTTTGTACTTATCTCAGCTTGTAATAAATTTGATGTAGGGTATACAAAAGCTAACCAAACAGATCCATTATGGAACTATGCAGCAGAAATAATTTCAGAGATAAGGCACTAAGATTTTAAGGCACAGAGAATCCCTCTAGGCTAAGACTTCTACACAAAATAACAATGAAGTGAGAAGAATAAACAAACTGCAGACAGGGAGAGAACAAGTGAGCAACAAATAAATAAATAAGCAGATAAGTGCAGTACAATTTTACCACAATATTCAATGGAACAATAAACAGAAAAAATAAAATTATGTACTGTCTTATAACACTGCAAGTTTGTACTTATCTCAGCTTGTAATAAAGTTGATGTAGGGTATGCAAAAGCTAACCAAACAGCTCCAGTATGGAACTATTCAGCAGAAATGATTTCAGAGATAAGGGACTGAGACTTTAAGGCACACAGAATCCCTCTGGGCTATGACGTCTACTCTGAATGACAATGAAGTGAGAATAATAAACTAACTGCAGACAGGGAGTGAGCAAGAGAGCAACAAACAAATAAATAAGCAGATATGCGCAGTACTATTTTTAACACAATATTCAATGAGACAATAAAAAGAAATAAGAAAAGTCAGTAATATCTTATAACACTGCAAGTTTGTACTTATCTCAGCTTGTAATAAATTTGATGTAGGGTATACAAAAGCTAACCAAACAGATCCATTATGGAACCATGCAGTAGAAATAATTTCAGAGATAAGGGACCAAGACATTAAGGCACAGGGAATCCCTCTAGGCTAAGACTTCTTCACTGAATAACAATGAAGTGAGAATAATAAACTAACTGCAGACTGGGAGACAAGAAGAGGGCAGCAAACAAATAAGCAGATAAATGCAGTACTATTTCTAACACAATATTCAATGAAACAATAAACAGAAAAAAAATTCAGTGCTATCTTATAACACTGCAAATTTTACTTATCTCAGCTTGTAATAAGGTTGATGTAGGGTATGCAAATGCTAACCAAACAGCTCCAGTATGCAGCTATTCCACAGAAATAATTTCAGAGATAAGGGACTAATACTTTAAGGTGCAGAGATTCCCTCTAGGCTAAGACTTCTACACTGAATAACAATGAAGTGAGAAGAATAAACTAACTGCAGACAGGGAGAGAACAAGACAGCAACAAACAAATAAATGAGCAGGTAAATGCAATACTATTTTAACACAATATTCAATGAACAATAAGAAAAAATAAAATTCAGTGCTATCTTATTATAACCCTGCATGTTTGTACTTATCTCAGCTTGTAATAAAGTTGATGGAGGGTATGCAAAAGCTAACCAAACAGCTCCAGTATTCAACTATTCAGCAGAAATAGTTTCATAGACAAGGGGCTAAGACTTTAAGGCAAAGAGAATCCCTCTAGGCTAAGACCTCTACACCGAATAACAATGAAGTGAGAATAATAAACTAACTGTAGACAGGGAGAGAATAAGAGAGCAACAAACAAATAAGCAGTTAAATGCAGTACTCTTTTAACACAATATTCAATGAAACAATAGACAGAAAAAATAAAATGCAGTGCTATCTTATAACATTGCAAGTTTGTACTTATCTCAGCTTATAATAAAGTTGATATAGAGTATGTAAACGGTAACCAAACAGCTCCAGTATGCAACTATTCAGCAGAAATAATTTCAGAGATAAGGGACTAGGTCTTTAAGGCACAAAGAATCCCTCTACGCTAAGACTTGTAAACTGAATAGCAATAATATGAGAAGAATAAACTAACTGCAGACATGGAGTTAACAAGTGAGCAACAAACAAATAAATATGCAGATATGTGAAGTACTATTTTAACACAATATTCAATGAAACATTAAACAGAAAAAATTAAATTCAGTACTATCTTATAACACTGCAAGTTTGTACTTATCTCAGCTTGTAATAAATTTGATGTAGGGTATACAAAAGCTAACCAAACAGCTCCATTATGCAACTATACAGCAGAAATAGTTTCAGAAATAAGGCACTAAGACTTTATGGCACAGAGAATCCCTCTTAGCTAAGACTTCTACACCAAATAACAAATAAATGAGAAGAATAAACCAACTTTAGACAGGAAGAGAACAAGAGAGCAAAAATAAATAAATAAACAGATACGTGCAGTACTGTTTTTAGCACAATATTCAATGAAACAGCAAACAGAAAAAATAAAATTCAGTACTATCTTATAACACTGCAAGTTTTTACTTATCTCAGCTTGTAATAAAGTTGATGTAGGGTATGCAAAAGCTAGCCAAACAGCTCCAGTATGCAACTGTTCAGTGAAAACAGTTTCAGAGATAAGGGAATAAGACTTTAAAGCACAGATAATCCCTCTAGGCTAAGACTTCTACACCAAATAACAATGAAGTGAGAAGAATTAACTAACTGCAGACAGGGAGAGAACAAGAGAGCAACAAAAAAATAAATAAGCTAGTAAGGGCAGTACTATTTTTAACTGAATTTTTAATTATCAATATACAGAAAAAAATAAATTCAGTACAATCTTATAACACTGCAAGTTTGTACTTATCTCAGCTTGTAATAAAGTTGATATGGGGTATGCAAAATCTAACCAAACAGCTCCATTATGAAACTATTCAGCAGAAATAATTTCACAGATAAGGGACTAAGACTTTAAGGCACATAGAACCCCTCTAGACTAAGAGTTCTACACCGAACAATAATTAAATGAGAAGAATAAACTAACTGCAAACAGGGAGAGAACAAGAGAGCAACAAACAAATAAATACGCATATAAATGCAGTACTATTTTTAACACAATATTCAATGAAACAGTAAACAGAAAAAGTAATATTCAGTACTATCTTATAACACTGCAAGTTTGTACTTATCTCAGCTTGTAATAAAGTTGATATAGGGATGCAAAAGCTAACCAAACAACTCCAGTATGAAGCTATTCAACAGAAATAATTTCAGAGATAAGGGACTAAGATTTTAAGGAAGAGAGAATCCCTCTAGGCTAAGACGTCTCCACCGAAGAGCAATGAAGTGAGAAGGATAAACTAACTGAAGACAGTGAGAGAACAGGAAAGCAAGAAACAAATACATATGCAGATAAATGCAGTACTATTTTTAACACAATATCCAATGAAACAATAAACAGAAAAAAAATGCAGCACTATCTTATAACACTGCAAGTTTGTACTTATCTCAGCTTGTAATAAAGTTGATGCAGGGTATGCAAAAGCTTACTAAACATCTCCAGTATGCAACTATTCAACAGAAATAATTTCAGAGATAAGGGACTATGACTTTAAGGCACAAAGAATCCTTCTAGGCTAAGACTTCTACACTGAATAACAATGAAATGAGAAGAATAAACTAACTACAGACAGGGAGAAAACAGGAAAGCAACAAACAAACAAATAAGCAGATAAATGCAGTACTATTTTAGCACAATATTCTGTGGAACAATAAACAGAAAAAATAAAATTCTGTACGGTCTTATCACACTGCAAGTTTGTACTTATCTCAGCTTGTAATAAAGTTAATGTAGGGTATGCAAAAGCTAACCAAACAGATCCAGTATGGAACTATTCAGCAGAAATAATTTCAGAGATAAGGGACTAAGACTTTAAGGCACACAGAATCCCTCTAGGCTAAGACATCTACACTGAATGACAATGAAGTGAGAAGAATAAACTAACTGTAGACAGTGAGAGAACAAGAGAGCAACAAACAAATAAATAAGCAGATATGTGCAGTACTATTTTTAACACAATATTCAATGAGACAATAAAATGAAATAAGAAAATTCAGCACTATCTTATAACACTGCAAGTTTGTACTTCTCTCAGCTTGTAATAAAGTTGATGTAGGGTATGCAAAAGCTAAAGAAACAGCTCCCATATGCAACTTTTCAGCAGAAATAATTTCAGAGATAAGGGACTAAGACATTAAGGCACAGAGAATCCCTCTAGGCTAAGACTTATACACTGAATAAGAATGAAGTGGGAAGAATAAACTAACTGCAGACTGGGAGAGAAGAAGAGGGCAGCAAATAAATACGCAGATAAATGCAGTACTATTTTTAACACAATATTCAATGAAACCATAAACAGAAAAAATAAAATTCAATGCTATCTTATAACAGTGCAAGTTTGTACTTATCTCAGCTTGTAATAAGGTTGATGTAGGGTATGCAAATGCTAAACAAACAGCTCCAGTATGCAGCTATTCTGCAGAAATAATTTCAGAGATAAGCGACTAATATTTTAAGGCACAGAGAATCCCTCTAGGCTAAGACTTCTACACTGAATAACAATGAAGTGAGAAGAATAAACTAACTGCAGACAGGGAGAGAGCAAGAGAGCAACAAACAAATAAATAAGCAGGTAAATGTAGTACTATTTTAACACAATATTCAATGAAATAATAAGAAAAAATAAAATTCAATGCTATCTTATCATAACACTGCACGTTTGTACTTATCTCAGCTTGTAATAAAGTTGATGTAGGGTATGCAAAAGCTAACCAAACAGCTCCAGTATGCAACTATTCAGCAGAAATAGTTTCAGAGACAAGGGGCTAAGACTTTGTGGCACAGAGAATCCCTCTAGGCTAAGACTTCTACACCGAATAACAATGAAGTGAGAAGAATAAACTAACTGTAGACAGTGAGTGAACAAGAGAGCAACAAACAAATAAGCAGTTAAATGCAGTACTATTTTAACACAATATTCAATGAAACAATAAACAGAAAAAATAAAATGCAGTGCTGTCATATAACACTGCAAGTTTGTACTTATCTCAGCTTATAATAAAGTTGATATAGAGTATGTAAAAGCTAACCAAACAGCTCCAGTATGCAACTATTCAGCAGAAATAACTTTAGAGATAAGGGACTAAGTCTTTAAGGCACAAAGAATCCCACTACACTAAGACTTGTAAACCGAATAGCAATGAAGTGAGAAGAGTAAACTAACTGCAGACAGGGAGCGAACAAGTGTGCAACAAACAAATAAACATGCAGATATGAAAAGTACTATTTTACCACAATATTCAATGAAACAATAAACAGAAAAAATTAAATTCAGTACTATCTTATAACACTGCAAGTTTGTACTTATCTCAGCTTGTAATAAATTTGATGTAGGGTATACAAAAGCTAACCAAACAGCTCCATTATGCAGAAATAATTTCAGAGATAAAGCACTAAGACTTTATGGCACAGAGAATCCCTCCAGGCTAAGACTTCTACACCAAATAATAATGAAGTGAGAAGAATAAACCAACTTTAGACAGGGAGAGAACAAGAGAGCCACAAATAAATAAATAAGCAGATAAGTGCAGTACTATTTTTAGCACAATATTCAATGAAACAGCAAAGAGAAAAAATGAAATTCAGTACTATTTTATAACACTGCAAGTTTTTACTTATCTCAGCTTGTAATAAAGTTGATGTAGGGTATGCAAAAGCTAACCAAACAGCTCCAGTATGCAACTGTTCAGCAAAAATAGTTTCAGAGATAAGGGACTAAGACTTTAAAGCACAGATAATCCCTCTAGGCTAAGACTTCTACATCGAATAATAATGAAGTGAGAAGAATTAACTAACTGCAGACAGGGAGAGAACAAAATAGCAACAAACAAATAAATAAGCAGGTAAGGGCAGTACTATTTTTAAATGAATTTTTAATTAAACAATATACAGAAAAAGTAAAATTCAGTAAAATCTTATAACACTGCAAGTTTGTACTTATCTTAAATTGTAATAAAGTTGATATGGGGTATGCAAAATCTAACCAAACAGCTCCAGTACGAAACTATTCAGCAGAAATAATTTCAGAGATAAGGGACTAAGACTTTAAGGCACAGAGAACCCCTCTAGGCTAAGAGTTCTACACTGAATAACAATGAAGTGAGAAGAATAAACTAACTGCAAACAGGGAGAGAACAAGAGAGCAACAAACAAATAAATACACAGATATATGCAGTACTATTTTTAACACAATATTCAATGAAACAGTAAACAGAAAAAATAAAATTCAGTACTATCTAATAAGACTGCAAGTTTGTACTTATCTCCGCTTGTAATAAAGTTGATGTAGGGTATGCAAAAGCTAACCAAAAAACTCCAGTATGAAGCTATTCAACAGAAATAATTTTAGAGATAAGGGACTAAGACATTAAGGCACAGAGAATCCCTCTAGGCTAAGACGTCTCCACCGAATAGCAATGAAGTGAGAAGGATAAACTAACTGCAGACAGGGAGAGAACAGGAAAGCAACAAACAAATAAATTCACAGATAAATGCAGTACTCTTTTTAACACAATATTCAATGAAACAATAAACAGAAAAAAAATTCAGTACTAGCTTATAACACTGCAAGTTTGTACTTATCTCAGCTTGTAATAAAGTTGATGTAGGGTATGCAAAATCTAAAGAAACAGCTCCCATATGCAACTATTCAGCAGAAATAATTTTTGAGATAAGGGACTAAGACATTAAGGCACAGAGAATCCCTCTAGGCTAAGACTTCTACACCGAATAACAATGAAGTGAGAAGAATAAACTAACTGCAGACTGGGAGAGAAGAAGAGGGCAGCAAACAAATACGCAGATAAATGCAGTACTATTTCTAACACAATATTAAATGAAAAAAATAAGCAGAAAAAAATTCAGTACTATCATATAACACTGCAAGTTTGTACTTATCTCAGCTTGTAATAAGGTTGATGTAGGGTAGGCAAATGCTAACCAAACAGCTCCAGTATGCAGCTATTTTGCAGAAATAATTTCAGAGATAAGGGACTAAGACTTTAAGGCAAAGGGAATCCCTCTAGGCTAAGACTTCTACACTGAATAACAATGAAGTGAAAAGAATAAACTAACTGCAGAAAGGGAGAGAACAAGAGAGCAACAAACAAATAAGCAGTTAAATGCAGTACTCTTTTAACACAATATTCAATGAAACAATAAACAGAAAAAATAAATTGCAGTGCTATCTTATTAGACTGCAAGTTTGTACACATCTCAGCCTATAATAAAGTTGATATAGAGTATGTAAAAGCTAACCAAACAGCTCCAGTATGCAACTATTCAGCAGAAATAATTTCAGAGGTAAGGGACTAAGATTTTAAGGCACAGAGAATCCCTCTAGGCTAGGACTTCTACACTGAATAAAAATGAAGTGAGAAGAATAAACTTATTGCAGACTGGGAGAGAGCAAGAGAGCAACAAAGAAATAAATGAGCAGATAAATTCAGTACTATTTTTAACACAATATTCAATGAAACAATAAACAGAAAAAAATGCAGTGCTATCTTATAACACTGCAAGGTTGTACTTATCTCAGCTTGTAATAAAGTTGATGTAGGGTATGCAAAAGCTAACCAAACCACTCCAGTATGAAGCTATTCAACAGAAATAATATTAGAGATAAGGGACTAAGACTTTAAGGCACAGAGAATTCATCTAGGCTAAGATGTCTCCACTGAATAGCAATGAAGTGAGAAGGATAAACTAATTGAATACAGGGAGAGAACAGGAAAGCAAGAAACAAATACATATGCAGATAAATGCAGTACTATTTTAACACAATATTCAATGAAACAATAAACAGAAAAAAAATGCAGTGCTATCTTATAACACTGCAAGTTTGTACTTATCTCAGCTTGTAATAAAGTTGATGTAGGGTATGCAAAAGCTAACTAAACAGCTCCAGTATGCAACTGTCATTATTTATCACATTCCTGCCCTCCTTCCCCCTTCCTTCTGGGGACCTGGTAAAACTGGAGAGAGGTTTCTTCTTGGAGAGTTTTACTATCCTCGGCAGTCTATGCTGCATTTTGTTTATCCAGCAAACTCAATCTGAGTGTTCCAGGTCAGCGGGGGATCAGTTGCCTTCTCAGATCTGAGGTCTGATCCAAGAGCCATCTGTGATGAATAATAACACAGGATAGAATAAATTGCAAGTTATGGTAAGTACATAACACTTTTTCCTCATCTTCTTCTAATTATACAAAGCCTTTCTTAAAGGAAATTTCTTATTTTGATCTTCGCTGAAGTATCCTACTCCTCCTTGGGATTTAACTATCTTGCTGCAAGCTCTGACCCAAGGCCCCTTTGAACCTTCAGCTGGGTCAGACCTTAAGCTTTTGTCTTGGAAAGCTATTTTTTCTAGTTGCTATTACATCAACTAGACGAATATCCAAATTCCAGGCTCTATGTTCCAAACCTCCTTATCTGGTTTTCCACAAAGACAGGGTTTCCTTACAGACCAGACTGCCTTTTTTGCATAAGTTAGCTTTTGAGTTTGATATCAACTGGGTCATTAACCTCTTTCCAGATTTTTCAAACAAGGGAGCTCTTACTTTAATTTATCACCATCAAACCAAAAAATTCTCGAAAACTGTCCAGTTATTTTTATCCTTCTCACCTTGCAGATTGGGCAAATCATTTTCTAAAGTTATACTGGCCAAATGGTTAACTGATTGTATCTTTATAAGAGGGCTGTCCTTGCCTACTCCTCCTTGAGCTCATTCCATGAGGTCTATGGCTGTATCCTCTGCTTTTTTTCAAGATCTTCCATGGATGACATTTGTGCAGCTGCCTCTTGGTCCAGTACTCATAGCTTTATTGCTCATTACAAACTGGACTTGGTTTCTAGGAACAGAGCTGATTTTTGTTTCACAGCACTCAGAAATATCCTTTCATGAGGACCATCCAAGGTTTATCTAGCTGGGGTTCTTTCCCATCAGTTAAGACATGAATGAAAATGACAGCATCAGTTAAAAAAGTTAGGTACTCATCATAATGTTGCATCTGCATTGCCCATTTTAATTCTTCCTCAACTTCCCACCATCCTAACCCCCTCCCCTTTGCTTATGGAGAGACCTAAAGGTATCACTTTGGAAACTGTTGTTCCTTCTTGAGCTACAGCTTTTTTCTTATTCTTTACATTTCTGAGTTCTCTTAAGGTATTATCCATTGACTTCTGTGACCAGCAAACTCGATCTGAGATATGTTAGGTTGGTGGGGCTTTATGGGTAAAGGGAGAAGCTCGAGAATTTGGATGCGAGGATCTGGAAGAAGCAGCCGAGTTGGATCCAAAAACCCATCAGTTGAGGAAGAAAAAAAATGGACAACCCAGATGTAACCTTAATGGTGAGTACATAACGTTTTGTTTTTTTATGATTGACACTTCTTGAAGAGCCACTGCTATGGTGCATATGTCAAATTATTATATTTTTGTGCCTTAACATAGATTTATATATCTGTGTATACACCTGTGCATGCACCTGATTACAGAGATCAGGTTTTGCAATAATGAGAATGAACATAAATTATGTCTGTCTTAAAGGCAGCATTCTAAAATTTGATTTCCAGAGGACCCAAGACTTTCACTATTTTTTGTGTATAAAAGTGAAATGTAACTAATGGTAATTACAAGGAATACTTAAAATTTGTAATGTTATAAGAGCTATTTTATACTTCAGATTCAGATGCTTTAAATGTGATGCAGTGACTATCTAAGTTAGAAAAGAATGAAAGCCAAGCACTGCTAACTTTAACTTGATCCTTTTGTTTCTAAGGTTTGCAATAATAAAGGGAACTGTCACTGTGATGATGGATGGGCCCCACCCAGCTGTTTGACAGTCGGGACAGGAGGAAGCATCGATAGTGGTTCACCTGAGTCTGGTGAGTAACATTTAAACAAAACAAGTATCTGTCATTGCCAGTTGTTTGTTTCTGCTGGGACAGAACTGTAGTAATAGCAGATCTGAGATAAAGAGGCCTATCCTCATCAGCAGTCAGGAGTAAAGTCACCATTCGTTAGTCTGTGAAAATTGTTTTTGTTCACCAGCTTCTCCACCTTTACCTATAATTTTCTGCCAGCAAGCCTCCTCTCTAAATCTCTTTTGCTACATGTTACTATATGAATTTCATGGGGGGGGTTGTTTGCTTTTTTTTTTTTTTTTTTGATATAGCATATAGCTATAACATATAGCTTGTACTGTTCCACCCTTCTTGATTTTCAGGTCTCTACATTCCAGTTTTCTACAATTTTCTCTGATGTTGACGTACGAAAAATATTTATTCCTGCTAGGCCTTCGTTTTCCCAACCATACTGGTATACCTCTCAAATATCCCCAGTTTTACAGAATGTCCTTGATCCTCATATTT
Source organism: Protopterus annectens (assembly GCF_019279795.1). Taxonomy (NCBI): domain Eukaryota; kingdom Metazoa; phylum Chordata; order Ceratodontiformes; family Protopteridae; genus Protopterus; species Protopterus annectens. The sequence continues at coordinate 1,977,437,831 of NC_056728.1, read as the reverse complement.
TTGCAGTGGTCTGTGTATAACTTGTGGTGCTCTGTTAAATCCCTGAGGATTATTGTTTCTGAGTAATGCTAGACAAAGAGTTTCAAATTTCTTGCTTTTCAGAAAAATGCATTTGATACAAAACCTGTTATCCTGTAAACTTTTAAATGAATTAAAGTAATATTTAAACGTCGTCCCTGATTTTGGAAGTTTGTCTCTCTGACACTGCCTTCTCAGCTATCTGGATTTTTGTAAATAATTCTATGTAATTTGTGAATATTTATATGATATATACAGAACTATATGTTATGTGTATATTAAACTACTGGTACAGAAGTGTGGGTTGAACAGGGTTTGTACAGTAATGAGATCAAAGTATGTGTCCACAGTGTACCCTGCTGGAAAAGAACATATATGTATATAAACTATATATATCTGTGCAAATGTACGTTTAATAATAGATGCTGTTACATACAGAGTTAACTTGCAAAACTACAAGAAAATAAGTTGAAATTAAAGTGTTTTACGATTGTGTTATCTCTCAGTTTCAGTTCAATAGCAGACACAATGTCTAGAGCTAGACGTTTTTGTATTGTCTTAAAACAGAAATAATTAGTAGGTTTCAAATGTAAAACTGTTTTATTGTTTTACGACTCTCATGTTCTATAAACTTCTGAGAGCTATGCACTTCTCACACAGAGATGTTAAAATTCTGTTAGTGTCTGTTTAGCCTGGGAGCTGAATTCAGGTGACAAAGAGTGATGTCATCCAAGCTAACCCAGCAGTAATGTTTTTTATTAATTTAAAAACTCTCTCAGAGTGAGACTGGGAATTTTGTATCTTGTCTTGGACCTTGAAACATCCGCTCAGCCCTTCTGACTGCGTATTGTCTGTAAGTAAGACTTAGGGCATAGTATCTCTCTTAGATGTAGATAGGAATATAGTAAATATTAGCTTAGATGCTTTCTGTATTTATCTGAGACTGTTATTTTAAAATATTTCTTGTGATTTTGAACTCTGAAGTAACTGTATTTGTTTGTTGAGTATTGTTTTGTTTTTTTATTATTTAGTATTGAATATATTTAAACTTATCATGTTAAGTTGTCAATCTCACCTTCATTCTTGCTTGATGGGTTCGGAGCCGATCCCTCGGCTCCGACTCGGCACTTGCTTTAGCTCGAGAACTCCTTTTACCAGCTCGAGGCAGCCCCATATCCCATGATGCAAGGCAGGAAGTACCCAGATCTCGTTTGCCGCTTGGGAGGTCTTCTCTTTACCAGCTCCTGGTAAGTAATTCACATTTGTGACATTTAAGCCCCTTTTTAGTTAAAAACTATTTGTTTTGATAGTTTAACTTTAAATTTAACTTTTCTGACAGAAATCCCTGTCTCTTTTAATTTTTTTAGTCAGTTAATTCCCTATCCCATCCCCCCCCTGTTAGGGTGTGTGTGTTGGTATTTTTACTAAATACCTTTTGGTATTAGTTTAATTTAATTGGACTGGTGTGTGTGTGTTTTGTTAGGCACCATGTCTAAAGAGAGGGTTTCAGGTTTTAAGAAGTGTGACTCGTGCTGTCAGAAGATGTCTCTGACAGACGGTCACACTTCTTGCCTGTACTGTTTAGGCCCTCTTCACCTGCAGGACTCCTGTGCTATTTGTCACTCCTTCAGCCAGAGAGTCCTGCAGGAGAGAAGGAATAAGTTGATTCTCAGGGGTCTTCTTAAGCCGGAGGGCTCTCCGGCTAAGTCGGCCCCACAAAATCAACTAAATCTGCCAAGACCCAGGCTTCTGTTTCTAAGCCTGTGGCCTCGGCTCCAACCGTATAGAGTCGAGATCGCCCGGCTGGAGCCGATTCTGGATCCACTAAGCTTTCGGCCGATGGCTATCGGTGCGAATCTGCTGACCACTGTGGTGTCGGTTCCGACCGGCTCCGACACCCACGCCGCGGGCATCGGTGTCGGCTCCGATCGGCTCCGACACCCATGTGGCACAGGCATCGGTGTCGGCTCGATCGGCTCCGACACCGTTACTTTGTGGCTGTATCGGCTCTGGCTGGAGCCGATACATCGGCGTTCTGCCGGCTCCGAAATCGGTGCCGACAGGATCAGTAATATCGGCTCCGATGACCCATTCCAGGAAGAGGTCGAGGTCTCCTTCCTTGGAGCCGATACTTCGCCGCCTCGCCTCTTCTATCGGAACGGAGCCATCGGAGCCGATCTTCAAGGTCATCCAGGTTGTCAGACCATGACCTAGAGAGAGTGGTCAGTAGATTGCTCAAGTCACAGGTACTGGCCCAAATGCTACACAGTCCGTCTCAGCAGACAACTGTTGGTCCACACCCGTTACAGTTCCTCCTTCAACTCTACCCCAGAGCTTGGAGTTGGAGTCTTCGGGCATGGTTACTGCTACGGCTGGAGGACGGATACCCCTTCTGTTCCTTCAGCCCCTACTCTTATTTCCTCTTCCTTAGAGGGATTCGGTGGTCGGGCTTCCATGGTCTCCTCCGAGGGGAGAGTGGCATCGGACCCTTGTCCGAACCCGCTCTTCCCCTTGGAGCCTCGGCCTTGGTGGGCTCGGCCCCGACACCTGCCGCGACAGCTTCCCCTCCGGTGGCCCCTGAGGTTCCTAGCTCTTGAGCGGGTCTCTCGGACCTGCCTGGGAGGGAGCATTCGAGGTGATGAAGAGTGTACTGGCCACTGGTATCAGTCAGCAGTCTCTTCCCGTAGCTCCTCCCTCTATTGTACCTGTTGACATCTCTGCCACTTCTCTTGCTACAGGACCCAGAGATCCTCCGCCTCAGGTTTCCCCATTGGGAATTTCCCCCTCTTCCGAGGATTCTCCTGATGTTTCGGGAGATCCTCCTAGGAAGAGGACTTGTAAGAGGAAGCATGTAGACTCCCCCGAGTCTGTCACTTCGGATACTGACTTTGATGAGTCAGAGGGATCCCTAGATCCCCTCTGAGGATGTCTCCTTCTCAGACATCCTAGAACTTCTGAAACAGAGGGAAACTGGCCCACCAACAATCCCTCTGAGGATGAGTCAGTATACCTAGAGGCGTTTGGATCTCGGCCCTCCACCTCCTGGGTGTCTCCGCCTTTCGACCCCCTTATGCAGGTTATAGCACGAAAGGCGTGGACAGCTCCTGACTCTGTAGAGCCAGTCCCTAGGAGGCCTTCTAAATTTATAACTGCCCCTAGTGACAAACAATTCCTTACCAAGGGTGTCCCGCTGATGCCATGGTGGTGGCTGCGGCCACCAAAAGGAACTTGCAGATCCTTCCGTGCCCGTCCATCCTCCTAATAAGGACTCTAGGACCATGGATAGGTATGCAAGCGGATGTTTTCCTCAGCGACCTTTGCTATGCGTTCACTGAATGATCTTTGTCATTTCACCAGACTCCAGAGATATCCTGAAGGAGCTGGGAGAAGTAGTTCAGGATCCTACAGCTGCAGGGGCCCAAGAAAAGATTGCTTCGCAGCTAGGAACCCTCAATTCCATTGCTAACTCCTCCATGCGGCTAATATCTTATGCTGCTGATGGAGCAGTAGAGCAGGCACAGGTGTGGCTCTTAGACGCCAAGCCTGGATGCGGCTATGTGATTTTGCGGATCCCTTTAAGGCGTCCTTCACAAATTCTCCCTTTGATGGGTCAGCTTTGTTTGGCCCTCAGGTGAAGGAAACCTTGACCAGGTGTGAGCAGGACGGCAAGACTCTTTCTGCTGTTGGAGTCCGTTTTTCCACCCCTTCTAGACCTTATCCCAAAGGACAGAAGGGTGGGAAGATGTGGTTCCGTAAATCTCAAGGAGTCACGCCGGATTCACGTGGTCAGTTTACCCCTAGAGGCAGAGGGGTAACAACAACAGACGCTCTAGAGGCAGAGGGGGTCCGAAGAATCAGGGCAACAGGGAGTCTCTTCCTGAGAAGCCCTTTCAGCATCCCTGAGGTGTTGCCCGGCTGTCCCTCCTTGGAGGCAGTCGGGAAGATTATCACTGTACCCAGAAGCCTGGCATTCCCTCACTCAAGACAGATGGGTACAGTCGATCATATCCAAGGGTTACATAATTCCTTTCGAGGAAAGTCCCTTCCCTCAAGTTCCCTTCCAGATGTACCACCGGTCTAAGGGACATTGCAGAGTTAGAGATCGCAAAACTACTGCAAAAAGAGCCATTCAGCCAGTTACAATAGACCATTCAGAGCCGGAATCTACTCAAGGTTCTTTTGGTCCCCAAAAGACGGAGACTGGAGACCAATATTGGATCTCAGCAGACTCAACAAGTCTGTCAGGAAGACAAGATTCCGAATGGTCACTCTTCAGTCAATTCTACCCTTCTTACAGAAGGACAACTGGATGTGCTCAATAGATCTTCAGGATGCGTACTATCACATCAAAATTCACAGACGCTCCAGGAGATTTCTCCGCTTTCGGCTGGGGTCCAGTCATTTCCAGTTCAGAGCCCTGCCCTTTGGTCTCACTACAGCCCCCAGAGTGTTCACCAAATGCATGGCAGTGGTCACGGCTCACCTGAGACGTCAAGGATTCCAGGTGTTTCCGTATCTCGACGACTGGCTCCTGTCAGCCACCACCAGGCATCAGCTTATACAAGCCAGGGATTACACAATAGACCTTTGTTCTCATTTGGGCATCTCAGTCAACTACGAAAAGTCATCCTTATCGCCCTGCCAGTCTATTACCTTTATAGGCGCAAACTTAAACACTGTTCGGATGTCAGCTACCCTTACAGAACAAAGAGTTTCAGACATTCAGACTCATGTCAGGATCATTCTGGCCAGCAAGAAGGTACAGGCCAGAATGGTTCTAAAGGTGTTAGGTCTTATGGCTGCGGCCATCACTCTTCTTCCCCTGGCTCGATTCTACATGTGCCTCCTTCAGTGGATGCTGTTCACACAGTGGTCATACCAGCAACTCCCAATGCGTCACCAGATTCTGGTGACACAAACATGCAAAGAACATCTTGCTTGGTGGATCACATCGTCTCAGGTTCACCAAGGCAGGTGCTTTGTACCTCCGTCCCCGATAGCCACTGTCACCACGGATGCCTCCCTGATCGGGTGGGGGGGTCATTATCAGGGCAGGATGGTTCATGGACGTGGCAACCGTTCGAGTACCATCTGCACATAAATGTCCTGGAGATGAGAGCAGTGCTTTTAACGTTGCAAGCCCTCAACGACTTTCTTCCCGTAGGGACAATTGCAGTCCACACAGACAACATGTCTGTAGTTTGGTATATCAACAAACAGGGCGGAACCAAGTCCTACCCCTTGTGTCGAGAAGCGCTCAGACTATGGCAATGGGCGATCTCCTCTCATCGGTTTCTGGTAGCAACGCATATCCCTGGGAAAACCAACATTATAGCGGACAGATTGAGCAGAGCTATTCTCATGCCTCACGAGTGGTCTCTCAAGCAATCCATAGCGGAAGAGATTTTTCTGGAATGGGGTCGTCCATGTTGCGATCTTTTGCTACTCCCCAAAACAGCAAATGTCCAGACTTCTTCAGCCTCTTCCTCTATCAGGCCATCCCCAGAGACGCTCTGACCCAGGATTGGCCCCAGGGACTTCTTTATGCCTTCCCTCCTTTTCCTCTGATCCCTCAGGTGATCCAGAAAGCTACCGTTTTGAGAGCCAAATTGATTCTCATTGCCCCTTACTGGCCTCGACAAGTTTGGTTCCCGTTCCTCCATCATTACCTTTTGGTGCAGCCTTGGCATCTGGACCCAGTGCCAGATCTACTGATTCACCAATCCGGTCAGCTGCACCGGTCAATCCCTTCTCTCAACCTCACAGCATGGTTGCTCCACTTCCTTCCTTAGCCAGGCTTCCTTTGATCTCTAACCCAGTTAGAGACATCATAGTAGCTTCACTAAAATCCTCTACCAGGAGGATTTACACAAGCAAATGGAAACGTTTCTCTTATTGGGCTAAGGCCCAAAATATTGATCCTTTTACTGCCCCTGTTCAGGCAGTTCTGGACTTCTTAGCAGAGATTTTCCATGCAGGCTCCTCTTCTTCCACAGTCAGAGTTCAGTTGGCTGCTATTTCTAATTTTCATGTCGGGATAGCAGATCATAATATTATGTCCCATAGGCTCTGCAGGGCCTTTTGAAAGGAATTTTCCTACTAAAGCCTCCAATCAGGAATCCTCCTCCTCAGTGGGATTTAAATTTAGTGCTGACATCCTTGATTCTTCCCCTTCGAGCCAGCTGTTTCTTGTTCCCTGAAATATCTTTCTTGGAAAACTTTATTCCTAGTGGCTATTACATCTGCCAGGAGGGTGTCTGAACTTCATGCTCTTTCGGTTCGACCCCTATTTGATTTTTCACAAAGACAGAGTATCTTTGAGAACTAATCCATCCTTTTACCTAAGGTCGCTTGAAAAACAATCTGAATCAATCTATTGATCTCCTGTATTTTTCCTAACTATTCAGATAGAGCTGAACAAAAGCTACATTATCTTGACGTCCACCGTCAGCTTAGATATTATTTGGACAGAACAAAAAATTTAGAAAATCTGATCAACTTTTTGTTTCCTATGCGGATAATAAAAAGGCCTTCCTGTTTCTAAAGTGACTTTGTCCAGATGGCTTTCTTCGGTCATCACTGAAATTTATACGATCAGGGGAAAACAGCTGTGCTCAAAACCTAAAGCACATTCAACTAGGAGTTTAGCTACTTCTACAGCTTTTCAAGCTAGACTGCCTTTAGACACTATTTGTGCAGCGGCCACTTGGGCCACTCCTCACACTTTTGTTTCCCATTACAAATTGGACTTGGCCTCCAGGGACAGAGCCAGTTTTGGCTCTACAGTCCTCAAGAGTTTGTTCCATTGAGCCACCCAGGATAGAGGTGCTAGGGACGCGGTCCCATCAAGCAAGAATGAAGGCGAGATTGACAACTTAACATTAAGAAGTTATGTACCTACCATAACGTTCCATGTTAGTTGTCTTCTCTCGCTTCTTTCTTGCGACCCTCCCTCCTTCCCCTGGCCTGGACAGACCTTGTATAAGAAACTATAATGCTAAAGACCTTTCAGACCTGGTCCTTTTTCCATTTGTAAGTTTCTTCTTCCTTTGGGAAGTATTGTTTATGCTTGGTGCTATTGCCCTTTTGTCAACAAACGAGATCTGGGTACTTCCTGCCTTGCATCATGGGATATGGGGCTGCCTCGAGCTGGTAAAAGGAGTTCTCGAGCTAAAGCAAGTGCCGAGTCGGAGCCGAGGGATCGGCTCCGAACCCATCAAGCAAGAAAGAAGGCGAGAGAAGACAACTAACATGGAACGTTATGGTAGGTACATAACTTCTTATTTGTGGCTGATATTTGTGAGACATATTTAAGTTCTTAGAGCACTTGCAAATGTATTTGGTGACACTGTACAGGCCACTCATAAATAGCCTTGCAAGTCTTGGTCAAGACTACCATTTGGAGTAATACTAACATTACACAGTAGGATTAGACACCCTTTGTAAGGGCCTTATAGTAGCTGATGAGCAAGGGTGGCTGGTGGTAGCTGGTACTACCATATAGTCTGGGCAGAAGGAGGCATAGCTAGTAAACCTGTACCAGCCTTTCCCAGGTGTGTGTACGTGTGTGTGTGTGTGTGTGTGTGTGTGTGTGTGTGTGTGTGTGTGTGTGTGTGTGTGTGTGTGTGTGTGTGTGTCTGTGTCTGTTTGTATATCAATCAAATCTCAAAGCGTGTCTGTGCCAGCTACTTGGGCAAGGACACAAAGCACTGGTTCGACAGAGAGGATGCTGGAGGTCTTACCTTGACCACTCAGCTGAGATCTTAACCCTATAGCTGTGCCAGTGAGGAGTCTTATTGGGGATCTGGAGAAAGAGTGAGAAACCAGCCCCAGACTGACTGTGATCTCTGTGTGCTCTTAAGGGAAATTGTACTTTACTGTGTGCGTACTTGTCATCCTCCCATTTTGTACATCCCCCATTGTTACCAGTGGTGAAAACTGAGGCTGCTTGATTGACAGTGATGACTTAGCCACCTCACATATTAATTGTCTTGTAGTGGTGTGGGTATTGAATTCCTGTAGCCTGTGTACATTGGTCAATGAAGGTATTCATATTCTCAATCAACCATGCAGTGAACATTCAGAGTTCATAACACAATTGTTTTATTTTTTTTTAGCTTAGTTAGTCAGGGAGAGCAGCTAAGCATGTCAGCAGAGGAGTATGACAAGCTTATAAGGAGCCAGTTGGCTGAAATGTGCCAGGCTAAAGGACTGGTGCTTGCCAACCTGACTAAAGCAGACATGATTGCAGTTTTAGTCCCAGCTGCATCACAGAATGCCAAACAGGAGGGCAATCAGACTGGCCATGGAGATGTACAACTCTCAGAAAATGGACAGCTCAACCTTTCCACAGAGGACTTAAAAATATGTCTGGAGTTAAGGAGACTTGAGCTGGAGGCCAAACATTTGGAAATAGAAGCAGCAGATAAACTGAGATGTCTTGAGGATGAGGAAAATAGAAACAGTGAAGGCTAGAGGCTGAGAAGAAGAAGAGGCAGAGGCAACATGAAAAGGAGATGCTGACTCTTTGCCAGAGTCATGGAGGTAATGTGTTAGGGAGTAACTGAACCTCAGAAGCAGCAAAGGTCTGTAACTTTCTTCCACAATTTACAGAGGGGGATAATTTTGATAGTTTTATTCATATGTTTGAGAGGGTATGTAAACAGTATAATGTTGACCAAGGGCTCTGGTTACGGCTCATGACCCCCTTACTCCATGGTAAAGCTGTAACTGTTATTTATAAACTGTCTGACACTGATTGTTTACATTATAATATTTAAAACTGTTTGCTAGAATGTTTTAAGTTAACACCTGAAGCTTATAGGAACATTTTTCATGACGCAAGGCAGATGAAAGTGTGTGTGAATATATTGCTGAACTAAACACTTATTTTCACAGGTGGATGAGTGGATGTCAGGTCACCACTTTTGAAGGGCTGACAGACATTTTGGTGAGGGAACAAGCCCTTAGCACTTCACCTGAGGACATGAGAATCTGGTTAGCTGATAGATAATGCAATACTGCAGATGAGTTGGGGAAGAAGAGAGACCTATACCTAGCAAGCAGGGCATCACTGCACAGAAAAGGGACACCCAGTGCTGCTCATGGGTCTAATAGAACCCATGGAGAGCAGCTCAGACTGCCCTAACAGAGTCTACCAGTAGCAGGGGAAGCCACTAGTCCAGCTACATGTCCAGGACCAAGGATTAAATCTTTTAAATGCAACCAGTGGGGCCATGTGGCATATAAATGTCTTCTAGCCATAGCCCGTGATATTCTCCCTTTTCAGGTCATATGGGCATAAAACGTAAAAAGAGACATATTATTCAAAACTTCTATTGGTCTGGGATTTCCAGAGATGTAACAGGATACTGCAGGACCTGTAAGCAGTGCCAAAAGGTAAGCAAGGTGGGAGACAAGGTTAAAGCACCTTTGATGCCTTTGCCTTTGATTGAGGAGCCATTTCAGAGGGTAGCTATGGATATTGTGGGACCTCTGGGTACCCGGAATTTCACAAGGAAAAAGTATATCCTATTGGTAGTATATTATGCTACCAGATACCCTGAAGCAGTGGTTCTGTCTTCCATTGGGACAGAAAAAATGGCAAATGCTTTGTTAGAGATTTTCAGTAGGGTAGGTTTCCCAATAGAAATACTGACTGTCAGATGTGCCAATTTCATGTCAGACCTGCTGGCTTGTCTGTAGACTTACTGTGGGGTGAAGCACCTAAAGGCCACCCCCTACCATCCCCAGACTGATGGTCTTGTTGAGAGGTTAAACACTACACTCTTGTCCATGCCGCAGCAATTTACAGACCAGTTCAAGCGGGACTGGGACAAATATTTGCTCTGTGTGTTTGGTTACAGAGACATTCCCCAGAAATCCACAGGTTTTTCACCCTTTGAGTTGTTGTATGGGCATAGAGTGAGGGACTTCTAGATTTGATTTGAGATGAGTGGGAGTGTGAATGTGAATCCCACAAGGAGTCTCTTGTGGCATATGTCCTAAACCTCAGGACAAGGCTCAGGGAACTCATGAGCTTGGCCAAGGAGAACCTGGCAGAAGCCTTACAGCAGAAAAAGGTCTGGTATGACAGAAATGCTTGAGCTAGAGAGTATGCTGTGGGACAGCAGGTAATGGTTCTCACTCCTGTCAGACACAACATGTTGCAGGCAGCCTGGAAGGGACCCTATAAGGCAGTAAGGAAGGTCAGTAGTGTTAACTACATGGTAGAACTGCTAGGCAGGAGGCAGGGGCACTAACTGTATCATGTTAACACAATGAAACTTTGCTGTGATAGGGAGGCTTTCATGCTGAGTATTTGCAGTGGATGGCAGGCGGAGTCTGTGGGGGATCTGGTGAATGATTTCCTCAGTGAGGCTCAGACTGACACCTCCGTGGAAGGAGTAGCAATGTCCCAGCAGCTATCTCCTATCCAGGTTCAAGAAAATCAAACAGTGTTACAGGAGTTTGGAGACATGTTCACTAGGAAACCAGGGTGCACCCACGTGGTGCAGCACCATGTGGATACAGGACCCCAAAGGCATATTACACAGGCCCCTTATAGGGTGCCTGAGAGAGTCAAACAGAACCTGAGGGAGAAGATACTGGAAATGTTGGACCTAGGGATAATTCAGGAGTCCAGCAGTCCCTGGCCCTCCCCAGTGGTGCTGGTACCAAAGAAGGATGGCAACACCAGGTTCTATGAGGACTACAGAAAATTAAACAGCCACATAGATTCAGATGCTTACTCATGCCGAGGACGCATGAAGCCCTAGAGTAACTTGGTGGGGCTAAGTATCTTACCACTATTGATCTTACCAAGGGTTATTGGCAGGTGCCCTTGACTCCCAGTGCTAGAGAGAGGTCAGCCTTTGTCACTCTTTTTGCTTGTATGAGTTCACGAAGATGCTCTTTGGGATAAAAAATGCCCCAGTGACTTTACAGAGGATGGTAGATCATATCCTAGCAGGAGCAGGAGATTTTGCCCTTGCTTACCTAGATGATATTGCCATCTGCAGCCGTTCCTGGCAAGAGCACCTTCAGCATGTCAGGGAGGCAGTGGGCAGACTGCAGAGAACAGGGTTGACCGTTAAGCCAAGCAAATGTCAGGTGGGTATGGCAGAGGTCTCCTAACTGGGACATAGAGTGTGGAGTGGTAAGATCAGGCCAGAACTTGCCAAAGTGGAAGCCATTCAGGCATTGCCTGCAACTGTTACCAAAAAGCAGGTGAGGGCATTCTTAGGGACAGCAGGGTACTGCAGGAAGTTCATCCCAAGTTATAGTACCATAGCTGCTCCCCTCACAAACCTGACAAGCACAAACAGGCCAGATAAGTTAGTGTGGAGGCCATCATGTCAGCAGGCATTCCAGAAGCTTAAAGGAGCTTTTGAAGGACCCTCTGTATTAGCCAGTCCAGATTACAGCAAAGAATTTGTTGTGCAGGTGGATGCTTCAAACCATGGGGTGGGGGGCTGTACTTAGCCAAGTTTCCTCAGAGGGAGAAGAGCACCCAGTGGTATATCTCAGTTGTAGGCTCCAACCCAAGGAGGAATGCTATGCAGCTGTAGAAAAGGAATGCCTAACCATAGTGTGTGCACTGAAGAAACTTCTGCCTTATCTGTAAGGAAGGAAATTCACTGTAGTTCCAGACCGCAATCCCTTAACATGGCTACATCGAGCCAGCCACTAAAATGTCAAGTTACTAAGGTGGAGCCTAGGCTTTTAAGCATATGATATGACAGTGCAGCACCACAGTGGGGTTAGCAATGCCAATGCAGATGGGCTCTCATGACAGGGAATGGGGTTAGGTATTTGCAGACAGGCTCAACCCTCTCAGACAATATTTCTCAAGGGTCACTTGAAAAAGTAGCTTGACTTTTCGGGGAGTGGGATTTTGACACTGCCAGCCCAGGTATTTGGAATTTTGTAAATAATTCTATGTCATATTTGAATATCGATATGATTTATACAGAATTTTATGTTACGTGTATATTAAACTACTGGTGCAGAAGTGTGTGTTGAACAAGTTTCATACAGTACTGAGCTTCAAGGATGTGTCCACAGTGTACCCTACTGGAAAAGAACAGAACTGTATATAAACTATATACCTGTGCAAATGTATGATCTGATGTTAATCTTCTTTCCATTCATCACTGATGGGTTCAGTTCCAAGCCCTCAGAACCGAGTCAGCCTACTACCAAGCTCGTGCTAGCCAAAAACTCTCGAGCTAGGCTTCTATCCAGAAAGCCCTTCTCCCTGTTGCCCCTGATCTCTTTTGCCACGTAGCTGTAAAGCCGTGTTTCAGCCGAGCTGTCAGCTAAGTGGAAACTGTTTTGATATTTTGTGGGGGAAAATTTATTGATATTTCTTCCTTTAGTGACAGATTAGTCTTTCTAGTGGTTTTTTTTCCACATTTAGACCTTGATCCTTTCTTCCTTGCTCTACCCATTGGTAAACTTTCATGTACCATTGTTGGTACGGCCTTCTCTCCTTACCCTTGTGGTATTCCTTCAATACCATAGCTGGTATTTCTATTTTCTTTCCTAACCTGTTAGTGTTTTTTCAGTTGGACGTTTATATATATATATATATATATATATATATATATATATATATATATATATAAACTGCGTGGTTTTTGAACTATGTTTGACCTCTAGTACAGACTTGTTACTTTTTGTCTGTAAAGTGTTTGCCGGTGATGTCTCTCTGTCAAGATGTCAGATAAGAAAGGCACTTCAGGGTTTAAGCATTCTACTTCACGTAATGAGAAGTTAACTAATAGTGATATTCACAATGATTGTGTATATAGTTTCAATCAACCTACTCTGAATGAGCGCAAGAATAAACTGATACTGAAAGGGTTACTTAAGTGTCCTGTTTCAAAAGCCATTTCTGCGACGGAGGTCTCAACCCCTCCTACAGAAGACAAAAAGAGGTCCCACTCAAGTAAGAATTAGGGCATAGTATCTCTCTTAGACATAGATAGGAATATAGTAAAGATTAGTTTAGATGTTTTCTGTATTTATTTGACACTGTCCTGCAATGTTGTTTTAAAATACTTCCTGTGATTTTGAACTCTGAAGAAACTGTGTTTGTTTATTGAGTATTGTTTTGCTATTTTATTATTTATTATTAAATATATTTAAACCTATCTTTGTGGCTGATATTTATGAGACATATTTAAGCTCTTAGAGTACTTCTATATGTATTTGGTGACACTGTACAGGCCACTCCTAAAATAGCCTTGCAAGTGTTCGTCAAAACTACCATTTGGATTATTAGTAACATTACACAGTAGGATTGGACACCCTTTGTAAGGGCCTTATAGTAGCTGATAAGTAAGGGTGGCTGGTGGCAGCTGATACTACCTTATAGTCTGGGCAGAAGGGGATATAGCTATTAAACCTGTGCCAGCCTTTCTCAGGTGTGTGTGTGTGTGTGTGTGTGTGTGTGTGTGTGTGTGTGTGTGTGTGTGTACTTGTATATCAATCAAATCTCAAAGTATGTGTGTGTCAGCTACTTCAGCAAGGACATGAAGCAGTGGTTGGACAGAGTGGGTGCTGGAGGTCTTAGCTTGGCCACTCAGCTGAGATCTTAACCCTATAGCTGTGCCAGTGGGGAGTCTTATTGGGGATCTGGAGAAAGAGGGAGAAACCAGCCCCAGACCGACTGTGATCTCTGTGTGCTTTTAATGGAAATTGCACTTTACTGTGTGTATGTGTCATCCTCCCATTGTGTACATCTCCCACTTTTGCCAGTAGTGAGGATCGAGGCTCCTTGATTACTGGGCCAGTGCAGGGGCATCACAGTCTCCACATTATTTTTAGATTTGTCCCTGATTACAGAATAAAAGACTTTGAAAGCTATAATGTTAAGTTGTCTATCTCGCCTTCATTCTTGCTGGATGGGTTCGGAGCCGACCTCGGCTCCGACTCGGCCACTCTAAAGCTCGAGAGTTGGTTCCACCGGCTCGAGGCTCCCCTTATATCCCACAATGCTAGGCGATAGTTACCTCAGATCTCGTTTGCCGCTACAGCTTCGAGGTTGGTTGTTCTACCGGTTCCTGGTGAGTTTAAGCTTTTTCTATTAAAAGTTACTCTGTTTCCCCCTTTTTTTAGTTTAATTATTGTCAAATTAGTGTAGTTCATTGAACTTTATCCCCGACCTAATTTTTTCCCGTTTTTTCTTTAAAAGAACTTTTAGTTCTTCCCTTGGGCCTTGGGCCTTCCCTTCCCTAGGGAGTGTTTGTGTAGTTTAAGCTACTGTTTATTGTACTTTATTGTACTTTATTTTTTAGTATTTTTACTAAAGTAATTTTTTCTGACAGGGTATAACTGGTGTGTTTGAGTGTGTGTTTGTGTTCACCAGTTAGGCTATGTCTAAAGAAGCAAAGGTCTCCGGATTCAAGAAGTGTGATGCGTGCTGTCAGAAAATGTCTCTGACAGACGCTCACACTTCTTGTGTCTATTGTCTGGGGCCTTTGCACCTGCAGGACTCCTGTGCTGTCTGCCATGGCTTCAGCCCCAGGGTCCTGCAGGAAAGAAAAACAAGCTCATATTGAGAGGCTTGTTGAAGCCTGAGGATTCCCTGTCTGTCTCAACAGGAAGCCCTCCAAGGCATCGAGGTCTTGGCTCCGGCTTCTGAGCCGAGACCTCAGGTTGTTCAACCTTTGCCTTTATCGGCTCCAGCTGGAGCCGATAAGACTCAGTCCACAGTTTCTGTGGCTTCCTCGGCTCCGCGGAGCCGAGGTTATCGAGGTACCGTGTCGGCTCCGACAAGATCTTCGGAGCCGACAACCAGAAAGAGGTCTAGGTCACCTTCTCTTGGCTCCGTTCATTCGGCTCCAGGATCTCCCCTGCTGTCTGAACGGAGCCAAAGGTCTCATTCCTCTAGGTCATCGAGGTTGTCCGATCATGACCTTCAGAGGGTGGTGAGTCGACTACTCAAGTCTGAGGCACTAGCCCAGATGCTTCAGAGCCCGACTCATCAGTCGGTGCCTGTCCCGGTCCATCAACTCCTTCGACTCTTTTGAGCTCGGAGCCGGGTCGTGTCGGAACCGAGACTGTGGTTACCTCGGAGCCGAGACAATTGTCTTCGGCTCCGTCGTCGGCTCCGTTTTCTTCCATGGAGGAATCTCGGCGCCGGACTTCCCTCGTCGGCTCCGAGGGGGTGAGTGGCATCGGACCCTTGTCCGACCCCCCTCTCCCTCTCGGTGCTTCGGGGCTGGTGAGTTCGGCTCCGACATCGGCCTCGGAGCCATCACTGTCGGTGCCGAGGGGGGTCCTTAGCTCCTCGGAGCGGGGACCTCTGGCTCTGCCTGACAGGGGTGCTTTCGAGGTCATGCGGAGTGTGTTAGAGCCTAGCTCTACTCCACAGTCGGCTCCGTCAGCCCCTCCCTCTATGCTGCCTCAGGGTAAGTCGACTCACTCCCTCATCCCTGACCGCAGAGAGCCAACTCCTCAGGAGCTCCCTTTGGGGATTTCATCCTCTTCCGAGGCCTCTCCTGATCTGGCAGAAGAGCCCCCTCGGAAGAGGAAGTGCAAGAGGAAGCACATTGACTCACCTGAGTCTATCACGTCGGACACAGATCTGGATGATTCTGAGGGTTCCCCCGTTCCCCTTCTGAAGATGTCTCATTTGCAGACATTCTGGAGATCCTTAAACAGAGGGGAAATTGGCCAGCCCTCAACCCTTCGGAGGACGAATCTGTGTATCTTGAGGCGTTTGGCTCTCATCCTTCCACCTCCTGGGTGTCCCCCCCCCTTTGACCCCCTCATGCAGGTGGTTGCAAAAAAGGCATGGACGGCTCCTGATTCAGTGGACCCCACTCCCAGGAGACCCTCCAAATTCATCACAGCTCCATCAGACAAGGAATTTTTATCAAAAGGAGTCTCTGTGGATGCTATGGTGGTTGCTGCCGCCACAAAGAAGGAACTGGCTGATCCTTCAGTGCCTGTCCATCCACCTAACAAGGAATCTAGGTCCATGGATAGGTACGGGAAGCGGATGTTCTCCTCAGCGACATTTACTATGCGTTCGCTGAATTACCTGTGCCATTTCACTCGTCTTCAAAGAGACTTGATCAAAGAAGCGAGTGAAATGCTGAAGGACCCTACAGCTGCGGTTTCCAAGAGAAAATGAACACGCAGCTGGCTATCCTAATTCTATTTCCAACTCCTCCATGCCTCCTCTCTTATGCGGCAGATGGAGCGAGCAGAGCCGCAGGAACAGGGTAGCCTTACGTAGGCACGCCTGGATGCGGCTATGCAATTTTGCGGAACCTTTCAAGACGTCTTTCACGAACTCCCCTTTTGATGGATCATCTCTTTTTGGTCCACAAGTGAAAGAAACCCTGACTAGGTGCGAGACTGATGGCAAGACCCTTTCTGCCGGAGTCCGTTTTCTACTCCTTCTAGGCCTTACCCCAAAGGCCAGAAGGGGGGAAAGATGTGGTTCCGTAAACAATCCCAAGGGACTTCGCCTGACGCACAGAGTCGGTTCCCCGCCAGAGGCAGAGGGGGGAACAACAATGGTAGACGTCGCCCTAGAGGCAGAGGGGGTCCGCAGAACCAGGGCAATCGAGAAACGTTCTCCGAGAAGCCCTTTCAGCATCCCTGAGGTGTTGCCCGACTGCCCATCTTCGGAGGCAGTCGGGGGAAGATTGTCACTGTACCCAGAAGCCTGGCTATCCTTGACACAAGACAAATGGGTACAGTCCATCATTTCCGAAGGTTATTCTATTCCCTTTCTTCGTTTCCCAAATCAGTCAAAAAAATCCCTTCCAGATGTTCCACCCGCTCAAAGGGATCTTGCAGCTTTGGAAATTTCAAAACTGCTTGCAAAAAGAGCTATTCAGCCAGTGCCAGCAGACCAACTAGGATCCGGAATCTACTCAAGGTTCTTTTAGTTCCAAAGAAAACAGGGGACTGGAGACCAATTTTGGATCTCAGTATCTTGAACAGATCAGTCAAGAAAACAAGATTTCGGATGGTCACGCTGCAATCCATTCTTCCCTATTGGGAAAAGGAACTGGATGTGCTCTATAGACCTTCAGGACGCGTACTATCACATAAAAATGAACAGACGCTCCAGAAGATTCCTCCGCTTCAGGCTGGGAACCAGTTATTTTCAATTCAGGGCCCTGCCCTTTGGTCTCAGCACTGCCCCGGTGTTTACCAAATGCATGGCAGTGGTAGCTTCTCACCTGAGACGACAAGGATTCCAGGTGTTTCCATATTTGGACGACTGGCTCCTCACAGCTCCCACCAAGCATCTCCTTCTGATGGCCAGAGATTACACTTTTCGCGTCTGTCAAAGACTGGGTATCTCAATAAATTGCGAAAAGTCTGTTTTGTCGCCTTGTCGTACTATTACCTACATAGGCAAAATTAGATACTGTAAACATGTCTGCAACACTAACGAACCAAAGGATATCAGACATTCAAAAATTGGTATCACTACTTCTCAACAACAACAGAGCCAAAGCCAGGTTAGTTCTAAAGGTGTTGGGAATCATGGCAGCGGCCATACCCCTCCTTCCATTGGCCAGATACCACATGCGGATCCTTCAGTGGATGCTCTTTTCTCAATGGTCATACCAGGAACTTCCAATGTCTCACACCATTATGATCACGCAAGCGTGCAAAAAGCATCTCATGTGGTGGATGTCTTCCCCCCAGCTCCTGTCGGGAAGACCATTTGTTCCACCTCCTCCGGTTGCTACTCTGACAACGGATGCCTCCCTGATCGGGTGGGGGGGGCATTATCAGGGCAGGACAGTCCAGGGCACATGGCAAGCAAACGAATGCCACTTGCACATAAATGTTCTGGAGATGAGAGCAGTGCTTTTAGCGTTGCAAGCCCTTCAACACTCTCTTCCCTTGGGAACGATTGCAATCCAGACAGACAATATGTCTGTAGTGTGGTACATCAACAAACAAGGCGGAACCAGATCATACCCCCTGTGTCGAGAAGCACTCAGACTGTGGCAATGGGCGATTTCTTCTCAGCGTTTTCTGATAGCAACGCACATCCCCGGGAAGTCCAATCACATTGCGGACAAGTTGAGCAGAGCTATTCTCATGCCTCACGAGTGGTCTCTGAAAGACTCTGTAGTGAGAGAGATTTTTCTCAAGTGGGGTCAGCCTTGCTGCGATCTTTTGCTACTCCCCAAAATAGCAAGTGCAGAGAATACTTCACTCTATTCCCTTTACCAGGCCAACCCAGCAGGGACGGCTAGTCCAAGTTTGGCCCCGGGACTTCTGTATGCATTTCCTCCTTTCCCACTGATCTCTCAAGTAATACAGAAAGCTATCGCTCAGAAGGCCTCATTGATCCTCATTGCTCCTTACTGGCCTCGACAAGTGTGGTTCCCCTTTCTCGTCGATTTCTTTTGGAGCGACCGTGGAATCTGGACCTAGTTCCAGATCTTTTGATCCATCAGTCGGGTCAGTTTCATCGCTCCCTCCCTCTCTGAACCTCACTGCTTGGTTCCTCCACTTCCAACTGTAGCCAGGCTTCCTCAATTATCTCACTCTGTTAGAGATATTTTGATAGCTTCCATAAATCTTCCACTCGAAAGATTTATTTGAGTAAGTGGAAACGATTTTCATATTGGGCACAAGGAAAGGACGTTGATCCTTTCACCGCTTCCATCCAACTAGTCCTCGATTTTCTTGCTGAACTCTTCCATGCAGGTTCATCTCCATCTACTCTTAAGGTTCAATTGGCAGCTATTTCTAATTTCCATGTGGGTATTTCTGAATCTTCCCTAATGTCCCACAAACTCTGCAAAGCCTTTTTGAAAGGAGTTTTTCTTCTCAGACCTCCTGTAAGAAATCCTCCTTCTCCTTGGGACCTAAATTTAGTTCTTGCTTCTTTGATTCTTTCCCCTTCGAACCTGCAGCTTCATGTTCCTTAAAGTTATTATCATGGAAAACTCTCTTTCTGGTGGCTATCACATCAGCTAGAAGAATTTCAGAACTTCAAGCACTCAGTTGTCGTTCTCCTTACCTTGTGTTCCATAAGGACAGAGTTTCCTTCTGAACTAACCCGTCCTTTTGCCTAAGGTGGTTTCAACATCAAATCTAAACCAATGCATTGACCTCCCTGTCTTTTTCCGGAGTATTCAAATAGGTCTGAACAAAAATTACACTGTCTGGATGTTCATCGTCAATTAAGGTACTACTTGGACAGGTCGAAACAATTCAGAAAATCTGATTAGCTGTTTGTCTCCTATGGAAAGCAGAAAGGGACTTCCAGTTTCAAAGGTATCTTTATCCAGATGGCTAACATCTCTG